>NC_133331.1:41992738-42343074 GCF_042186555.1 Aquarana catesbeiana
TATATTGCATTATATTATAGTGTATCCGTGGAGTGTGTCTGTGTAGTGTGAGTACTCAAATTAAAGCGCACCAAAACTACATTGATTGAAGTGCATCTACATACAGATTTCAACTTCTTCTTTACATTTGCTTATAAGCACCGCCCCCTCCCTCCTAATAATGTCTGGGAGGACAACAAGGAGAGGCAGACATTCCCTTGGCACTGTAAGGGGGCCAGCAACAAATGTGTCCAAAGGCAAAGGTGGACGTGGTTGTCAGTCCTCAGGCAGGGCATCATTTCCTCTGTTTAGTGAGTTTGCCCATGCTATCCAGCCACAGCATGCAGAGGAGGTGGTGGACTGGCTTACTAAACCTTCCTCATCCTCTGTCACGCAAGCAGAAACAAGTGGGCAGTCCCCTGCAGTTGCCAGAGTGGATAAATCTGCATCCTTGTCCACATCTCTTCCTGCCATAGCCCCAATATCATCCATTGAGGAGTCAGCTGAGTTATTTGACCACAGCTTCAGCCACTTGCTCCTTGATGATACCCAGCCATTACTGGTTTCAGATGTTGGTTCTGAGGTTGAGGATGACAGGAACATGAGCCTAGAGAGAGGGAGAAACACTGGTAGACAAATTGGCATTCATGTTCCCCAAGCCGCAGTGTATTGCCATGTTGTCTCCAGTGGTAATGATGAAGATGGAGGTGATGGAGATGATGATGAGGTCACTGATGTGACTTGGGTGCCAGATAGAGCAGAGGAGGAAACTGAAGGTGAGGCGGCACAACACCAAGGAGGCTGACATCAAGAAGAAGTAGAGAGCAGCCACCCTATTCAATCACATTCTGCAACTGTTATCTCCCACTCCCCAAAGCTCAGCTGTCTGGGCCTTTTTCAGCACATCTGCAGCAGATCGCACTGTTGCTATCTGCAAACTGTGTCTCAGGCACATCAAACGTGGCAAAAACACCAACCATTTGGCTACCACATGCTTAACAAGGCATTTAACGTCCAACCACTCAGCCCGTTGGCAAGTGCACCTAAAAGCCACAAAAAAGGGGCACAAATCTGTCCCTCCTCCTTACCCACTTCAGTCTGCCCCTGCTATACCGAGTCATTACCTCTCAGCAGCCTCCACTGACAGGGATGATGGTATAGCACAGGGTGTCCCAGGTCCAAGTAATACATCTGCCAGCAGCACACCACCAGCTGTAGGTTGTAGCCGGCAAATTTCTCTGCCCCATCTGTTGCAGCAGAAAAAAATAATATAGTCTCCACTATATTAGTCTATATTAGTCTGCCACCCACATGCCCAGCGTCTAAATGCAAGCTTGTCAAAGCTGTTGTCTCTCCAACTTCTGCCTTTCAGCCTGATGCATTCTGCCCCCTTCCTTGAATTCGCACAATGTGCTGTACCACAACGGCAGGTTACTAATTTTCACATAAGGCTGTTCCACCTCTCTACCATCATGTGGAAGGGGATGTTCTGGCATCGTTGGGCAAGGCAAGGCAGTCAGCCGTAAAATCCACCTTACTGCTGACACATGATCCAGCAAGCATGGGCAGGGATGATATATTTCATTCACAGCACACTGGGTAACGTTGCTTGCAACTCGAAAAGATGCAACAGCTTGTCTCCATACAGCTAGTGGTGATGATGCCAGACCTGTGAGCTCTACCCCCTCCTCCTCTGCCACCACAATGCCCTCCTCTGCAGAATTGTCCTATGAACATCAGGTACCCCCTAAGAGTTCAAAGGGATAATCCCAGAGTTACGATAAAAGGTGCCATGCAGTGCTTTAGCTGGTGTGTTTAGGGGACAGGATTCACACCGGAGCAGAGATTCTTGCAGCTCTGCAGGGACAGGCCCAGAGGTGGTTCACACCACGCCAGCTGGAGCCAGGAATGGTGGTGTGCGATAATGGCTCAAACCACCTGTCCGCCCTTAGACAGGGAAAGTTGACACATGTGCCATGCCTGGCACATGTCCTCAATTTGGTGGTGCAGCATTTCCTAAATACGTACCCAGGGTTGCAAGATGTGCCAAAGCTGGCCAGAAGAGTCTGTAGCCATTTCAGGAGGTCATACACTGCCGGTGCTCAGTTGGCTAAAATTCTGCGGGAAATCCACTTACCCGTAAACCGCCTGATTTGTGACATGCCCACCAGGTGGAACTCGACTTTGTCAATGCTGCAGCAGCTATACATGCAGCAGAGAGCCGTCAACGAGTACCTGTGCGAACACAGCACAATGACAGGCTCAGGCCGCCTTGGCTTTTTTTCCCCTATGCCAATGGCTGATCATTAAGGATGCATGCACTGTACTGTCACCATTTGAGGAGGCCACAAGGATGGTGAGCCATGACAGTGCATGCATCAGTGACACAATCCCTGTTGTCTTCCTGCTGGAGCAGACTCTGCGTGGCATTAAGGACAGGCCACTGGAAGCAGAGCAGCAGGAGGAAGAGGAGGATTTTCTTTCCTCTCAAGGCTCACTTTATCCAGACACCATCATTCCTATGTCACAGAACACACAGGAGGAGAGAGGAGAGGAGGAGGATTCTGGCACTTTCATAGGCTTCGAAGAAGAGGAAGACATGCGTCAATCTGTAAGTGATGTCTTTCCAACCCTAGGACCCTTGGGAGTATTATGTGGCTGGGAGGAGGAGGTTCCAGATGCTGTCATCCTGAGTGACCCCGAGGAGGCTGCTTCTCAAGCCTCTGCAAATTTGAGGCGCATGGGCAACCTCATGCTTCAAAGCCTGCGAAAGGACCCAAGAATACGTGGTATTAAGGAGAAGGATGATTACTGGTTGGCAACCCTCCTTGACCACCATTATAAGGGAAAGGTCTCAGAACTCATCCCGTCCCCACAGAGAGTGCAGAAGATAAAATCTCTTGAGGACACATTAAAGAGGATTTTATTATTGAACGTTTTTCCTGACTCCAGTAGGTTACAGTGTGGTAGAAAATGTTTTCCACCACACTGTAACTTACTGGAGTCAGGAAAAACATTCAATAAAATCCTCTTTAACGTGTCCTCAAGAGATTCGTTTTGAGTCTTCCGTTGGTCAAGAGAGGAGCATTGGAGAAGGCGTCTGCCTAAGTGAGGTATTTTGGAATTTTTTTAGTCCTCCCTGCCAAGGGCTGTCAGCTTCCACATCCTATCGGCAGCATCTGCATCACATGGTGGACGATTACCAAAACAGAGATGGAGAGCTTTCCAGCTGACGATCCACTGACTTGCTGGGTCATGAGAATAGACCATTGGCCAGAACTTACCCAGTATGCTACTGAGTTGTTGGGCTGCACTGCAGCGTGCTTTCAGAATGAGCATTCGGTGCTGCAGGAGGTTTCGTTACTGATCATAGAATGCATCTGTCTACAGACTCCGTGGACTGTTTGACTTTTATAAAATTGAATTGGTCCTGGATTACCAGCTATGAAGCTAATGCCGATGCCACTGATAAAGTCTTTTTGGGATGTGGAATCTCTGCAGGACTTCGAGGCTGCCTAGCTTTGAGGGTGTTCAATCATTTCATCTGGAAGAATGTTTTTGGTATAGGTTTCATGGGCACAATTAACACCCAAAGACCAATTTTTCAGCACCTGTTTGACAGGTGCATATCATTGCAATTTTTTACAGCAAGGCCAATTCTTGCTTTCATCAAGAGTACCTCTAAAGGGTTATGGTGGGAAGGCACCACCGACACCCAAAGACCATTTTTTATGCCCCCGTTACTTCTATCCAAAGTCAGAGTGACACCAGAATGTATCCAAAAAATCTGTAATCTTGTTCCCAGTGCACTACATTGTGGCCTCATCATACACACTGGCTCCCCAGCTGTTGCTGGGCAAAATAAAGGCAGTTTGCATGGAAAATGTAATTTTTTGGGGGCTTTATAAATGCAATTATTGCTGCAGCAGATTCTAGACATGGTACAGATCTGCCACTTTACAAGGGGACCCCCAGGCACAAATTGGAAGGAATTTTTCATTTTTAGGCTTTCACTTGCAAAATCAAAAAATCACTGCTAATTTAAAAATTGCGTTTTTTTCACAAACTTTTTTTTTATTGACACATGTCCCCCAGGGCAGGACCTGGACCCCCATAACCATTGTATGCCCAATTACTTTCATATAAGTCTTCAAAATGGGCAATTTTGATTTTTGATGTTCGGGTCCCTTTGACTTTAATGGAGTTCGTTATTCTGGTCCGAACTTTCGCGGTGTCTGGGGTCCGTTCGGCCTATCCCTATGTGTGACTAGACATGTGCAGTTTGTTTAGTTCCGAATTGAAATATGACAAATTTTCATTTTTTTGGAAATTCAGATGTATCAGAATTTCCGAATTACAATAGATAGAATAGAAAAGAATATAACAGAAAATAAAAGAATATAATATATTAAAACAGAACAAAATAGAATAGAAACAAATAGAATGGAATAAAAAAGACTAGAATAAAATAGAAAGACTATAACCATCTTCTGAAATTCGAACTTCAAATAGAATACATAAGAAAAGAATAGAATAGAAAAAAAAGAATAGAATAGAATAGTTTATAATAGAAGAGAAAAGAATAGAATTAAAAAAAACAATAGAATAGAAAGAATATAACCATTTCCCAAAATTCAAGTAGAATCAATTTGAAGTTGAATAGAAAAGAATAGATTAAAATAAAATAGAAAATAACAGAATAGTATAGAAAAAAACAACAGAATAGAATAGAAAGTATATAACCATCTTCCGAAATTCAAATAGGATAAATTGAATATTAACAGAAAAGAATAGAATAAACAAATAGAAAAAGAAATGAATTAAAAAAACAATAAACTAGAATATAATGAATATAACCATTTCCCAAAATTCAAATAGAATCAATTCAAATTTGAATAGAATAGAAAAGAATAGATTAGAATAGGACGATGGTTATAGTCTTTCTATTCTTTTCGATTATATGTTTTTTTCTATACTATTCTGTTATTTTCTATTCTATTCAAATTCAGACTGATTCTATTTGAAGGGGAAATGGTTATATTATTTATGTTTTATTCTATTGTTTTTTTATTATATTTTTTTCTATTCTATTCTTTTCTATTTGAATTTCAGAAGATGGTTATATTCTATTTTATTCTATTCTTTTTTTTAGTCTATTCGATCCTCTGTGTTTCTATTCTATTCTATTCTTTTATCTTCTGTTATATTCTTTTCAATTTTATTATACTTTTTTTCTAATCTATTCCTTTTTTTTCTATTCTATTTTGTTCTCTTAGGATAATGGAAACCTATTCGAATTCGAAGACTATTCAAAATTGATAAGAAAACTATTCAAAATTGATAAGAAAACTTTTCTAATTCGAATTATGAAAATTTGAATCGATTCGAATATGAATAAACGAAAATAATTCCGAAAATGGATTGAACGGATTAAACAAATTTAACTAAACAAATTTATGTAAATAATGAATCAAAACTAAACAAAACATATTTTTTTTGTTCTGCACATGTCTATGTGTGACTCTGGGTGTGGTTGCCACCATCCTTTTTAATCATATCTTGAAAACCACAATTTGCCTTTATAGGATTTTAAAGGCAACTTCTAACTAAAAAATAAGATTGAAATAATAAAATGTATTTGAACCACATATATTGCATCACATATTACATAGTATAAAATATTGTAAAAAATTAGGGTTACAACATCAAAAAGTGTGATCCAAATGGTATTCCCCACAGCTGATGATTTAGCTTGCAGTAATTGGATTACTGGTTAGCCCACTCTGCTTAGGGACTCCAAAGCATTTCAAAATATTTATAACAATTATCTTCTTCAGGGATAAGATACCACTCTGGAATATAAATTAAATTTAGTATCCACATATTACAGTTTATACATAACAGTTTAACCATCATGATACAAAACAAGAGGAAAAACAAAACGAAAACTTACATAATTTGTTGCACCAGTCCTATATGGAAAAAGGAAATTCCGGATTTTTGTAAGTAGACTCCCAAGTCATCAGGACCCTCATACGTGCATGCAGAGACCATCACTCATTACATTGCAGCCTGTTAAAGTGGTTGTACACCCTGTATAACCACTTTTACCTATAGGTAAGACTATATTAAGGCTTACCTGTAGGTGCTTGAAATATCTCCTAAACCTCCACTGTTTAGGAGATATTTACAAAAAAGCGCAGATGTTTATGGCACATGCGCACTTTAGAAAGGGTACATCGTGTCGTTTCTAATAGGGGTCATGCCGTGACTGGCGGCTCACGCGCATGTGAGATTTTTCCCAATTAATCTGTAGACCTGAAAAATGTTCAAAAGTATTTAAAATCTTGAACACCGCATCGAGAGATTGTCCTGGATCCTGTAAAAAGAGATAAATATCATCCGCGTAGAGGGCAGTTCACTCACAGATACCTCCCACCTCAGGGGCCCTCACCACTGTAGATGCTAGCAGAGCAATAGCTATTGGTTTTATTGTGAGGGCAAATAAGGATGGGAAGAGTGGACACCCTAATGCGTTCCCCTACCCACCGCAAACTGAGGAGAAGCCGACGTACCAATCTTAATAGTCGTCTTAAGTCTACTATAGAGTAAGGAGATCCAGGTGAGTAACTCATCGCCAAACCCCATGTGACATAGGACCATGGACATATATTTTCAGTCCACTGAGTCAAAGGCCTTTGCCATGTCAAGGGACACTGCCACCCTAGCCCCTGAATTGGCATGATCGATTTGTAAGTGTGCAAATAGGATGCGGAGATTAGTGTCTGTAGATTTCTGAGGAATGAAGCCGGTTTGGTCTATGTCCACCAGGGTAGTGATAACCTGTGCTAATCTGCTAGGCAGTATTTTAGTTAAAATCTTAAGATTCTGGTTTAAAAGAGCAATTGGCCTGTAGGAGGAACATGCCAGAGGATCTTTGCCAGGTTTAGGCAAAAGAATCACCCAAGCCTCCACGAGGGAGTCTGGAAGAACCTTGTTTTCCAAACAAAAGTGAAACAGGGACCTAAGTCTCAGGACAAGAGCCTCCAGATGTAGCCTATACCCCTCTACACAAAACGCATCCAGATCTTGAGATTTATGAGGAGGGAAGGCTCTGATAGCCGACTCAATCCCCTTCTCTGTGATCTCAGCCTGAAGACTGTTTTAATCCAGCTCAGAAAGAACAGGAAGGGTAAGGGAGGAAAGTAGTGATTCCAAGTCCTGTTCATTGTAAGCTGGAATAGGTGCATAACGTGCTTTAATATTCTACAAAGGTGTCCAAAATGACAGCTTAATCTGTGAGTAAATCTCCCTGTGTGTTTTTAATGCAAGGGATGTTGGTCTGAACTCTCTGTCCTGCAACTAAGATAGCCAGCAACTTTTTGTTTTTGTCTCCCTGCTCAAAAAAGGGATTCAGCCCTTCTTGTCCAAGAGGTATGTGTTAGCTCAGTATAATGCAACATCAGGAGGCGACGAGCTTCCAACAATTCTACATAAATGAGTTCTTACTAGTCTGTTGCGTGAACTAGCTCACAAGCTCTTTCCTTATCCTGAAGTTCCTCTAATGCCGTGTACACACGGGCGGACTTTTCGACCGAACTCGTCCGCCGGAACGAATCCGTCGGACAATCCGACCGCGTGTGGACTTCATCGGACTTCCGACGGATCTTTTCGGTCGAAAATCAGATGGACTTTAGATTTGAAACATGTTTCAAATCTTTCTGACGGATTCGCGTCCGGTTGAAAAATCCATTCGTCTGTATGCTAGTCCGACGGACGAAAACCGACGCTTGGGCAGCTATTGGCTACTGGCTATCAACTTCCTTATTTTAGTCCAGTCGTATGTCATCACGTATGAATCCGTCGGACTTTGGTGTGATCGTGTGTAGCCAAGTCCGTTCATTCAAAAGTCTGTCGGAAGTCCGTCAAAAGTCCGTCGAAAGTCCGTCGGACCTTTGATGCCGAAAAGTCAGCTTGTGTGTACACTGCATTACGTGGCATTGAATTCCTTATGAGTCTGCTTAATAGTTGAGATATAATGCCCCTGCATACATGCCTTAAAGGCATCCCATATGATAGGAAAAGAAGCTGAGGAGAGGTTGTCCTCCCAGTAGCTCGAAATAAGGGGCACCACCTGAAAAGACAATGGCTCCACCTCCAACCAACCTGGACTCAACCTCCATGCACCCCCCTACTCTGCAAGAGCAGACCAATGTGGACAGATAAAGGTGTGTGATCTGACAAACCCCTGCTAGATAATTAGCTTTCTACACCAATTGCAACATTGGGGCATTAGCAAAAGCTAGATTAATCCTTGAGAAAGATTTACATGTTTTAGATGAATGAAAAACTCCTGGTAGTAGGATTCTTCCATCGCCACAGCTCCTTAATGAAGCCGTTGTCACCCAAGCTGAAAGTTCTACAGATGCTGCCCTTCCCGAATTAGATGAGTCTAAGGTACTGCTCAATATGGCATTAAAGTCACCCACTTTAATAAGAGGAAAATGCATGAAGAGAGCCAATTTGCTTATTAAATCATACAACACCTTTACCTGGAATTGGGAGAGAGACATAAAGGTTGACAAGCACCATTTTATACATGTAAATATCAGCAACAACAATCAAATAACAACCTCCTGGATCCGATATGACCTGGTGGATGGTACAGGGGACCACTTTACTGATTAAAATGGCTACCCCCCTGGCATATGTGGAATACGTGGCCTGTAATGCACACTGAATCCAGGGGCATCGCAAAGTCAGGAAACTGTTCCCATACAAATGTGTCTCCTGCAAGAACACTATGAGACTCAAGTGGTTTTAAGTATTGGAACATCAAGCCAGATAAAATTTGTCATTTAGACCTCGGACATTCCAAGATACTAGGTTAACTGTAGACCCCGTCATAAGTAAACGTTAAGAAGGCATAGATTGTATAGCATAATAAAGTTAGTCATTTTAGGACCCCAGAGGGCTGCAAGTAATCCACAGCACTCATAGTACCAAAGGGCCAGTATGAAACATTGCACAAACCATCAAAAATAGTCACCAGTCCCATGTAACTTCCTGCTGCTATGTAAAACACTGGAACAACAAAAATATGCAGCATGATCCCAAAACTTGTCCAAACAATTGTTACAAAAGCATGACCGTAGAAAAGTCCAAAAAATTTACAAAAATAGAAAAAGGTTCTGGAGTCCGTTAGTCTAGGAAACAAACTTTACAGTGTTACCACAGCTCTGTGCTTCAAACAGGATATCAGAAAAAACCCAGTCAGGAGTATTGGCTCCCCTTCACTCCATTAAACAAGTGATCCCAACTGAAAAGGCATAATGGTGTGTCTTCAGACCTGTTCTGGGCCCTCCAGTGACATAGTCATAGTACATACTGATAATGGATAATCTTGTCACTCAGAGGACCCCCCAAAGATTGTCATCTCCAACCCCGCTAACAACATGAGCCTCCAAACTTCAGCAATGCGAAACTCCAGCTCCTGGCTGGCCGGCCTGGGACTCACAGGCTATCGATTCAGTCGTTGGCCTCCATGGGTGTATCAAAGAACCAGACATTGCCCTGGTGTGCAACTCTCAGTCGGCTGGGGTAAAGCAAGCTGTGCTTGACGTTTTTTTCACGGAGTCAATGCCTCGTCTCATTAAAGGATCGGCGGCATTTCTGAACTTCTGAAAAATCTGGGAATAGCATCACCCTGGTGTTTTCATAGGGCAATTCAGGATGCTTCCGCTAGTATCATATCTCTGTCTCGGAAATTCAAAAACCATACCAGGAATGGTCTTGGAGGTGACCCAGCCAGGCAAGCTCCAGTAGGTACTCTGTGTGCCCTTTCCACAACATATGTAGGTGGCATATCAGGCAGGTACAGCAGCTGTTTAAATGTGGATTCAGCAAATATAGCAGGGTTAGGTGCCCTCTGCTCTTTCAGGCAGGCCCACTACACGTTCAGTATCTAACAAAATGAGTACAACCCTCACATTTTTTGTAAATATTTTATTATACTGTATCTTTTCATGTGACATCACTGAAGAGATGACACTTTGCTACAATGTAAAGTAGTGAGTGTACAGCTTGTATAACAGTGTAAATTTGCTGTCCCCTCAAAATAACTCAACACACAGCCATTAATGTCTAAACTGCTGGCAACAAACGTGAGTACAACCCCAAGTGAAAATGTCCAAATTGGGGCCAATTAGCCATTTTCCCTCCCCGGTGTCATGTGACTCATTAGTGTTACAGGGTCTCAGGTGTGAATGGGGAGCAGGTGTGTTAAATTTGATGTTATCACTTTCACTCTCTCATACTGGTCACTGGAAGTTCAACATGGTACCTCATGGCAAAGAACTCTCTGAGGATCTGAAACAAAGAATTGTTGCTCTACATAAAGATGGCCTAGGCTATAAGAAGATTGCCAAGGCCCTGAAACTGAGCTGCAGCTCGGTGGCCAAGACCATACAGTGGTTTAACCAGACAGGTTCCACTCAGAAGGGTCTCGCTAAGGTTGAGAAAAGAAGTTGAGTGCCCATGCTCAGCGTCATATCCAGAGGTTGTCTTTGGGAAATAGATGTATGAGTGCTGTCAGCATTGCTGCAGAGGTTGAAGGGGTGGGGGTTCAGCCTGTCAGTGGTCAGACCATACGTGGCACACTGCATCAAATTGGTCTGCATGGATGTTGTCCCAGAAGGAAGCATCTTCTAAAGATTATGCACAATAAAGCCCACAAACAGTTTGCTGAAGACAAGCAGACTAAGGGCATGGATTACTGGAACCAAGTCCTGTTGTCTGATGAGACCAAGATAAGTAAGCTTATTTGGTACAGATGGTGTCAAGCGTGTGTGGCGGCAACCAGGTGAGGAGTACAAAGACAAGTGTGCAAGTGAGTCTTGCCTACAGTTAAACATGGTGGTGGGAGTGTTATGGTCTGAGGCTGCATGAGTCCTCCTGGCACTGGGGAGCTACAGTTCATTGGGAGAACCATGAATGCCAAAATGTACTGTGACATACTAAAGCAGAGCATGATCCCCTCCCCTTGGAGACTGGGCCACAGGGCAGTATTCCAACATGATAATGACCCCAAACACACCTCCAAGAAGACCACTGCCTTGCTAAAGAAGCTGAGGGTAAAGGTAATGGACTAGCCAGGCATGTCTCCAGACCTAAACCCCAATGAGCATCTGTGGGGCAACCTCAAATGGAAGGTGGAGGAGCGCAAGGTCTCTAACATCCACCAGCTCCATGATGTTGTCATGGAGGAGTGAAAGAGGACTCCAGCGGCAACCTCTGAAGCTCTGGTGAACTCCATGCCCGTAAGGGGTAAGGCAGTGCTGGAAAATAATGGTGGCCACACAAAATATTGACACTTTGGGCCCAATTTGGACATTTTCACTTAGGGGTGTACGCACTTTTGTTGCCAGCGGTTTAGACATTAATGGCTGTGTGTTGAGTTATTTTGAGGGGACAGCAAATTTACACTGTTATACAAGCTGTACACTCACTACTTTACATGAAAAGATATCCACCATGCCGATGCAGTCCTCAACCTCTGTAATCCTCCCTCTGATCTTATCAAGGTCATGGCGGATTAATGTGCATTCAGACACCAGGTGATCTATAGGGACCATCAGCACAGCCTTGAAGCCCTCTATAGCCTCTAAGATATGCTTTGTGATAGAGTCCGGAGCTGCCTCCAAGAGTGGAGGAGAACTAGGGGCCTCTAGACCTGGAGAGGGAGATGCCATGTCTGAGGAGAACACCGCTGGACTCTGCTCCATCCTCTGCCCACGTTGTGCTCTGGAAGCAGAAGCTAAGGTGGTGTCGGGTGAGCATGTGACCCAACCCCTTCACAGAGCGCTGGGGCTTCGGGTCTCTGTATGACTTACCCCAGCCTTTTGCAGACACACATGATCGCTGACACAGGGGGATCCAGGAGGCTAGGAGGAGCAGATGGATACCTCAGCAGCATCAATATTGAGGGTAAATAGGATGGATCTGCACGGAGCTCTGAGTCCACATTTCTTCTCTGGCTCACATTTCGGCCACACCCCCCATTCTCTAATCTTGTTGAGGTAAACTTTAGTCTATCTAAAACCAAAAATGTATACTATTGCTGCTTACTAGTTTTCATAGATGAGGTGGTTGCATCAGTTTGTTTTCAGGCTTTTTCCCCCTTTATTTTTTCCTGGTAGTCCCAGGAACACCACACTTCTTATCCCTGGGTGGCTATGCTCAGTCCTCCACTGCATTTATGGAGGGTTGTCACACAATTGTCACCCAGGTGGGGCTTCAAACATGTCTTCATCTCTAATACATTAGGGTGGAAGGGGGAGGCAGTGATGAGCACATGTGATGTTAGGAAACAGTACAATTTTCACAGTGACAGCAGCATCATATTCTAGTATCATATATTTTGAATGTGTAAATTTTTTTTGCTTTTTTATACTTAGCTAGGCCCAAATACAGCAGCAGCACCCCAGTCTGATTCATTTTAATTTTAATCTTAGGTAATTTTGTCTGCGACTCCTGCAGCTTTTTATCCAGCTGTAATAGGCCTGAATTGAATGGTGAAAGTAGCAGTCATAAGAAACCGCTTTGCAGGGAAAGAAAATCCATCACATCCCTGCTGACATAATGGAGCTCTTCCTTGTTTACATAGGCAGAGCTCTGTTGTGTGTCTCTCCTGGCCGATCAGCGAGTGCCGGCAGACATCCGTTGGCCGGCAACCCACTGATTGGCTTGTGCTGTGTCTAATCACAGCACAGCCATGGCGCGTGCACGACCCCTACCCGAAAGTGGCAGATCACGTACACAGGAGAGCCACTCTGCTGCTGTGTAACTAAGTAATGAGGTCAGCAACCGCTTAAAGGTCAAACATAGGAGAGTATGTCTGGAGGCTGTACCCTATACAAATATTTATTACATATATCGCCATCACAGTATAGAGCTTCAAAACAGCATCCAAAAATGTATTAAAGCAATCACATCACAATAGTAAATTGTTATGTGTTGGGTCCTGTGTAGCCCTGAAATGTCAATTTACTACTGTGATGTGATTGCTTTATGACAGTTTTGGATGCTACTTTGAAGATCTGTGGTGTGCTAGTAATATACAGTATATTAAGACTTGTGTTTATCCTGGTTTCCAGCTGGTGGTCGCTACAACACCCAATTTCTTCAAGTCATCTCCATGAACATGTGCAATGCAAATATTCTATTTGCTATACAGTTTGTTTTACACATTATTACATTTTTTTCAATACTTCTTATTTATGATTTAATTGTTTTTTTCTTGTAAGGTTCGATTCACATGAATGCGTTTTTTGATGTTTTATGCTTTTTGCAGAAACGCATTTCATTTTTTCATGGGTTCCTATGGAACACGTTCACATCAATGGTCCCCCCAAAATCCATACCAGACCATTACCTGAGCATGCAGCCCGGCAGGTCAGGAAAGGGAGGGGACAAGCGAGCGCCCCCCCCCCCCCCCCTCCTGAACCATACCAGGCCGCATGCCCTCAACAAGGGGGGGGGCCAAGGACTTCTTCCCCACAACCCTGGGGACTGTGGCTGGGGGCTTATCAGAATCCGGAAGCCCCTTTAACAAGGGGGCTCCAGATCCTTCCCCTCCTTTCTGAATGAGCATGGGGTACATTGTACCCCTACCCATTCACCAAAAAAAGTAGTGTAATGTGACAAAAGACAAGAGACAAGTCCTTTATTAAAAATGACTTCTTCTTCCCCTGCTTCTTCCTCTGGTCTGCTTCTCCCCCCCGCTTCATCCTCCGTTCTTCTTCTTCTTTCTCTGGTCTTCTTCTTTCTCCTGTCTTCTTTGTCCGGTGTTCATCTTCTTCAGCCGCCACTCCTGCCGCCGACCCACTGAAAATAAAAAAAGATCCTCCTCCGACGCTGCATCCACCGTTCTGTCCCTTCAATGTCGCACATTTCATATACAACTGTGGGGCATGCCCATCGGATGGCATCATCCAAAGACCCTGCCCCCTTGTGACGCCACAGACCCATCAAGCCTCGGGCAGTGACGTCACAAGGGGGCAGGGTCTCTGAAAGACAACATCCGCCCGAGGAGGATTTTTATTGTTATTTTCAGTGGGTCGGTGGCGAGAGCGGTGGCGGAGGAAGAAGCAGGGGAAGAAGAAGACCGGAAGATGAAGCGGGGGAAGAGAAGACCAGAGGAAGGAGCGGGGGAAGAAGAAGACATTTTTAATAAGGAACTTGTCAAAAACACTGTCTATTGTCTTTTGTCACATTACACTACTTTGTTGAGGGTGTGCGGCCTGGCATGGTTCTCCTCCCTTTCCTGACCTGCCAGGCTACATGCTCGGATAAGGGTATGGTACGGATCTTGAGGGGGACCCCTCGCCATTAAAAAAAAAAAATGGCGTGGGGGTGTCCCCTCCAAATCCATACCAGACCAAAGGGCCTGGTATAGTTTTGGGGGGTGGACCTGACTCTGTTTTTTTCGTGAATTTTATTTGCTGGCAAATTAATTTTTTTACATTCAGCTGTCAGCGGTAAAGCCCACTGACAGCTGATGACTCATAGGTAGTTAAGAAAGCGACGTCCGGACTCCCGACCTGCTTCTTAGCAACTGGCTATATACAGTGAATGTAAAAAAAAAAAAAAAAAGCAAAAACGCAAATCGCGGCAAAAATGCATTTAGAAAAACACGGAAAGCACAGCAAAAAACACTGCAGAAACAGTCAAAAGCAACATGCATAGATGTGAAGCGAGCCTAACGGCATTCTTGCTCTAGTCAAGTAAACACAGGAAAGGACAGCAATGCAAGCTGAGTACTACTTTAGGTAAGAAGAAATTCCTGGTACTAAACTTATCCTGAGACCCCATACACACTGTTAGATTTTCTGAAGATTTTTGTCTTCAGATTTACCAAAACCATGTAGTGCAAGGGTGTGCCTGATTGCATGCAAATTGAAACTCCTAGGCTCGGTTCACACTGGAACCCGCTGCGGATCGCACAGGAGCGATATGTGTCCCTGTTCCCCCTTTCAGGGATGAATCAGGGTCGAATCTATGCCTGAATTCGGCCCTGAAACTGAGCCAAAGACACACAGCGTTTCTGTGCAGTGCGCTCCGCAGCCGCAACGGAGATATGTGAACTGGCTCCATAGGGAGCCAGTCACATTCTCCTGCTATGGAAACCCGCATCTAATTTGCATAGGTGTGAACCCGGCCTTAATGATTGACCTCATATTATATGGTTTTGGTAAATCTGAAGACAAAAATCTGCAGAAAATCTAATCGTGTGTATGGGGCTTTAGACAAAACAAAAAAAAAAATTTCTTGCAAGAAAACGAACAACATGCAGGATTCACACAGTGGTGAACCAGAACCTCATCTCTACTAATAAGCAGTGTTTTTTACTCAGGGAATAGGTGCAGGAACTCCCCTATCCACCTCTGAGCACTAAAGCCTCGTACACACGGTACGATTGTTGGCAGGGGATTGTCTGTTGACAGACTGTTGTCGTAAAATCTTACTGTTAGTATGCTCCTATTGACAATTGTCTGATTTTCGGTCAACAAATGTTGGATGACAGGCTAGTAAATTTTCAGCGGCCAACGGAATTTCGCATGGTCAGTACACAAATCCGTCACACAAAAGTCAAAAGTACAAACACGCATGCTCGGATTCAATGTTCACCAAACACAAAATTAGCAGAAGGGGTCCAAAGGGTGGCGCTCAAGAGCTGAAATTCCTCGTAGTACTTCACTACGTTCGTGTTTGTGGCACGACAATTTGTGTAACGTTAGTATGCAAGACAAGACACCTGGCACACGCCCTTTTAACAAAAAATCAGACGCTGAGTTGGCCAACAATCGTACCGTGTATATGAGGCTTTACACTTGGTTCCACCCCCTACCCAGCTCCCAGTACGGCTCATTTTAGAGAATACAGAACCAGGTTTCATTTTGTAGTGCTGAGTAATTTGTATGGAATTTGGTAATGATAACAAGAAAAGCAATAAAATAGATCCCCCGCAGCCAGCAGCAATAGACCCCCCCCCCCCAGCAACAATAGACCCTCAAAAGCAACAACAGATCTCCCAGCAGCCAGCCTTCATCATTAGACTCTCCAGCAACAATTGACCCCCCCCCCCCCCTCCAGTAACAAAGATCCTCCACCAGCAACAATAGATTACAATGCAAAAATAGATCACCTCCAGCAACAATCGGTACCCCAGCAGCCAGCATCAGTAGACCCTCCATCACACCCCAGCACCCCTTGGCATTGCATACATTCAGTGCTGGAGGTTCAGAAAACTGCATTCCCCCGCCTTCCGCTGAAACCTAGCCTATCCTCAGAACTACACCATGATTGCTAATTATCCTGGGAATGACTAGTTAGACTTGGACATCAGTGACAAAACAGTGATGTCTCCAATGTAAATTGCAGGCATAAAAATATGTACAACAAACCCAGTGATGTGAAGCCCAGTTCACTGTACATTCTGCAAACCATGTTTCACTTTGTGTAATTCATGTTAATCTACTCTGTATGTGCTTGGCTAAGAAAACATTACCAAAAACGACAAGGATCCCCCAAGCAGAACCTCTCCGCCACCCTTATATTTTCATGTGTCTTTTCCTCTGTTTGTTCTTGGATCATATTTCTGCCTCTCCTTTAAATTGCTAGCAGTCACAAAACCCACAGAAAAGAGGACATTTGCTTTTCAAAGCTGAAAAACATTGCAGGATAAACTGGTATAAAAAGCTTTTTCCTCCCTAAGCTCCCATCCATTCATTTCACTCTAAGATCTGTGAGTGTGTCACAAATCAGAGGTGTTCAGGAATGTATCACCAGCTCGCTGCAGAATGAATATCAAGCAGCTGAAAAAATATGAATAATAAACGTGATGAGGCACAAAGTAGAACTTCTCATACAGCAGAATTTTAGGTCAATGTCTATTGTAGTGTAAACGTATTAGGTGGCAAGTGCAGCGAATTGCCACACACTCTGCCGTTATCCTTTTTTTCGGGAGGAATGCTCTTGTATGTTGAACAACAAAGAAGAGAGCAGCGCCATCTAAGTGCAGCGTGATAAAAAACATTTTAATATAGGACAGACGATTTTAAACTCAAAAGATTGTAGAGATTAGAGCGCATGTGAAATGGTATAGGAAGTTCATCCACTCCTGGGGGGAAGGCAGTTGGCTCGCAGGTGGAGAGGCAGTTGATGTTCCCGGCTGCGCTGGTGGCTCCCAACGCTTCCTGGTTCTCAGATTCAGGGGTGGCTGGACACGTCACTTCTGGATGGCGAGAGCATGCGTGCTTCTTCATCAGGCAATAGTTGTGGCCATGTTTGAAGAGGTTTTTATAGTCTATTCAGCCAGGGGATGTTGATGCGGTGCCATGGCAACCGTTCGTGGGACAGGCTTCTGATTACAGAATGGGCACTGGTGTGTCAGGCTGGATTGGACTGATCGAGCTCATGTGAACAAAGATGAGCTTTTTTTACATAGCAATGAAGATAATACAGGGGAAGAAAAGAAGAGGGGGGGGGGGGTTGATAAAATACTTTTTTTCTATATAACAAAAAAGAATTAAGTTCTATGATCTGGAAGCAGCTGAAATGGGATATAGGTGAACTGAGGTAAAGAAAATAGTATATAACTAAATGCGGGACGGTCCGAAACCCCTAGTCCAACAATTCGTAGCTCATTGTAATGCTAATGACATGGGTCTCACGTTCACCTCAGTCTGTGACGAAAATTCCCTGGCTTTTCTTGACCTATGATTCATGATAATGGAATCATACAATCACAAAATTACACAAAACCCACCGCAGGAAACTCAGGAAACTCATGAAATGCAGGAAACTCATACCTACACTACAAAAGCTGTCACCACCCACGCTGGATTAAAAACATTCCCAAAAGCCAATACTATCGTCTTAAACATAATTGTACCAGAAATGAAGAATACGCCACACATGGCCAAATTCTCAAACAAAAATTCCTAGAGAAAGGTTACCCACCCTCATAAATGAAGCATTCATGTTTTACAGACAAATATAATAAAACTAATGCCGTGTACACACGAGCAGACTTTTCAACAGCAAAGGTCCAACGGAACGAATCCGCCGGACAATTCGATCGTGTGTGGGCTTCATCGGACCTTTGCTGTCGAAAATTCAGACAGACTTTAGATTTAGAACATGTTTCAAATCTTTCCGACAGACTCGAGTCCGGTCGAAAAATCAGTTCGTCTGTATACTAGTCCGACGGACAAAAAACGACTCAAGGGCAGCTATTGGCTACTGGCTATGAACTTCCTGATTCTAGTCCCTTCCTACGTCATCATGTTCAAACCAACGGACTTTCGAACGGACTTTAGTCCGTTCGTGTGTGGGCAAGTCCGGTTGTTCGAAAGTCCGTAGTAACTCCATCAAAAGTCCGTCGGAAAGACCGTCGGACCTTTGATGCTGAAAAGTCCGCTCGTGTGTACGCGGCATAACCCTCCCACACAACCGTTGAGATTCACAACCAACTTCCACACCAAATTCAAAAATATGGAACGAATCTTCCAAAAACATTGGGCCATTTTACAAGAAGACCCACACCTCAAATCTACCATCACAGCACGACTCCTCATCTCATATAGACGTGCCAGGAACCTAAAAAACAGAATTGCCCCTAGCACATTCAAATCAAATCCACCCACCACTAGTGCTCCATTTAAGTTTTTCAATATCCGAGGCATGTACCAATGCCGTAAGCCCCTATGCTTGACTTGCTCACATGTCACCCACAGACAAAAAGAATTCCACTCTAAGGCCCCTTTCACACTGGGGCAGTGGGGGCGTCGGCGGTAAAACAGCGCTATTTTTAGCGCTGCTTTACTGTCGTTTTTGCGGCGGTATTTGGCCGCTAGCGGTGCGGTTTTAACCCCCACTGGGGGCCGAAAAAGGGTTAAAACCGCTCGCATAGCGCGGCTATAGCCGCGGTATTGCCGCGGTATAGCCGCGCTGCCCCATTGATTTCAATGGGAAGGAGCGGTGAAGGAGTGGTGAAGGAGCGTTGAAGGAGCGGAGAATACACCGCTCCTTCACCGCTCCAAAGATGCGGTTTGCAGGAGTTTTTTTGCCAGCGCACCGCTTCACCGCTTCAGTGTGAAAGCCCTCAGGCTTTCACACTGAACACACAGTAGCGGCTGTTTTGGGTCAGTTTGCAGGCGGTATTTTTAGCGCAATAACGCCTGCAAACCACCCCAGTGTGAAAAGGAAAAACATATTCCCTATCTGATTTTTACACATGCTCATCCAAGTTTGTGATATATTGCCTGTCTTGTCCATGCAGCCTATTATATGAAGGCTGAATGATCCGTACACTACGAAAAAGATTTGGGGAACACAGGCGTCTAGTGGACGCAGGGTCAGATAAACATACTGTCCCCAAACATTTCCTAATTCATCATAAACATTCCTCTCATGATCTTAAAGTTTGGGTAATCTAAGCCATACCCAATATTTTTCCAGCAGCAGAACGCTACAAATGCCTGTGCGCACGGGAATCTTACTGGATTTACAGACTAGATGTCCTTACACTGGGTGGGTTGAACAAGGAGCTGGAAATTAACCCTTTACTCTAAATTCTTGTTCAGCAAGCATTCTTCCTTCCCTCTCAAAAAGTAACATTTAGATATATACATTTTTTTGTTCTCTCTCTTTTTTGAAATTCTGTTTTGTTTGTTGCCTAACATACAGTGGGGAGAACAAGTATTTGATACACTGCCGATTTTGCAAGTTTTCCTACTTACAAAGCACGTAGAGGTCTGTAATTTTTATCATAGGTACTCTTCAACTGTGAGAGCCAGAATCTAAAACAAAAACCCAGAAAATCACATTGTATGATTTTTAAATAATGAATTTTCATTTTATTGCATGACATACTGTATGTTATGATTTGTCATTAATCATTTTAGGTCCATGACCCTTACGGTCTTTCCCCTCTTAGACATCCACCAATGGTAAGTATACGCTTTCCATTAGTCCCCCCCCCCCCAAAGACGAGGAGAAGGAGTTTTGTGGATTTGCATGGCATCTGAAAATACATTATTTTTTCTATGAAGGACGTTCACATCTGTGCAATGCAATTTTGATCTGGTTCAAAAAAGGGTCCTGTGCCAGTTTGCAGTGATGTGTTCCAAACTCGCACAGCAAAGAGCATTGTGGCATTCTGAAATAACTATTTGCATAGGATGCAATATATACCTGGTTTTGCATAGAGATGACTGGAAGGCAGTTTTTCATAGAGGTGGCTAGATGATTGATTTGCTTAGCCCTCCTACTGCTTCTGTATTGAACTGTATTGTAATTGTACTGTCCCCCTTTAAAGCGCTGTGTAAACTGTTGGCAGAATTAAAATCGCAGTGGTGCTGAATTCACAATGACAATGGCACTGAAAACTGATATTAAAGGTGCAACGCATAAAGTAAACCCTGCTGCTTGCCCGCAGCAGAGCTAAGGCCCCTTTCACACTGGGGCGGTGGGGGCGTCGGCGGTACAACAGCGCTATTTTTAGCGCTGCTGTACCGTCGTTCTTGCAGCGGTATTCGGCCGCTAGCGGTGCGGTTTTACCCCCCGCTGGCGGCCGAAAAAGGGTTAAAATCCCTCGTACAGCGCGGCTATAGCCGCGGTATTGCCGCGGTATAGCCGCGCTGTCCCATTGATTTCAATGGGCAGGAGCGGGGAAGGAGCGGGGAATACCCCGCTCCTTCCCCGCTCCAAAAAAGCGGTTTGCAGGACTTTTTTCACCGCCCTGCCTGCGCACCGCTTCAGTGTGAAAGCCCTCGGGCTTTCACACTGAACAAACAGCGGAGGCTGTTTAGGGGCGGTTTTCAGGCGGTATTTTTAGCGCAATACCGCCTGAAAACCGCTCCAGTGTGAAAGGGGTCTTAATGTAAAAACAAAAGCAGTTGCCTGGCACCCGGAAGTGCATGTCTTGGGCATCAGGCAATAAAATTTACTCATTTCTGGGTGTATTTGTTTACATTTCTGGACTTCACTTTATTTTGCTGTATCATATTGCACAAGGAGAAGATTAAGCAGATATAGTGCTGTCTGCTGCATTTATTAAAGTTCTTTTTCCTTTGCTGTTCTAAAACATTGAAGTATTTGCAAGATTATTTTAGGGCACAATTTGTAAAGTGAGAGTGCAAAACTGCCAGTCATTAATAATCAGTAAAACTTTTGCACTCTCCTTTTACAAACTGTGCCCTAAAATAAGCTTGCAAATGCTTCAATGTTCAGGACATCAGTATTATATAAGGTCAAAAGTAAGTGTTTTTATTTATTGAAGCCGAACTCCAGTTTTCTGTCACTTTAAAATAGTTTGTTTGGACCAAGTTGGTCCAAGCAAACTATTTACTTCACTAAGGCTACTTTCACACTGAGGCGCTTTACAGGCATTTTAGCGCTAAAAAAAGCCGGCAAATCGCCTGTAAAGCGCCTCTCCTGTCACTCCAGTGTGAAAGACCGAGTGCTTTCACACTGGAGCTGAGCGCTTGCAGGACGCTAGAAAAAGTCCTGCAAGCAGCATCTTTGGGGCGCTGTATACATCTAAACCACCCCTGCCCATTGAAATGAATTTTTGAAAATGAACTTTTTGTTTCCTCTTATTGGTTGAGGTGGATATTGTGACATCATCTGCCCACCTCTCCACCTCAACCTCAGAGGACATCTTGTATTTATTCAGAAAATACAAAGCTTCCTGTGAATTGCTGAGCAGTGCTCAGCCTAGCTTAATTTTCTTCTTGGAATGAGATGGGTAGTCTTGTTCCATTGCCGAAACACAGTGCTATATACTGTATGTAGCGGATGCTAGTTTATATAGTCCACCCAGTCGCTGTATGTGTTAATGAAAGTACTAGTTAGTTTGGACCAGCTTGGTTTAAACAAACTATTTTAAAGTGACAGAAAGGATTTTGGCTTTTCGTGCAGCACTATATCCTCCTAGTGGTGCTATCCTGTGCACACAATCATGCAAAAACACTTTAGTTCTGCTACACCCACCCAAGTCTGTAGATAAAACTTTGCATGAACCTATCATATAAGGTCCACCTGAGAAGGTGAGAGTTTAGAAATGGAGCAGAATCGAGAACCAAGGATGCTCGAGAGAAGCCTGCCTTGTACTGTAATTACAGTGGGGATGGAAAGTATTCACACCCCCTTACATTTTTCACTCTTTGTTATATTGCAGCCATTTGCAAAAATCATTTAAGTTTATTTTTTTCCTCATTAATGTACACACAGCACCCCATATTGTCAGAAAAACACAGAATTGTTGACAGTTTTGCAGATTTATTAAAAAAGAAAAACTGAAATATCAGCTGGTCCTAAGTATTCAGTCCCTTTGCTCAGTATTTAGTAGAAGCACCCTTTTGATCTAATACAGCCATGAGTCTTTTTGGGAAAGATGCAACAAGTTTTTCACACCGGGATTTGGGGATCCTCTGCCATTCCTCCTTGTAGATCCTCTCCAGTTCTGTCAGGTTGGATGGTAAACGTTGGTGGACAGCCATTTTTAGGTCTCTCCAGAGATGCTCAATTGGGTATAAGTCGGGGCTCTGGCTGGGCCATTCAAGAACAGTCACAGAGTTGTTGTGAAGCCACTCCTTCATTATTTTAGCTGTGTGCTTAGGGTCATTGTCTTGTTGGAAGGTAAACCTACGGCCCAGTCTGAGGTCCTGAGCACTCTGAAGAAAGTTTTCGTCCAGGATATCCCTGTACTTGTCCGCATTCATGTTTCCCTCGATTGCAACCAGTCATCCTGTCCCTGCAGCTGAAAAACACCCCCACAGCATGATGCTGCCACCACCATGCTTCACTGTTGGAACTGTATTGGACAGGCATTGAGCAGTGCCTGGTTTTCTCCACACATACCGCTTAGAATTAAGGCCAAAAAGTTCTATCTTGGTCTCATCAGACCAGAGAATCTTATCTCTCACCATCTTGGAGTCCTTCAGGTGTTTTTTTAGCCAACTCCATGCAGGCTTTCATGTGTCTTGCACTGAGGAGAGGCTTCCGTCAGGCCACTCTGCCATAAAGCCCCGACTGGTGGAGGGCTGCAGTGATGGTTGACTTTCTACAACTTTCTCCCATCTCCTGACTGCATCTCTGGAGCTCAGCCACAGTGATCTTTGGGTTCTTCTTTACCTCCCTCACCAAGACTCTTCTCTCCCGATAGCTCAGTTTGGCCGGCTGGCCAGCTCTAGGAAGGGTTCTGGTCGTCCCAAACGTCTTCCATTTAAGGATTATGGAGGCCACTGTGCTCTTAGGAACCTTAGGTGCAGCAGAAATTTTTTTGTAACCTTGGCCAGATCTGTGCCTTGCCACAATTCTGTCTTTGAGCTCTTCAAGCAGTTCCTTTTGACCTCATGATTCTCATTTGCTCTGACATGCACTGTGAGCTGTAAGGTCTTATATAGACAGGTGTGTGGCTTTCCTAATCAAGTCCAATCAGTATAATCAAACACAGCTGGACTCAAATGAAGGTGTAGAACCATCTCAAGGATGATCAGAAGAAATGGACAGCACCTGAGTTAAATACATGAGTGTCACAGCAAAGGGTCTGAATACTTAGGACCATGTGATATTTCAATTTTTCTTTTTTAATAAATCTGCAAAAATGTCAACAATTCTATGTTTTTCTGTCAATATGTGGTGCTTTGTGTACATTAATGAGGAAAAAAAATGAACTTAAATGATTTCAGCAAATGGCCTGAATACTTTCTGTCCCCACTGTAGGTTAATTGGCAATTCTCTCCACCTCACCATAGACAGACACCTTCCCCCAAAACACCAGAAGGGTTATTACTCATATTTTGCTTTTTGCTATGCTTAATATTTTGAGACATTAGAAATCCTCCAATATCCCAGGGATTTCCAAAATTGTCAAAGAAATCAATCGTAATTCCGCATTTGAGTGCATATATGCTATAAAAAATAATTGCATACCCACATTCACTCTCACTTGGAATTCTTTAATTTCCCACCAACTTTACATTGCTTTGATAGGTTACTTAAGATGCTCTCCTATATAAGCCTGTCACAATCCACTTGGCAATATCAGCTGGCAGAGATACACTCATTAGGTCCAAAACCTTCAGTTTTTCCTCTGGATTTTTTGCACTCCACTTTTGTGCACTGTTAGTTTGCTTTATGGTTCGAAATGGTAAGTTTAATATATTCATTCCTTGTGTAATGTTCTTGTACACACTAAAAATGTTCTATTTAATTTATTCTTTGCACATTGTTTGGTACCATCTTTTCCCGTACAACCTTTGTAAAACCCAATAAAAACTAATGAAATACAAAACTGCAAGTTAAAGCTTCATCACGCAAAGAAGAAGCCATATCTGAACATGATCCAGAAATGTCGCCATCTTCTCTGGGCCACAGATGAGCTGGCGGCTGCTCTCCTTGATCAGGACCAATATCACTCTGACAGCCGCCAGTGATCGGCTTTTTTTTTTTCTTTCTCCTCATGCTATCAGCGTGAGGAGAAAAAATAGCTGATTACCGGCTCTTTTTACATCACATGATCAGCTGTCATTGGCTGACAGCTGATCACGTGGTAAGGGGTCAGGATCAACACCTTACTCTGATCTGTGATCCAGTGAGTCTCATAGACTCGCTGATCACAGAGCGGGCCACGCACGCCCTGCAGGGGGCGCGCAGGCTGCTCGAGCACGGGAGGACATCTATTGACACCCTCCTGGCAAAGTAGATCAGTGCTGTAGCCGTCATTCGGCTATAGCACGGATCTGAAGTGGTTAAACACCAAAAATCTCCAAAAACTCCAGCAACAGGTTTCTTAAGTTCCAAGACATTTACAGAGTGTTGTTAAAAGAGGAGATACTACACCATAGTAAACATAGCCCTGTCCCAACTTTTTTGTTGCTGCCATCAATTTCAAAATTGCCTTATGTTTTTCTTAAAATTGTACATTTTCTCAGTTTAAACATTTGATATGTCTTCTGTTTTCTAACGTCAATAAAATATGGGTTTATGAGATTTGCAAATCATTGCATTCTATTCTTATGTAGATTTTACACAGTGATCCAACTTTTTTGGAACTGGAGTTGTACCAGGAGTGCGCTATGTACAGGGTGCAGAGTTCAGGAGTGTGTGCTGTGTACATATGTACAAAGTGCAAGGTTCAGGAGTGCGCTAGGGACAGAATTCAGAGGTATTACAAAAGTCAGTAATATACAGAGTGCAGAATTCAAGAGTGCATTGCATACAGAGTGCAGGGTTCAGGTGTGCACTAGGAAACAGAATGCAGAGTTCAGGAGTGCACTACATACAGAATGCAGAGTTTATGAGTGCGTTACATACAAAGTGCAGAGCTTAGGAATTTGCTACACAAAGAGTGCAGAGTTAGAGAATAAGTTTACCTTTGGGAACAAGTTCGCTATATTGTAGGGTGAAACATGTAACATGTTCCCCGTCACTTTTTGAAATCAGCGCGGCTGTGCAGGGCTCTGTGTGTGAATGAATTATATGCCCCGGCATCGTTTGTGGCTGTCGGACTGTAGATTTCAATGATCTACCATGGCGCTGTGGTAATACATTGATTCTTCCTGTCAGATTGCATCTGCTTGTCCGTACAGACTATACAGGCAAGCAGATACACTGGCAGATCTGCTGGAGACCTGCATGGCACCAGCGATCTACTGATTGCTGGTGCAATGCTTTACAGGCTTCAAAAAAATAATAATAAATGCACATTATTTTACCTGCATTTTTTTTTACCTTCTAAAAAGTGAACTTATTCTTTAGGGGTGCGCTACATAGAGAATGCAGGGTTCAGGTGTGCGCTACACACAGAGTGCGGAATTCAGGGATGAGCTACACACAGTGCAGAGTTAAGGGGTGTGCTACATACAGAATGCAGAGTTTAGCTCTCTTCCTCCACTCCTTTCCTTTGCACCCCCATCAACCCCTCCTTAGCTCTGACCACACCCCCTTCCACTGCCCTCATCTCCCCCCACCCCTTAAAAGCTCCAGTGCAGAGTTCAGGGGTGTGCTACACAAAGAGTACAGAGTTCAGGGGTGCTCTACATAAAGAGTGCATAATTATGGGGTGAGCTACATAAAGAGTTCAGGGGTGCGCTACACAGAGGCTGCAGAGTTCAGGAGTGCACTACACACAGAGTGCACAGGTAAAGGGTGTGCTGCATATAGAATGCAAAGTTGAGGGGTATGCTACTCAGAGTGTGGAATTTAGGGGTGCGCTACACACAGAGTGTAGAGTTTAAGGGTACACTACACAGAGTTCAGCTCTCTTCCACCACTACTTTCTTATGTATCCCTCTCCTCAGCTCTGAACTCTGTACACACCCCCTCCATTGCCCTCATATTCTCCCCTTTCCTTAAAAGCTCCTCCATATGTCTTACCATTGCTGCTGTATTAATCCAAAGCACCCTGTCAGCTCTAGCACCTCCCTGCACACTGTAGGTGGCTCTGCCTCTCTTCAGCAAAATCTTCCAGCAGGGGCATTGGCATCCGGGCACTAGATAGAGATCACAGAAGGTGCAGCCTACCTCCCGAGGCCCCATTCCCATCCATGACCGCACTGCACCCTGGGCATTGGCATCTCCCTTGTCACTGCCCTGGGAACCACTCAGGAGATCAGATCTGTGGGAGCCACTGGAAGACAAGCTGTCACTTGAAAACACAGAAACCAAGCCACTGTGTTTACAAGTGACAGTGATACATATATACTGCATCTATATAACCTTTTGTTGCACTATTTCAGAAAGGTACCCAGGGTATTCATGGCGTTGTACTGTATATTTCATACTGATTATGGGCTTATGCACAGCATATTGCCCACATGGCACATTTTCGACAGGCGGACAATTTCAAACAGCTGCGGAATACGCAAAAAGTATGGCAGCGCATTTTGGTGGCTGTGAACACATTTGCATTTGCTAAATGTGTGCATATGCATATGGCAGCTTATTTCCATACACTGCACCGCTATTGGTGTGAACTGGCAATAAGTGCTTTTTTCATCAGTTTTGTGGCTTTCCTTTTTTATGGCCAGAATATATACTATAATCATGCAATCAAAAAAAATGTGTGGGGGGGGTGACAAAACAATTATCGCCAGATAGTCCAGGTATGCCACTGGCACATTGTATATCGGCATTGTTTCTATTAGTTTCCATCAAGGGTGCATGTAACAGGGTAACAATACAGTAGCACAACTAGAATACACTTGTCACCCCCATGCAGGAAATGCCTGAACAAGGACCTTCATAGTAGGATCACAAGTTAGTTAATTAAAGTTGCAGATTTAAACGGACCGAAAATAATATTTCAATTTGCATGAATTTTTATAGCTTACATTTGTTTTTAGTGGTTGGGTTTACATCAGCTTTAGGCTTTTATACTGTGAACACACAGAAGGTGCATTTGAGGGGGTGGGCAGCTGTCAGAGGAAGGCAACCAGTAAATCATTTAGACAAAACAGGATAAAGTGTTCCTAAGTTGCTCTCTACTGTATATTCAAGCTCTAAAATGACAATGATTACAAGCCAGTAGTGCCTTGTAGAAACCTTATCAGACATTAGTACATGTCAGTCAGGGAATCTAAGTCTGCAGAAAAATGTCCATCATGATAAAAGTCTGAACACATCACTGGAGACTTTGGGTAGATAAAGTGAATAGCTGTTTCCGCTGTCTGTAGTTTAAGGTTCTAGAATGTTGTCTTCAAAAATTGTGGGTCATTCCCTACCCGGAACACTCACACAGCTCATGTACATTTGCACACATTTGTAAGTTCACAGACGTATTTCTTATTTCAAATAAAATTTCACTTCCTTCTGGTATGATTGCTAGAAAATAATATATACTGCAAATGTGCCCACAACATCATGGAATTATCATGGAAGTTTAGGCTGTGTTTTTATAAATCTGTCTGTTGGACAGTTGAGTTGAGTTGAGCTGGAAATTTTCTCTGGTTTTGTTTTTCATGCGTTTGGCCTTCCATGTGCTCCTTGCTGTGAAGGCCAGTTATAGGTGGGGGCAGAGGCCATTTGTTATTGGTGTATATTTGGTCAGGGGACACACTGGATACTTCCATTGTGCTATGTGTCAGGTGTGCTGCTTGTGCCTTTAACCACTTGCCGACCAGCCGGCGTCATTATACGGCGGCAGGTCGGCACAATCCCGCGAACCGTCGTAGCTATATGTCGGCTCACGGGTTCAGGATAGCAGGCACGCGCATGCACGCCCACTGCACAGCGGGGGTGCCGATGCTCGCGATGACCGCCGGCCACGAGCGATCGTGAGCAAGAGACACAGAACAGGGACGAGTGTGTGTAAACACACACTTCGATGTTCTGTTCTGACAGGAGTGACAGATCGTCTGTTCCTATTAGCTAGGAACCATGATCCGTCACTTCCTCCAGTCAGTCTCCTCCCCCTTCAATTAGAATCACCTCCCAGGGAACATAGTTAACCCCTTGACCGCACCCTAGTGTTAACCCCTTCACTGCCAGTGACATTTATACAGTAATCAATGCATTTTTATAGCACTGATCGCTATATAAATGCCAATGGTCCCAAAAATGTGTCAAAATTGTCCGATGTGCCTGCCATAATGTCGCAGTCATGATAAAAATCGCAGATCGCCGCCATTACTAGTAAAAAAGAAAATAATAATTAAAATGCTGTAAATCTATCCCCTATTTTGTGCCCCCCTTACTTTTGCGCAAACCAATCAATATACGCTTATTGCGTTTTTTTTTACCAAAAATATGTAGAAGAATACATATCGGCCTAAACTGAGAAAAAACTTTGCTTTTTTAAAAAAAAAAATGGGGATATTTATTATAGCAAAAAGTACAAAATATTGTGTTTTTTTCAAAATTGTCGTTCCTCTTTTGTTTATAGCGCAAAAAATGAAATTCCAGAGGCGATCAAATACCACCAAAAGAGAGCTCTATTTGTGGGAAAAAAAGGACGTCAATTTTGTTTGGGTGTAGCGTCACACAACCGCGCAATTGTCTGTTAAACCGAATCGCAAAAAATGGCCCAGTCATTCTGCAGCCAAATCTTCCGGGGCTGAAGTGGTTAAGGAGGACCGGGCTACCTCCAGGCCCACCTGCCCCTTATCTATCCATTAGAATGCATGTGCTCACACTGTGGAGATGACCATAAATTCAGTAGTGTTCGGACTGCAAGCAATACACAGGGTGCCATGAAGAGGCCTTGCAGATTACGCGTGCATTTGCAAATGTGTGCTAACTAAACCCATGTTTTTAACGCAGACTGTTGGACAGGTTAATTCGGTTGGTCAGCAGATTGGTTGGTGAGCTGAGCTGGGAAATTGTCTCTGGTTTAGTCTTTCTCAAGCTTAGGCTGTGCTATACCTCAACCGTACGCAAAAAAATTGTTCTAGCAACCAAGGGCCCTCTTTTTTAGATAGATACTAGACATGGTGAAAACTTAATTTGATCTTTTTTTCATGGTCATATTCTCCCTATTTACAGTATGAATTGGATGAATTTGTAAAAGGCTGTAAATGTAAACAAAGGCAAATCTGCCCACAATAGCTCCCCCATGCTGCTGAAAATGTGTTTATACACAATTTCAGCACCAGTAGATATAATTGTATTTTTATTTATATATGCTTAAAAAAAATGTTTAATTCAATCTCCTCCTCCCCTCTTCCTGAAGGCATATGGGCTGTTATCCCATTAGCAAGGAAATAGCAAGCATGCTGATCCCTGCTTAACTGATACCAGCCTGCATGCCCCTTAGCATTGCAGAAGGGGTCCTTTGGGAGGGGTTCCCTAAAAACCCAGCTTTTTACCTCCCCTGTTACCAAGGAGGGCATGGCAGCAATGGGGGCTATTTACTGCCTACCTGCCCCTGGGGCCCCTAACATGTGGCGGCTAAGAAAAAGTAAAGAACACCCACACCATTGAAAAATCTACCAATATTTACCAGTTGGATTCCAGTAATGTCCAAAAGATTTCTGGGTAGACTGGATGAATGAGAATGGGTCCCCCATCCCCAATGCTACGTCATCTATTTTACTAAAATTGTGCTAGTGTTTTTATTTATTTTACTTACCCACATGTTCAGTAAACTGATTAGGGTTCCAAGAGACCCCTAAAAACCAGTTCACCAGGGATGGAACTATTCACCAAGCTGCCCCCTATGGGCGAGGGTAGGTGGGACATAAGCCACCACTTGCTGACATGCCCTCCTGGGCATGTGGAATAATGAAGAAAACTCTGGAATAATGAAGAAAACGGTCGGAATTTCCGACAGAAAAAGTCCGGAGCTTTTGGTCGGATAAGCCGACATGTATATGCCCCATCGGAATTTTTCTGTCGGCATTTCCGACTGTCTTAGATAGAGAACATGCTCTAAATTTTTCAGTCGGAAATGCCGACGGAGCTTGTCCCGTTGGCAAGTCCGACCGTGTGTACGCGGCATTACTAGGAAAACATTGCATTATTAGTAGACAGAGCAATGATTTGACAAAACTCAATCTGGCAAATTTGAGTGAAAATAGATTGAGGGAATGTCAGGTAAATGTGCAGAGAAGTTAACAATCACCTTGTTCTTATATAGGGTGATAGGTTGATGAGATTCCGATTTTAGGTGTTGGTGATACTGTCAGGAATTGAAAATTTTACAGGAGAAATCTTGACTTTAGGAATTTTGGCCAATTGCTCATAAAATCTTGCTAAATAGATGCAAAGCCTTGGAGTTTACTAACTACGCTGTAATAAATATAAAATATACACACATACACTACAGTATATAAAGTGCATATACACAAAAAATATGCATTTCTTAATCTATTTAATCCTTTATTGCATTACTAAATAGAAGAGATAACATAACAAGTAATGTACAACATTGTATGCTACAGCGGAGTTGTAAATATTTTAATAAACCAAATCTCATATGTCTTTACACAGTAATCAGATTTGGAAAACAGACATTTACATATTACCCTAACCAGGCACTAACAGAGAAAAATAATACATCACAATTAATTATGGGTCTCACGCTTCACTAAAGGTCCTGCTCAAAACATTACAAAAGTTCCAAGTGTATTTTGCTGTAATGTATTAAGGCTTTTGTTAGTTCTGCTTGTCTTGTTTTATTATTGACTTCATATTAGCGTGCAAGATACAAAGCAATTTTAAATACATGAAAGGTGGCATTTGTTATACAAATGTCATACTTTCTTTTCTATGCCATTAATACCAATACTAAAGTATGAATATAGTAAAGGATGGTTAAGACCCATTTTTTTTAGAATTTAAATATTCACTCCAGATAAATGTCCTATGCAAGGCTTGAACTGTTTATTTCCTGTATTTATATATTGCTGAGAACGTAGAACCATACACAGCAGTTCCTACCCCCTGGGGAACTTACAACCCCCGTCCCGCGTCAATAGTCATACAAGCACATAGGGGTAATCTGGTTGGATAACAGTTAACCAATCAGTATGTTTCTGGATTGTGAGGGGTAACCAGAGCCCTGATAAGAAACCCATGCAAACTTAGGAAGGTCAAACTCCCTGATAGGCTTCAAACTTAGGACGGTCAAACTCCCTGATAGGCTTCAAACTTAGGACGGTCAAACTCCCTGATAGGCTTCAAACTTAGGACGGTCAAACTCCCTGATAGGCTTCAAACTTAGGACGGTCAAACTCCCTGATAGGCTTCAAACTTAGGACGGTCAAACTCCCTGATAGGCTTCAAACTTAGGAAGGTCATACATGGTTCGAATCTCGGCCAGTTCAGCAGAAACCGTCTGAGATTCGAACTGTTAATGGATAGGCTGAATGTAGCAAGTTGATCGATCAATCAACTTGCGTACAACCAGCCTGCCAGTTTCTTTTATGATTATTGCTAGTGGCTGCTATAGCTGCTAGCGATAATCACTATCTCCTCCCCGCCCCCCTGCCGGAAGAAGACAATTGCTGATTCCCCTGTCAATACTGTCTTGCATTGATGGGGGAATCCTGCAAATTTCTTTTCTGCAACCCGTGGTTTCAGGAAAGATATTCGCACTGTGTATGGCCAGCCTTAGCTGCAAGACAACACAATAATTATGCAGATACTTAGATTATGTAGATACCAGGTTGCCTGATTGTTGCACTATAAGACAGACTCAGATCCAGCCAACATGGCCCAGCCCGGAGTTAGTAACAGAACAAAAAAAATGTTACCACACAGCTGGTGATTAAAGGCAGCAGTGGGAGCCATTTGCTCCTGCAGTTGTCAATCAAATCCTGTGAGCAGAGAGCGGGGGGCGTGGCAAAGACTTGCTGTGTGTGTCTATGAATGCACACAGCCCAGCTCAAGAGCTAGCCCTCAGATGAGGAGGAGAAGAGAACGTTGGCAGGGGGACCCCAGAAGAGGAAATTCAGGGCCGCTCTGTGCAATACCATTGCACAAAGCAGGTAATTATAACATAAATCAAAAAGAAATTCTAAGCGCCACTCCTATAACGTGATAATGGGAAGCCTAAAAAGCTGCTAACACTAATTACAATTCTACATGTGTATCAATACATTTAAACAATCAACTGTGCAGTGCTTAAAACTAAACACACTAAAGTGCATGTATAGTGAAAATATATAAGTTTTCTGATGATACCACAAATATCACTTCATATGTGAAACCAATACAGTGCAATACAGTGCATAAATACTTAAATTTTGCATTAAAAAAATAATAAAAATTGAATATAGAAAAATACAGTAGAAATGAGTCCATAAAATCCCCACAATGTAAGTGCTTCATAAAAAGTGCTCAAAATGAATCCCGTCCTCTGTGCTCAAAAAGGATCCATAAAAAGTTCTCAAAATGAATCTGCTCCTCTGTGCTTAAAAAGGATCCATAAAAAGTTCTCAAAATGAATCCGCTCCTCTGTGCTTAAAAAGGATCTAGGATGCGTATCACCACAGGTGCTCCCCCCCACAGGAATATTCTCACCTGGGTCAAAGTGACCACTATAGCTAGGTAAGGTCAAAACAGCTTTCTAGCCTCACCATGGGCTATAACAGGGATATGCAATTAGCGGACCTCCAGCTTTTGCAGAACTACAAGTCTCATGATGCATAGCAAGACTCTGACAGCCACAAGCATGACACCCAGAGGCACGATGGGACTAATTTTGCAACAGCTGGAGGTCCGCTAATTGCATATCCCTGGTCTATAACAAGACAACTCCAGAGCTCCTCTTCACTCCTTGCTCCCAGGTGGCCAGGGATTACCAATGATAAATAGTAGTGAAAGAAAACTGATAGTGCTTATATTGTTTAACCCCTTCCCGCCGACCATACGCACATCTGCATACTCGGCTTTCCGGGGTTATACAGCTGCAGGCATCATCCCAGTACCGTTGTTTTGAGCGGGCGATCGGCTATCTGTATATAACAACCGATGCGGCTAAAAGCTGCTCGGCTGTTATACCGGAGGAGCGGGAGGGGACACCTCCCCTCCCGCCGCCTCCCACCGCTCTTACCGGGCCTCCCGTGCGATTGGGAGGCCCGGTGTCCAATCAGCTGCCTCCAGCAGCTGTGGGCGGGCTGGAACGAAGCCATGAATGGCTTCGTTCCAGCCCTCCAATTGTAAACGCGGACGCGACGTCATGACGTCACTTCCCGTTTACTCGGCTGCCAATGGCGCCGAATTTAAAAAAATACACAGTATTCAGAATCGCCATTTTTGGTGATCTGAATACTTTGAAGTGCAGAGGAGGGATCGGGGGTCTTTTAGACCCCCGATCCCTCCATAAAGAGTACCTGTCACCACCTATTACTGTCACAAGGGATGTTTACATTCCTTGTGACAACAATAAAAGTTAAAAAAAAACATTTTTTTTTTAAACACAATTTATAAGTATAAAAATAAATAAAATAAATAAAAACATTTTTTTTTTTATTAAAGCGCCCCCGTCCCCGCGAGCTTGCGCAGCGAAGAAAACGCATATGGAAGTCGCTCCCGCATATGTAAACGGTGTTCAAATCACACATGTGAGGTATTGCCGCGATTGTCAGAGCGAGAGCAATAATTCTAGCCCTAGACCCCCTCTGTAACTCTAACCTGGTAACCGTAAAAAAAATTTAAAGCGTCGCCTATGGAAATTCATAGCTACCATAGTTTGTCGCCACTCCACGAGTGCGTGCAATTATAAAGTGTGACATGTTTGGTATCTATTTACTCTGCGTAACCTGATCTTTCACATTATACAAAAAAATTGGGGTAACTTTACTGTTTGGATTTTTTAAAATTCATGGAAGTGTCCCTTTTCCAAAAATTTGCGTTTAAAACACCGCTGCACAAATACCGTTTAATATAAAATATTGCAACAATCTCCATTTTATTCTCTAGATTCTCTGCTAAAAATATATATATAATGTTTGGGGGTTCTAAGTAATTTACTAGCAAAAAATATGGATTTTAACTTGTAAACACCAAATTTCAAAAATAGGCTTAAAAAGCATTTATTTGCATACAAAGCAATGATAAGGTACTCACATTTTTCTGGTGCTTCAAGCACACCAGTCTGTAAACAGCAAAGATAAAACCTGTGTTTGGGAATCACCTCTCCAATTCACACAAGTCTCGCTGATTGTCCACGGCCCTCCCAAACACGTGTCGATACAGGGTCTCCTATCTTTCTCAGGTGGATTTCAGGAAACGTGGTAGCAAGGAGTGGAGAGGAGCTCTGGAGTTGTCTTGTTATAGCCATTGATGAGGCTAGAAAGCTGTTTTTGACCCTACTTAGCTGCAGTGGTCACACTGACCCAGGTGAGAATATTCCTGTGGGGGGGAGCACCTGTGGTGATACACATCCTGGATGTTTTTTAAAGCACAGAGGAGCAGATTCATTTTGAGAACTTTTTATAAAGGCTTTTATGAGGTTTTTGTTTTTTTTCAGGTAACAGGTGGCGGAAGGCATCAAGATTGACAATGCATCTATAGCAGAGGACATTTTTACATTTTGATAAAGGACAAGTCAAAAACTTGTGTTGTATTTTTATTAACTTTTTACACTTTTTTGGTGAAGGAGACCTAAGGTTCTGGTATGGATTTGGGTCCCCACACCATTGTTTTTTAAAACATTTTGGCGTGGGTTTCTCTTTAAATCCATACCAGACCCATTGTGAGAGAAAGGGGGCAGCTCTATATTGTAAACAGTCAGTGTTTAAATTTGTGATCACTGTGATAGGTCATCACAGTGATCAGAAGGCAAAGAGCCACTCCGATTGGCTTTGTGCATTTTGCCTGCTGTCTGCCCTGTCTTTTGACAATTCAATCGCAGACATTCAACACGCACACTAGCCACCCATATGTCTTTTCTGCAGTGCCAGTATTAAGTAGCACTCCAGAAAATTGAGTTCACCTACCTACCTTTTTTTTTTACAATACAACAGTAGTAAGGTGGCTAAGCAAGCCACATAATCTCCTTAAGAGGTACCGACAACTATTTCGTTCAAAGGCCTACTTAAACCAGCCACTAAGAGAAATACAAAGGTGGCCATTGGTGACCTACTCTCAAAAATGCTAGCCTACTGGCTATATTTGGCTTCAGCAATGTGACCTGGAATAAGATGTATTGTAAAATGTAACAAGTAAATTCAGAACTTCAAATAAACATACTTATTCCAGCTCCGTGGCTTAAAACTGCACTAAAGTTCTGCACATGCCCAAAGATTAAGCGACTGGACTGTAGTAGTACGCTATGCTACCACACACCTAAAATTATTTGCCTATAACTCCTGAAAGGGGACACAGAGCTGCGGCTCGGCTTGGGTGCCCCCATAGCAAGCTGCTTGCTGTGGGGGCATTCAGCAGGAGGGAGGGGCCAGGAGCACCAGTGATGAAGCTGATAATAGGCGGATCGGGGTTGCTCTGTTCCAAAGCACTGCACAAGGCAGGTACCTGTAATTATAAAAAAACTAGACTTTAGTGTCACTTTAACTTATAACTCACCAGTTGATTCTTTACATTCCACCTACCGGTAAATTTCACTTTATATTTCATTAGCCAATATCTTCCCTCCCCCAACTGCTAGATAACAGACTGACTGCCATCCATCCAACACGTACGGTTTAATACTATTAAAATGATTACTGTTATTTTTGCACTGTTCTATTAGCCAACATAAAATACGAATAAAAAACTGCACTAAAGCAACTAGATCAGCATGATCCCAGGGAACCAGTTTATTCTGAACAACAGACCAGCAAAGACAGTCTCCATCAGACTATAAAATATCTAGCCAGCTTAAAGGATAAGTGCACTTTTAAACAAAGTGTACTTAACATTTTTATCCCCTTTCCTTGCCCAAAATACCCACCCTCCCCAGATGCAAACTTACACTGGGCTGAAGTCTGTGACAATCAATACCTAGGGAAGGCTTGCCCTTTGCTCTTTGGCCATACTGTCAGTAAGTCCACAACAAAATGATGCATCTCCGGACTCTGTTAATGTTCACCACCGTAATGGAGATCAGTCAAATGGCTTCAGTCTGGTCTCCACCCATGGGGGAACACCCCTCTAACGTGCTTTGCCCTAGTGAGGGCTTAATTGTAGAGGCACTGTACTTTTTTTCAGGTTTACATGCTGTCTTTAAACCACAGGTGATATGTGCTAGATCCCATTACAGATATACCAAGATTGAGATCAACTTAAATAAGTGGGTTGTTCTCTTGGGATATTTTTGGTTTCTGGTCATACACTGAAATTTTAACTAAATTCCATCAACCAGCTATCAGTCACAAGGCAACTGAAGGAAACCTATGAGCAATACTTATATCATTTCATTGTATTAACTGAAATGATTTCTGGAAAGTTTGCATTTATGCCTTTACTTATTTTTGCTATTGAGGGCCCAGTTGCACTTGTGCATTATCACAACATTTATTGTGACAGGCACCACAATGCAATGTACAGCAGAGTGCAAGGCTACATACCCCACATACTTTATGCTATGGTGTGATGTGTTGTTAAAAACAGATCACGTGGTATTATGCTAGAAAATCTATCCTTCTCAAGTGGAAGGTGTCATATCCCCCTATAGTACAGCAGTGGAGCTCCCTGGTTAACAAAGTATTACCGCTGTATAAGCTTACCTATCTTGGCTGCAGCTGCCCTAAGAAATGTAATAAAGTTTGGGAGGCGTGGGTTAAGGTCAGAGTTTTGAAGCTGTAGAACTTACAGAGCTGAACTGTCTGGTGATCCTCTAGTGCTGTTTACCGTTGAGAGCTGGAACCCCAGTAATCTCTTGTCGCCTTACAGTGCCTTGCAAAAGTATTCACCCCCCTTGACATTTTTCGTGTTTTGTTGCCTCACAACCTGGAATTAACATGGATTGTTTGAGGATTTGCATCATTTAATTTACAGAACATCCCCACAACTTTGAATATGTTTTTTTTTTTTATTGTGAAGCAAACAACAAATAGGACAAAATAACAGAAAAAGTCAATGTGCATAACTATTCACCCCCCTAAAGTCAATACTTTGTAGAGCCACCTATTGCGGCTATCACAGCTCCAAGTTGCTTTGGATAAGTCTCTACTGTATGAGCTTGCCACATCTTACCACTGGGATTTTTGCCCATTCCTCCTCGCAAAACTGCTCAAGCTCCCTCAAGTTGGATGATGGAAGTCTGACCAAGATTTTCTATTGGATTGAGGTCTGGGCTTCCAACACATTTACATGTTTCCCCTTAAACCACTCAAGTGTTGCTTTAGCAGTGTGTTTGGGATCATTGTCCTGCTGGAAGGTGAACTCAAGAATAGCTTTGCTCAAGAATATTCCTGTATTTAGCACCATCCATCTTTCCCTCAACTCTGACCAGTTTCCCAGTCCTGACTGCTCAAAAACATCCCCACAGCATGATGCTGCCACCACCATGTTTCACTGTGGGGATGGTGTTCTTTTGGTGATGTGATGTGTTCGGTTTGCACCAGACAGCGTTTTCTTTGATGACCAAAAAGTTCAATTTTAGTCTCATCAGACCAGAGTACCTTCCCCCATACATTTTGGGAGTCTCCAACATGCCTTTTCGCAAACTCAAAACGTGCCATTTTGTTTTTTACTGAAAGTAATGGCTTTCCTCTGGCCACTCTGCCATAAAGCCCAACTCTATGGAGTGTACGGCTTATTGTCGTCCTATGTACAGATACTCCAGTCTCTGCTGTGGAACTCTGCAGCTCCTCCAGGGTTACCTTAGGTCTCTATGCTGCCTCTCTGATTAATGCCCTCCTTGCCCAGTCTGTGAGTTTTGGTGTGCGGCCGTCTCTTGGCAGGTTTGCTGTTGTGCCATGTTCTTTCTATTTGGTTATGACAGATTTGGTGGTGCTCCTAGGGATCATTAAAGATTTGGATATGTTTTTATAACCTAACCCTGACTTGGACTTCTCAACAACATTGCCCCTTACTTGTTTGGAGAGTTCCTTGGTCTTCATGGCAGTGTTTGGTTAGTGGTGCCTCTTGCTTAGGTGTTGCAGCCTCTGGGGCCTTTCAAAAAGGTGTGTATATGTAATGACAGATCATGTGACACTTAGATTGCACACAGGTGGACATCATTTCACTAATTATGTGACTTCTGAAGGTAATTGGTTGCACCAGAGCTTTTTATGGGCTTCATAACAAAGGGGGTGAATACATACACACATGCAATTATCAGTTTTTTATTTCTGAAAGATAGTTTTATGTATATATTTTTCTAATTTTACTTCACCAACTTAGACTATTGTGTTCTGATCCATCACATATAAATCAGATTAAAAAAACATTGAACTAAAGGCTGTAATGTAACAAAATAGGTAAAAAGCAAAGGGGGGTGAATACTTTTGCGAGGCACAGTACCTTTGGGCTGTCTCCTTCTTCTCTCGTACATTGCCTTTTTTTCCCCCAATCTTACTCCTTCCCACTTTCTCCTTGCTCCTTCGCCTCCCCTCTCTCCCCCTCCCCCCATGCCTTTCCCTTTCCTCTTTACATTTCCCCTGTCATCCCCTCTTTTTGGTCTTGGCCTTTTGACCCTCACTCCCCCTCCTCCACCAGAAGCTCCACCGAATAGCATTAGAGCTGCTGTAATTTCATTGGGAGCCAAAGGGCTGTTTTAGAATGTAGGACAAGATTGTATAATTGGGATATTCCCTTTTACAATACTTTTGTGTATGTACTTTTGGGCTGACATGCAATTGTGACCTGTAGTCTTTGCTCTAGTCTCTCATGCGTGCCACTATTGTTATTGTTTCTGTAATTTTTTGTTAAAAAAAAATATGATAAAATGTACCTGGTCATGTGCATTTTTTCCATCAATTGCCTTAGCACGATGCATGTTCACAGGGGTCATAACGCGCTTATGTTAATGCACTGCTAAGGAATGATTAAGGGCTAGTTTATACTTGCTTTAAAACAAGGCTTCGGACATGCTAAAGCTCTCTGAACGTCAGTCAAAGCTCCTGTCACTAAATAAAATGGTTAGCTTACAGTCCTGTTTACACCTGCTGTTGCTTGATGCTTTGATGATGCTTTGATGATGCTTCGATGATGCTTCGATGAGGCTTTGGTGGGGCTTTGGTAGGGCTTTGGTGGGGCTTTGGTGGGGCTTCGGTGAGGCTTCGTGGGGCTTCGATGGGGCTTCGGTGGGGCTTCAAGCGAGCTTTGCCATAGATTTCTATGGAGGCTTTGAAGACGCTTTGAAGCACCACTGAAGCCACATGAGGTATAATTTTTTAAGCAAAGCAAAAGCAAGGTGTAAACAGGACTATAAGTTAACCATTTTATTTAGTAACAGGAGCTTTGACTGGCGTTCAGAGAGCTTTTACAAAGCGTGTCCGAAGCCTTGTTAAAGCCTTGTTGAAGCCAAAGCAAGTGTAAATAAACCCTAAAGTGGAACTGCACTGCATCTGAGCACCACAAACCAAAAATGCTATTTAACTTATTTTTAATATTCAAAACAAACTCAGCCGTCCATCAATGTCTCCATGCTTTGTTTTGCTGAGAAATCATTTTGAAAAACACCCCCTGGTATTTTTGGCCGTGGCCATCTTGAGTAAGGGCAGATTATTATTATTATTTATCATTTACTTCCTGTAATCCACCTGCCATTAGCTCAGGCAAAGGCTGTGCTGAGAAAACTTCCTCCCCTCCTAAAGACTACTGGGTTGTATGACATAGTTTGCCTAGGCATTGAAATCAGGAAGTACCTGAAGAAATGTAAAAAGTTTAAAACAAGTGAATATGATATACTTTCCTATCTATTTACTAATGCTAGCAGCGTAAGGATTAAAAATAATCCATGTTGATTGAGAGTGAAGTTCCGCTATGAACAGGTCCTAAAAACTGCCTTAAAATTTCCATGTGTATGACAAGCTCTGGATTTGAAGCCTCCATTGTGCAATACAGTATATGAGACCAAAGTTGTGTTAAATTCTAATGCTAACCAAATGTAGAGTATTATCATACTTGGATACTCACAAAGTTACAGGCTAATGTTGCCAGACTTCAAAATGCAGTGTATAAGATGTATAGTTTTGGAAATAATCCTTGTCATATTTTGGAGGTCAGGTTTGACAAGCAGAATATAAAGGTGATATAAGGGGATTCATGATTTCCTTCCTACCAACAGTTTTGCATGCTTAAAGCGGATCTCCACCCAAAAGGGGAAGCTCTGCTTGTGCACACCCTCCCCCCCTCTACTGCCACATTTGGCCCTTTTTTTTAGGGGGGGGGGCGGGTACCTGGTTTTGGCAGGTACCCGTTCCCACTTCCAGGTAAGTTCCCCATCAGCGATCTACGAAATTTCCAACCCCTCCTTCTCCCCCCCCCGCGCTGCCTTCTGGGACACACACAGGTCCCAGAAGACGGCAGGACCATTCAGAAAGCGCAGTGCGACGCATGTGCAGTAGGAAACCGGCTGTGAAACCTGAAGACTTCACTGCCGGTTTCCCTTACTTACAATGCCGGCGCCGGCACCCAAAGACGATTGACAAATTGATTTGTGGGCTCCCTGGACAGGTGAGTGTCCTTATATTAAAAGTCAGCAGCTACAGTATTTGCAGCTGCTGACTTTTAATTTTTTTTTTTTTTTTTTACAGACTGGAGCTCTTCTTTAATGAGGGTCTTTGCTGCTCACTAAACATCTACCATGACATAAAAGCAAACATTTTATATATTGCAGTTTACCAATCCTTCAGGCTTGGTTCATGCTGCCACGACTTGGGATCCGACTTGTAAGACCCCAAGTCATGTGACATGTGTAATCCCATGTTAGTCAATGAGAGCTGTCTTACTTATCACTACTGAAATCGCTCCAACTTCAGAATAGGTTTCTGTGTTACTTAAGGGCGATTTCAAGGCGACTTCTATCCTCTTCTATTCTATACTTCTATTAAAGTAGGAAGTCACCTGGCAAAGTCGCACCACAAGTCACGCGACTTTCAGGTCGTGGCAGTGTGAACCGAGCATAAGGTGGTTACTGCATTCTTTTTTCTTTGTTAGTCTTTTTTTTCCCCCTTTATCTTCACCTGGTGATCCAGCCAGTAACAAACTTTCTGGCTTGAGGTGTCGCCACATGGAGAAGCAATGAAGACACCTTAGGACGTCCACTTTGTCAACCTGGGGAGAGGGTAAAGTTCAATACACTAGCAGATTTAGAAGGACTTGTTAAAAAAAAAAAAAGTGCTGAACTTCAGCTAACACTTATAAAGCAGTTAAAGAAACAGTTTTTTCCTTTTGGGATAAAAGTTTTACATAAATGTCAAATGTAGGCACTAGGCACCCCTATAAGTGCTAAATGGTTTGCCTCGACCTTTTAACTACCACTTTTTCTGGACAGCTTGGTCTGTTAAGGAACATTGAAAAACAACAGACTTGCTGACCCGATCACCACATAAAAAATACCTTACAAAAGAAAACTAATGCAGCCAATACATTAAGGATTGGTAAGCTGTAATATATAAAATTGTTGCTTTTGAGTTAAATACCACTTTAAATATTTTAGAAATATATAGAAAATAGAAATATGATGCACAAATGGAAAATGATTTTTTTTTATACATATCAGCTTGTGTGCTCACTAAATGTCTGCCTATCAGCACTAGGGTCGCAGGTTCGAATCCCAACCATGACACTACCTGCCTGCATGTTCTCCCTGTGCCTGCGTGGGTTTCCCCCGGGTATTCCGATTTCTTCCCACACTCCAAAGATAAGTCTAAATTTACCCCATTATGTGTATGTATGAATGTGAGTTGGGGACCTTAGATTGTATACTCCTTGAGGGTAGGGACTGATGTGAATGTACAATATATATGTAAAGCACTGCATAAATTGATGGTTCTATATAAGTACCTGAAATAAATAATTCATTAAAAAAGTTTTAAAAAGTAGCAAAGTATAGAACAAATATAAGCAAAAGCTAAAGGTTTTTGCTGAAATTGATATGCAGATCTGGCACAGCAATCTTTTGCGTGTATGTATGTCTAAAATATATTTAATTTTTTGGATTACATTGTTTTATTAAAGGGCATTGTTTAGCGCACTAACCACAGTTTACTTATAGCATAATCAGCAAGTTAGCAAAATATGTCTGGGTTGCCTATATCAGCTAATCCGCTTTCAGCTGCCCTCCATAGACAGCACTATGAGTTAAAAATATATAATCACATAATTTTTTCTTTCTTTTTCTGCTTAATAATTGTATTCACAACAGGAAATTACTGATAGGCTCCATGATATGATTTTGATTTAAAGCTTGAAGTTTTATAAAGATGTGCAATTAATAGGCAAAAAAAAATGTGTGGGGTGGTATGATTTAAACTGAATCATTTTGAAAAAGTGTAAAGACTTCATTGAAAACCCAATTTGCATATGATGTCTTTTATACATGACGCAAGCAGCTATTTTAGAGAAGTATGTTATAGGTGAGAAAGACATACTGCAAATCTCATCAACACATCTGTTGTCTCCCGCCTTTGTTAATTTACACTAGAAAATAGATGTGGGGGGAAAAATGGCTCTCTTCACTTACGAGCGCATTCAGTCTGTTACATTTTTATAGAATGGCTTTGACAAAAGTGGAAAACCTAGCAGAAAATGTAATGATGTTTGTTCACTCTGCATTGGCTTACAGGGAAAGAGTTATACAAATCATTCAAAGAAATTAAAGCAACATGCGGAAAGAAAGGGAGGCAGCAGAAAGTCTGAATTTTGGAATGAACTAATCTAATCTATGGAACACCTAAAGTAGAACTAAAGAAAATACTTTTTTTTTTTCATTTTGAATGGAGTAAAGGGGGCCAAAAGTTCTTGTCCTTTTTTTTGTTTTGTTTTTCTTGCCATCTGTGTCACATACGTGAGATTTTCGTTCACATCCTGCCCCATAGCTAAAACAGGAGGTGAGAGGAAATCTGTCCAAAGTGACGGAATCCCAGGGTGTCAGCAGGGTCACCAGAACTAGTGTCCCCTTTGGAAGATTTCCCATCTATTACTGTTCTGGTGTCGACTATAGATTTGGGTGGAACTCCAAAACGGGGGGGCAGGCAGCAATAAAAACGGTTACTGCTTTTAACAAACAAATAAATCATACCACCTGGTTTTACCTATGGCGATCCTTTCCCACATTTTCTCCGGATTGCTTTGATCACCTGCATTGAGTGTGGACCGGGACCGGGACATTGGGCTGCTGACCGCTGCTACGATCAACAATCCATAGCGGAATATGGTTTGATCGACCACCGAAGGCTCCTGGAAAATAAACGCCCTGGCTGGGTGTTAGCCACAAGCTTTAAAGCTTGTGCAGCTGGTAAGTGTGCACTCTCTGTGGCGGTGGGTTCACATTGTCTCTTCTAAAGTCACAGGAAACAGTCACCATATTGTGTTGTTTGATTTATCCACCTATTCTTCCTCTGGAGGATCTCTCAAGATTTCCTCGTTTATTGGAGGACTCTTATATATCACTTGATTCACTTATTGGGACTTTTTTACTGTTTATTCTCACATTAGTTATTTGAAATTATGTACTTATTAATTTCATTTTTATTTTTAATATATATATATATATTTTTGAGAAGCTCAGCTCCCTATGTTTACTTATTGATGTTTGTGTGTATTTCACTTTGAGCTGCAGCTGTAGTTGTAGATTTGAAACGGCGCAGTTTTTTTCTTTTATTTAATTATTTATTTATAAGGCAATAAAAACTGACAGGTGTCCTAATCCTTCTCCACTCTATCCAAAACTAAAACAAACAAAGAAATTATAGGTCCCTGGCTTGCCATGCAGAACCTCCTGCTTCACCACTGAGGAGAAACTAGCACTTTCAGATGAATGTTGGGAATGATCGACAATGGTACGTCCACCTGACTACTGACTAAACTTGATGGCCGACTTTTTTTTTTTTTTTTAAACTTTTTTTTTAAAGCCGAACATTTTATTATTATATTTTTGATGAATTATTGAATGATTGGAACCCCTTCAAAAAGGGGTCCTTTTTTGCCATACAGTTATGGCCAAAAATATTGGTACTCCTGCATTTCTGTCAAATAATGCACCACTTCTGCCAGAAAATTGGTGCCATTACAAATGTTTAGGCATTCTCATGTTTATTTCTTTTGTTTGTATTGGTATGACACAAAAAGTGGAGAAACAAAAAGCCAAATCTGACTTTTGACACAAAAATCCAAAAATGTACTGAACAAAATTATTGGCACCCTCAATTTAATATTTGGTAGCACACCCCGTGGAAAAAATCACTTCCTATAACCATCAATGAGTCTCTTATACCCCTCCACTGGAATTTTGGACCACTCTTCTTTCACCACCTGCTCCAGGTCTCTCAGATTGGAAAGGTTCCTTTTCCCAACTGCGGTTTTGAGATCTCTCCACAGCTGCTCTATGGGATTTAGATCTGGACGTGTTGCTGGCCAGTTTAGTTCTCTCCAGTGCTTTGTTTTAAATCATTCTAGGGGCTTTTTGACATGTGCTTTGGGTCATTATCCTGCTGTAAGACCCATGACCACTGATGGACTGATGGAGACCAAACTTTCTGACACTGGGCCCCATATTGCACCCCAGATTTTGTTTGGCAGTCTTCAGATTTCATAATGCCATGCACACAGTCAAGACATCTAGTTCCTGAGGCAGAAAATCAACCCCAAAACATCAGTGAACCTCCACCATGTTTGACTGTAGGGACTGTATTCTTTTATTTAAAGGCCTCAATTATTTTTCTGAAAACAGTAGAATGATGGGCTTTACCAAAAAGCTGTAATTTTGTTTCATCTGTCCACAGCACATTCTCCCAAAATAATGTTGTCTATCTCATGTAAGTTTTGGCAAACCCTTTGATCAATGTTTCTCTTTCATCCACATCCAGGGAGATTAGCTACTGTGCCATGGGCTGTCAACTTCTTGACAATGTTGTACACAGTGGATACAGGAACATTAAGATCTCTGGAGATGGACTTGTAACCTGGAGTTTGTCCATGCTTTTCCACAATTATTGTTCTCAAATCCTCAGACAATTCTTTGCTGTTCTTTCTCTTCTCCATGCTCCGTGTGGCACACAGAGACACACAACAGAAAAGTTGAGTCAATTTTTCACCATTTTAACTGATTTCTGGTGTGATTTTTATATTGTCAGCACCTGTTAATTGATAAAGGTTAATTTAATTACAAATCGCAGGAGCATCACAAACGTGGAGTGCAATTATTTCTTACAATTTTGAGAAGGTGCCAATAATTTTGTCCAGTCCATTTTTTGGAGTTTTTGGCTTTTTGTTTCTCCACTTTTTTTTGTCATACCAATACAAACAAAAGAAATAAACATGAGAATGCCTAAACATTTGTAATTGCAACACTGGGTGAAGCGGTGCATTATCTGACAAAAATGCAGGGGTGCCAATATTTTTGGCCATGACTGTATGTGTGTCTCATTGGGGAGATTTCCCATACCTTTCTGTCCTAGAGACAATACAAAGGGGGAAGTGGGAAATTTCGGAGACACCGAAACTGGTGTCCCCTTTGAAAGATTCTCTCTTTCAATGGCAGTTTTTCAATGGTTTTCAGTCCCCGTTAAACATAGAGGGTAAAACTCCATGGTGGGGACACAGCAACAAAAACCTGACAGAAGATATCCCCCCTTATTACACAAAAAAAAAAAAAAAAGGAAGAGAAGTACATTTCTTAACAGTCATGTCAGTCATGTCTGTTTTCACCTTCCTTTAGCAATTGTGACTTTTCTATTGAAGTAATTTTTTTCAGATATTCAGCACCAGCTTCCCCTGTTCCTCTTTCTTTACAGTTTTGTTTTTTCACAACAATGTCCTACGAATGGAAGCAATTTACTTAAGCTGTCTTTTTTGCAAGTATCAACTTAAAGCCATTTCGTTTACATAAACTGAACAGACTTTTGCATGGCTACACCTGAGAATTAGTCAAATCATCCATCTTTTAAAAGGTGAGCTATAATAATGCAAATGTTTCTCGGCCACAAATGTGGAAAAAAATCTGATTCATTAACATTAAACTGGCAATACATTATACAATTTTCTTTTACAATTATGCACTATTATAAAATAGTATAGTAACAAAGGAATCCATGCAAAGTGAATAAACAGGTTGCCACTGCTGTGGTCTTCCAAAAATCCTAGCTGCCTGGCTGTCATTCTGATCCAATAGATTCAACCTTTGAGTCACTGACTGTGACTAGTAATAGGCAGGTTCATAAAAGCTCCTGACATTACGTTGGTCTTTCTGATCTGGATTCTTGTTCCAGATCGGTGACTTAAAAAGCCCACAAACAGCTGGGCAATGTGTAAGCAAATCAGGAGTGCTGAAATTAGTATCAGAGATTAAGAAAATATTTAGGCAAGAGAATAAGCATATAACAAACCCAAAGGAAGGGAATATATGGGATGTTCATGGTCTGACCTCTCAGTAAGAGAACATAAACAAAAGTCTAACACAAAATTCCAAAATGTTAGTATTACACAAAGCAAAAGAGGATAAGCTAGCTATCCACAATAGCAGCCTACATATATATCTCTCAGCATAGACCACCTTAACCTTTCATTACATAAAAATAGCTAGGCTTATCTATAAAATGCAGACCCCCCCCCCCCCCCCCTTACACACAAGCACACACACACCACCTCCAGTTGGCATATTAAGGCCCGTACACACGATCTGACTTTTTGACAACAAACATGCAAATTAGCTTTTTTAAGGCAACATCCGACTGTGTGTACGCTCCATCGGACAAACTTTTTCGTTTTTCATCGGACAAATGTTGGCTGTGCGAACAGGCAAACTTGTCCGATGAACAAAAGTCCCACGTCGGCAAGTCCGATCGTGTGTACAAAAAAAAAAGACTTTAGTACAAAGTACAAACACGCATGCTCAGAACCAATGCAAAAGATCAGACAACAATACAGAAGTTGACCAAAGGATGACGCCGGAGAATTGAACGTCCTCTTTTGAAGTGTCTTCAGTACGTTGAAACGTCACTACATTCGTGTTTGTTACCTAAAAAGTCCTGCCGTGTGTATGCTTAACAAGTTCACGGCCAACGCCCTTTGTACAGAAATCCAGGGGAAAGTTTGTATAACGTCCGATCGTGTGTATGAGGTTTTAGAGTGACCTTAGTTTGTGAGCCTTGCGAGTTTCTTTGGCTTTTTTTTTTTTTTTTTTTTTTTTAGAGATGTTACACGGAACCTGAGGGTACTGCTATTTTATTTATTGTTATTGAGTCATTTTTATGCACTGTTATGTTTAAGAAGGTGTCACTGAGTGTAATAAAGGGTTGGCCTTTTAAATGTTTCTATGTTTAACCCTTCAGATATGTGGGTATCATACAATAATTTCAGTCAACTCGAGATTATAACAATACAAGGAATTTACTTGGTTTACTTGCTTGGTTTAAAGAGGTATTGCAAATGATAAAATACATAAATACAGCATGTTCAATCTAGGGGGAGTTCCCAACTTCTTCATCTGAACTTCCGAGAGGCCATAGCCCTTGCTTCATACGTCTCTTCTGAATCCAACTCCAACAGCCTTTTGTTTTCAGCCATATATATAGTAGTTCAAAAACTAGTCAAAACCGGTATGAGCCACACCATAAAATAAAAAAAGGTCAGAGGTTCTCAACTTCCACAGAATAATGAGACCATATGTATCAGTATACATGAGACATATTATATATATTATTATTATTATTATTATTATTATTATACAAGATTTATATAGTCCCAACAGTTTGCGCAGCACTTTACAACATGAAGGCAGACATTACAGTTATAATTCAATACAAGAGGAATCAGAGGGCCCTGCTCATTAGAGCGTCCAATCTAGGAGGGAGGGTTAAGTGAAACCAAAAGGTAATAACTGTGGGGGATGAGGTGATGTAGAAAAACAAAGTACAGTTGTTAGGTGGGGGCAGAATAGGCTTCTCCGAAGAGGAGGGCTTTTAGGGATCGTTTAAAAGCAGAGTAGAAGATAATCGGACAGATTGTGGTAGGGAGTTCCATAGGATGGGAGTGTCTCAGGAGAAGTCCTGGAGGCGAGCATGGGAGGTGATGACGAGAGAGCTAGAGAGTAGGAGGTCTTGGGAGAACGAAGAGAACTGTTAGGTTGGTATTTTGAGACTGGGTTAGTGATGTAGGTTGGGGTTGAATTGTGGATGGCTTTGTAAGTTGTTAGTATTTTGAATTTAATTTGTTGAGTGAGCAAGAACCAATGGAGGGATTGACAGAGAGGAGACAATGGAGTGGTTGGTAAGGTGGATGAGCCTGGCAGCAGCATTCATGATGGACTGAAGAGGAATATCCAATGTAAAGGTAAGCCAATAAGGAGGGAGTTGCAGTAGTCGATTTGTGAAATGACCAGGGGGTGAACTAGGAGCTTGGTGGTGCCATTGGTTTGAAAGGGACATATTTTGGAGATGTTGCGGAAGTTGAGGCAAGATTTAGACAGTGATTGGATGTGAGGCCTAAAGGATAGATCAGAGTCCAGGATTACACCTAGCATCTTGGCATGCAGGGACGGGTTGATAGTTGTGCCATCGATCTTGACAGAAAGATCAGGGGAAGGGGCACGTGGGGGAGGAAATACAATGAGTTTGGTTTTTGATAGATTGAGTTTGAGGAAGTGGTGTGACATCCAGACTGATATGCCTGTTAGTAAATTAGTGATACGTGAGGCGACTGAAGGAGTGAGATGTGGGTTCCAGAGATAAATTTATATATACATATAAGTGATTATTTATACACTGTAATTTATAGGTTTCTTGTAAATCAATAACTATCAAAAACCTACACTACACAGACAATTCAAAATATTGCAAACTAAGGGGTTGATATGAAAACTACAGTAGAAACACAGTAGTTAGCGATAAAATTAAAATTTCTCCAAAAGATTCCAACAATCTGATTATTAATGGTGGCACTTTTGCTCTAGAAAGCAGGGACAAGTGCGGACACTTTAACGAAAAAGTGTTTTCTCATCTTGCCCCGTATCACATAATTCACATGAGCCCTACAAAAACTAGATATGAATAATTTTATTATTAAAGTTTTCAGGGCTGTGTACATGCAGTATTTTTTATAGCATCTCCAACTGTCAAACAGTGGGAAGTCATATTTAGTTATGCCTCACCTTTCTGGCCACAAAAGTCTGCACTCCATTATCTAGTCGACAAGGAAAAAAGTAGCATTACTTATAATAAAAATTTATATTATGAAGCCATACCTAAGCTGTAAAATTTACTGTGCTTACCTGATATTTATACTTTCTGCAACACAATAAATGTAAGTGCTCTGCTACATTCCTCTAGAAGCCTATTGACTCAACATGATTGACTGTATAACAGCAGTGGATATAATGTATTGTGCCAGCTTTACAATACCCAAAATGCGGCTTAATATTGAAAAATCCATTCCTTTTTAGGTATAAGCTAGGAGGACATCATGTTCTACTGTATAGTTAGCAAAATGTTGTTTCTTCAGCCTTTTTCCTGTGGCGTTTAGGTTACACGTGTCAAGTTTAACAATGATTTGCATTTCGGAAACAGTCACTGCTATGTAACATAACTGTGTGAGCCAACTCTAAGCACCCGCAGGACAAAAGCCAATTGCACCGCTTGCTTATTTGTAAGCTCTGTGATTGGACACGTGACAATGTTTTGCTTCAGTCAGTCCATTTGTGCTGGGAGAGCCAGGATACTGCAACGTTTCTATTCATATGTCCTACCATGAGGTGAAAAAGTAAAACCCAGCTAGGAAAGGTTGTATTCTCAAAACACAAGTGACATCTTCGCTAAAGATCATACATGTATTCATCCACTGAACGCCAATATACAGACCAATCAAAGAAACAAAGAAGACCTCCACCAAAGCACTTTCAAACACCACCATTACTCTAATAGGACTGGAGTACTAAGACAGGATAACCTGTCTGCTTATGTTGAGGGACGAATGTTTTTAGATTTATGAAAACAAAGAATGTACTGTTTCAGTAACCCAACCTATTTACCCTACAACAGTAAGCTGACCAATCTAGGTCATCTCCAATACCAATTCCACTGATGTACCATTTTCTACATCTTGCACAGATGACTAGCAAAAAGCCAGAGGGCTCGTTCACACTTTGTTGTCCTGTTGTGTCATGTGCTAAAGTAAGTTGTATTAGGGTAACTATTCACATATATAAGTTGCTAATGCATCAGAACGGACAAAAAATGGACAACATTTCTTTATAACGCAATGCACCATGCATTACCTACAGCTGAGATGCTAACATGAATGGTACCACTCAAACTTAATGTGTGTTCTGCATATTTGCTAAAGCCTTATTACAATGCACAGGTGTATATTCAGAATGGATTTTCTTCAGGTGAAAGGGAATGGGTGGAGAGATGTAAAGTATATCTGTCTTTGGTATGCAGCAGCTGTCGTAGAGTCAGATAGAGTAGACTGGAAGTTCTCGGCTCACCAGTATGTGGGCAAGGCGACTGTGCCTGTGCACATGGGATAACTCTCATGCGGAGCACATTCATCAATGCCTGGGACCAGGTGGGAACTGCGGTCATGTGAAAAGTCAAACATTAGGCCAGTTCCCCAACCTGTGTGCAATAATAATGCAGCATTCCTCTGACTTGTCTTGTGTCACTACACACTGCAACTTGTATGTTTGCATTAGTAGGGACGTGTGTAGCCTGCGCCCACTCCAACAGTCCAGCGTACCTCTGTTACCTCACATCAAGTAACAAAATGGGGTCCAGCCGAGCACCTAACATGGACCACTTGCGTGCTCTCACTTAATTCTGTCCTTCCCGTACAACGTGACCAGGCCATAGATCTCTGTAACACTAGTCTGCTCATGATTGCCATCGGAGATGGACTGCTGGGGAGGGAGCCAGAACATTGACCCCCTTGCTGCGGGAGGACCTGTCGCTTTACCAGGTACCACACTTAAAGTGATACTAAAGTTTATGTATTTTTTTAAATAACAAACATGTTATACTTACCTGCTCTGTGCAGTGGTTTTGCACAGAGCAGCCTGGATCCTCCTCTTCTTGGATCCACCGTTGGTGCACCTGGCCCCTCCCTCCTGTTGAGTGCCCCCAAAGCAAACAGCTATGGAAGCACCCGAGATGCAGCTCTCCATTCAGACACGGAGCCGCCTTTCGGCCCCACCCCCTCTCTCTTCACATTGGCTAACTGACTTTGACAACAGCAGGAGCCAATGGCGCCCGCTGCTGTATCGCAGCCAATCAGGAGGGAGAGTCCTCGATGGCCGAGGCACTCGTGCACGTTGCTGGATCAAGATGGGGCTCAGGTAAGTATTAGGGGAGCTGCTGCACACAGGTTTTTTTTTTATCTAAATGCATAGAATGCAATTAAGTGTTACTAAAACCACAACAGTAAAACCTGTCTGTATATGCAGAATAGCATGCTTGTTATACTCACTGTAAAACTTAAGGGGTTAATCCTCTGTAATGTATAAAAATTCTCTTTGATCCTTTATGCGGAGATCCTCCTCCTCTTGCAGGGTCTCTCTGGGCAAGCCCAGATAAGACACAGTCAGAGTGGTCCCTCCGCACATGCGCAGTTTGGTCTCTATTGCTGTAGAGAATATTTCCTTGTTGAGCTGAGCTAGTCAGGTCACATGGTATTGACATCACACATGTCGGCGTGTATACTGATCCTAAATGACAACCCAGTCCCACCCTCCTCCTCAATGTTCAGTAACTAAAGAAGAACACAGTGGGTTGGATGTCACATCTTGATTCATGGATGATCTACCTCCCATAACAGCATGAGGACACAGGCTATAGTGGAAATCTCCTCCTAACTGAACACTGAGCACTAGAGCAAACACTGCAGTTTATCAAGTGATCATGGTATACAGTCAAAAAGTTATATAGTGGCAATATTTTAATGTAAAAAGAAGATTTATAAGCTGTGGGCACTGTGGGGGGGGGGGGGGGGGGGGGGGGCAGATGAACTATTTTCATATTACTGGGTTTAGTAACACTTTAAGATTAAAAAATCTTCTGCCTTTAAAACCACTTTAACAACTGGTTTCTAGAGTTTGTTCCTTTACTTAGTTATATCAACTCTTCTTGTCCTTACAAGTTAACCCTTTGTAGCAGTATTACTCCATACCCCGTAGTGCAATTCAAGAACCATGTGCTTTGGAATATGCCAGAATTTAACATGCACCCTTTTGAATAACAGGCCAGGCTCATAACGGCTCAAAGGCTTTAATGCTAAAACTCAACAGTTTAACAGGCAAAGATTCTTTACCTAACTTAACCTAACTGTGGTTGCCCCAGCATACCTGCATAAGATGTGTCCACAAGTAGTAATTCCAGAATGGCAGAAGTCCATGACAACTATGTGCCGACAAGTCGGTGCTCCTTGAAGTGGACAGCAAGTCCCAGAAGCCCTTCTACATAATGGCCAGGTGAGTACGGTGGAAGTCTTCATAGGTTTCTTAGGTGGCTCTCTGGAGACCCTCTCCCTTTATAAAATCCCAAAAAAGCTTGCCAACTTAGCCCATGGGAGGCGGTAAATGCATTAACCCCCTGACTACGGCAGCCATGACTACCTAACTTACAGTAGACAACCTGCCTACAGGTAGGTTTACACCTATAAACCTATTGTAATACCAGTATTTATTTACCATTACTTGGTAACCAAGCCTGGATTTGCAGCAGGTTACATAGACTTCAGTCCAAGGCAACATGACCTACAGTTGAGATGCCAACATGAATCATGCTGCAGCATAGAGGCATTCTATTTAATATATTTTGACATTAACCACTTGCGTCCCAAAGCCTTTTTCTTTCTTAATCCCCTTGAATACCCAAGTGTTTTGTCTTTAAGACAGGGGTCTTCAACCCGCAGGCCGCACCACCGCTAAATGTCTGGCCCATCAGCGCCTGTGATTAATTCATGGACACCCGGCCCGCGGACATTTTTGGCGCTCTCCTCTTCATTGGACAGCGGCCGGTATCACAGGGCTGGATGGATGCGGGAACAGCTAGAGTTATCAATCCTAGTAACCAATCACCAGCCTGTTAATGTGAAAAGTTAACTTCAGCAGTTCCCACCCCCATCCAGACCTGTGATGCCGATCTCTGCTCTACACCTGTGCAGGGAGGCAGAGGACACTACAGTGGGGGGGTGCAGGGGACAGAGGACACTGCTTTGTGGGGCACAGGTAACTTGCATTGGAGGAAGAGGGACAGAGGACACTATGGGAGTGATGTGAAGGGGGACAGAGGACACTGCAATAAGGGGGGACCCTATTAGGGACCCCATCTCCCCTGGGAATGGGGATCCCTTCTCCCCTGGGGCAGGGAGCCTTTCTTCCCTGGTGACAGGGACTCCATCTCATCTGGGGTTAGTGACCCCTTCTCACTTGGGGACAGGGACCCCATCTCCCCTAAGGGCAGTAACCTAATTTTCCCTAGGGACAGGAACCCCATCTCCAGACCATGCTGACTGGCAGGGCTGGCATCAGCCACCCTTGGGTGTCAGGATGAGGGAGGGGGCAGTAAAATCTTAATCCCCAGCCACATGCTCCCTCAGGGTGAACTGGCTTTGTATTAGTGAAACACCTTAAAGTGAGGTAAACCTGTACTGTTATTATTACTATGTTAGGATTATTATTATCTTCATTTATTAGCAGGTGGATACGGCCCTCCATGCATTCACATTGAATTCGGCCCTTAAAGCAGAGTTCCACCCAAAAGTGGAACTTCCGCTTTAAGCACTCCTCGCCCCCTTACATGCCACATTTGGCATGTCATTTTTTTTGGGGGGGGGGGCGGGTACCTAGTTTTGACAGGTACCCAGCTCCCACTTCCTGCTATTATTGCCTCGCTGCCTAGGCGACTTCTCCTCTCCCCTTAGGCGACTCCTCCTCTCCCCCTACCTCTCTGCAATCTTCTGGGACATGTCACAGGTCCCAGAAGATTGCCTGGCCATTAAGAGAGCGCAGCACGACTCGCACATGCACAGTGTGCACCTGGCTGTGAAGCCACAAGCTGTCACAGCCGGTTGCCCACACTTGCAATGCCGGCGCCACGGAGAGGAGGGGGAGAGGAGTGAGGCTTCAGGCGGCCGCATCGCTGGACCGCGGGACAGGTGAGTGTCTGTTTTTTAAAAGTCAGCAGCTACACTTTTTGTAGCTGCTGACTTTTTTAATAAACTTACAAACATGTGGAACTCCGCTTTCAGTGGAAAAGGGTTGCTGACCCTTGTGGATGGGTAAAGCTTACATTGAATGACTTTGCTCTATTTAAGGAGAGCTTTATTTCCCTTTCGATGATACACTGCAATAAATGCAGGGAAAATATACTGATTTACATAAATTGGAAGTATAACAACAAGACAAAGAGTTGGCAAGGGCACAAATTAGCAGGATGACCAGTATTTCACAAGTTTGTGATTTGCAAATGATCCAAATCACATTGCCTTCACTTACATCAGCACCATGCATTTTGGTGCACTGCAACGCAATTACATTGGCAATGTGTTGCCTTTGTCTCTTGGGGTGCTATTCAAAAGGAAAGGGACCACATAGTGCTAAGGCACATAATGTGCTTTAAAGTGGAAGTAAAGATAAAACCTAACTTTAAACCTACTCTCAACCATATTCTAAGCCTAATCTATCTAGCTCTGTCACTATACTTACCTTTTCTGCAGCTGCTATAGTCAAGTCTCCAGCGGCGCCCTTGGTGTGCAGGAGAAAGCGGACATCAGCTGCCTCTCCTACACACTAAGGCCACCACTGACAGCTGCCTCTGTGTGTCTATGGAACACACAGAGCATGGCTCAGTCACGCCCCTCACTCCCACCTCAATGGCTCCCGCTGCTGTGTCTCAGCCAATGAGGAGCAAAAAGAGACCCAGGAGAGCCGCTGCTCTGGTGCACATTGCTATATCGGGATCGGGCTCAGGTAAGTATTAGGGAGGCCAAATAAACTGCAAAATAGTATTTATAAACCAGACCTTGGATACAACCCCCCCGCCCCATTTAAACTGCTATATTTTAGGTATTGGGGGGCTGCGGGGGGGAGCTGCACACTGATGTTTTTTTACCTTTATGCATAGATTGCATGAAGGTAAAAAACCTTCACCCTTAAAGGGGTTGTAAACCCCCATGTTTTTTCACCTTAATGCATCCTATGCATTAAGGTGAAAAGACACCTGGCAGTCACTGGCCCCCAGCCCCTCCTTTTTCTTACCTGAGCCCCTATATCTCTTCCTCGGGGACGTGCTGTCCCCTCTCTCCATGGGGTCCCGGCTCTTGATTGGATAGATTGATAGCAGCACAGCCATTGGCTCCCGCTGCTGTCACTCAAATACAATGACACGGGCGCAGAGGCCGAGTCTGGCACTCATCTCTGTGGATGCAAAAGCTGGACTCGGGAGCGCGCCCGCAAGGTAACCCCCTCAGGGGAAGGGCTTCTCCTAGGGGGTTATCTGATGCGGGGAGGAGCCACGAGAGCCTCCGGGGGACCCCAGAAGAGGATGTTCGGGGCCACTCTGTGCAAAACGAACAGTGGGGGTAAGTATGACATGTTTGTTATTTAAAAAAAAAAAATGATCCTTTACAATCACTTTAACAAGCACTTTAATGCAATGAATGTATTAAGTCTAAAAAAAATGTAACCAAATTAACTAATGGTTCTGAATGTAGAGTTGGTTATGGTACACAATAGTAAGGTTTCACGTGTTTCTATCCCAAATGTTAATAATATAAATAAATTCCTTGTTTTGTTTGGAAGTGAAGACATGCAAGTACATAAAAAAAGTTCCACATGTAAAACCAATTAGTGACGATGGTACAGGTCCAGATCATTCTCTCTTTTTTCTCTAAGGACTAGCTTGCTTGATGCTGATTGAGTTTTGCAAAGATGTCTGTTCACTGACATTCAATTGATTGAGACATTAAAGATCTTTTGCACAAACCAGTTATCATTTGTAGGGTCTTTTTTTTTTTTGAATCTTCAATTACATCTATTGTTTTCAGACAAAAATATATTTTCGGTAAGACACAAATTCCTGTCTTTGGCCACCTTAACGATACGCCATGTCACAAATTAGACACAGGGCTTGCATAAAGGTTTTTTTTTTTTTTTTTTTTTTTCAACAGGCTGCAAAAATACAACATTGAGCTCTGCATTCTCCTGTGTAATACACATTGCTATCCGCAAAAAAAAGGAGGACATAAGTTAATAGCTTTGAGAGGAAGAAAAAAATCTGGCATCACAGAACAAACTGAAAGGTTAAAGAAGGACATTTTTGCTCGCAGAGACAGTTTAGGGACTTTGGGAAAAAGAGAGATTTATAGAGATAGGTTTTAGAAATTTATGGATGGGTTTTACAACATGATAGTCAGAAGTGGAAAACTAAAGGAGATCAAAACACCCAGGAGGAAAACAGGGAGAATTTTGTATAAATATCCAACAAAAAAAATCTGTTCTCTCTTGCTGCGGAACAACTGCTCAAACATAAGTGCGCATTCTGCGTATTTGCTAAGGCTTTAATACAATGCACAGATGTGTATTCAGGATGGATTTTCTTCAGGCGAAAGGGAATGGGTGGAGAGATTTACAGTATCTCTGCCTTTGGTATGCGGCAGATGTCGTAGAGTCAGATAGAGCAGACTGGAAGTTCTCAGCTCGCCAATATGTGGACAGGGTGACTGTGCCACTACACGTGGGGCAACTCTCGTGCGGAGCACATTCTTAATCAATGCCTAGGACCAGGCAGGAACTGCAGTCATGTGAAAAGTTAAACATTAAGGCTTCATGTACATGGGGCGTTTCGCGTTTGCGTTCAGGAGCATTTACTAAAGATAACCTCAGGAGACCCTCCCAAATGATTAGAAAGCCCTTTAGGAAACCCTCCTAAATGATTAGAAAGCACTAAAAACAAGTATTTGTTAACTATTTCAGCCATTCTGTGAGAGAACATTGCGAGTAGCAGCTGAGAAAGCAGTGTGCTTGTAGCTAGCTGTTAATTTTTGGTTGGTTTGTTAATATGGATCTCATGATGAGCATGTGTGAGGAAATGCTCCTGATGTTGCTTTTGCTGAGGCTCCAAAGACATAGAATATTGCGTGAGAGGACCAGAGTTTTTCGCTACTGGACACATCCATTGATGGCTCAACGCATGTCCACAGGATAATTTTCTAATATGTATGTTCAGCTGCGTAATTACCCAGAGAAATGTTTTAATTTTACACACATGTCAATTGCCACCTTTGGACGTTCTCTTGGAAAAGGTTAGACCCCGTCTAGTTTGCATAACACGTGAGAGATTGATATAGGGTTACAGGCTGGGGGAAGGAAGAGACAATTGTATGAATCTCATTAGCTAGCTGGAAAACTTTATAACATGTTGGGTCATAAAGAAATGCAAACAGCCAGACATTAGGGTCTCAAGCTCAATGTGGGGGTCATCAGGTTAAATTCTCAATGGTTGGCAGGTGAGTGAAATTCTTATTCAACTTCAGGATCAAGTAATGCAAGTTGTGTATTGTACAGCATAACTTAGCTGATGAAGGGAATATCACATATATATCAAGCTTGCATACAGTGATAGTTGAGTTTTTGGTGTGTTTTTTAGCATTTGCCAGGCCCAAAAGTAATAAATAAAATGTTTCCCTTTAAAAACGCTTCTAGACGAAATGGTAGCCGCGTTTAGCCTGCGTTTGGTGTTTGAAATGCCTCTAAACACGGCTTCTGAATGTATTCTTTTGGGTTCCAAAAAAAGCCTCTAAATGCAACTGTCTAGAAACGACTATAAACGACCCTGTGTACATGTACTCATAAGATAACATAGAGGAGAGTTCAGGACTCAGGAGCAGTTGAGAAAAATTCCCAACTGCTCCTAATCGTCCTTTTACCAGCAGCAGTGTACATGAGGCCTTTATCCTGTGTCACTACACACTGCAACTTGTATGTTTGCTCACCGGTAGGTTTACACCTATAAATCTATTGCAATACCAGCGTTTATTTACCATTACTTGGTACCCAAGCCAAGATCTGCAGGCAGGCTACATAGACTTGAGTCCAAGGCAACATGACCTACAGTTGAGATGCCAACATAAATGGTGCTGCAGGACAGGGGCCTTCTTTTTAACAGATATTGGAATTAACCAATTGAATCCCAAAACCTTTTTCTTTCTTAAACCCCGAAGTGTTTTTTTTTTTTTAAATTTGTTTCCTGTACTGTTTTCAAAAGGAACATTTATGTAATTCCTGCTAGTGCAGCAGCCAAACAGCAACTTCACACTTTGATCCTAGAATTTTTTGTTCATAAGGGTTGCCTTTTTTAAAGTTTATTGCAGTAACTTGGATTGGGTTCAGGGAGCTGTGGGATACTCAACATTACTAAAGCTGGCCATAGATGGTGAAAATGTCCTTCCTGCAGCCACGGGTTGCAGGAAAGAAATTTGCACGATTCCCCCATCAGAACAGACAGCACTAAAAGGGGTATTCCTGCTGCCGAGCTATTGTCTGCTCCCGTGGGCAGGAGAACACAGTGAATATTGCTAGCGGCTATAGCAGCCCACTTGCGATAATCAGAAGCAAATCTGGCAGGCTGGTTGTACCCAAGTTTATCGATCAACTTGGTACATTCAGCCTGCCCATTAATGGTTCGACTCTTGTATGGCCAGCCTTACAGGTACTGTAAGAGGACACTCTTGCTTGTAGTAGCTCTGCTAAACAGCCCCTTAAGCAGTGGGACATTAAGAGGACAGCACTGGGGCACTGATAGCATTGACCCAGGCCAGGCAAGCCTTGTACTTTGTTTGGCAGGAGTGATAGAAGTGACAGTCACTGAATTCTTTCTCTTTTAGGTCAGTACTCACAGGGGGAGATTTACTAAACCTGGAACCCAGATAATCTGGCGCAGCTCTTTATAGTAACTAATCAGCTTCTAAATTCAGCTAAATTGGCCCTACTATGTGTATGTTTGAATGTGAATAAGGGATCATAGATTGTAAGCTCCTTGAGGGCTTGGTGATTGATTGCCCCTGCCTCTTTTTGGAAGAATATTCTGGAAAATAGAGTAGGAGATCAATCACTGAATTATGAATATTTATCAGACCTCAGCCAATGGGAAGGGGCACCCAGAAGGTGGGTGGGGGAGATGATAAATATTTGGGAGGGCTGATCAGACTTGTTTTTCACTTCTCCTTGGAGGGTTCCATTTCCCCTGGTGCTGCTACCCCTGGGAAGCAGCCAGTTTGTGTTCTGAATAGCTGCTGTCAGGTCTTAGAATGCTTTGGGCTGAAGGCTCAGAAAAGATTTGACTAAGACATTTGCTGGAGGGTATCACCTGTGGAGACTGGTCTGGATATGGACCCTGTTCTTCCTCACTGGAGGGTGTCACATGGAAGCTAGGTGGCAGGCAGCTGTCCTTGGACGTTGTAAGTAAGACTTTGATTGTGGTTCCCAGATGTGCATGTGCCTTGGGAAGTTTCAGAGGTTGCTGTAAGGACTGAGAATGCTCACACCGATTTCCAGATTAGCCGGAACATTCTCTCTTACCCCCAGCAAAGGCGGCTGTGAATGGATTTGTGATTAAGAGACTACCCTTCTATATCTGTTGTGTTTTGGAGTGACCTGCACCCATATCCCTCTCCTGTTTAAGTTTTCTGCAATAAATTTATAAAAAGACATCTCTTAGACTGAGCCAACATTTGCCAGTCTGTTTGGGTCCGCCAGCTTCTGTACTCTAGTAAGAGAGACCTGGGGAAATCTACAACGACCCCTTTGGGGGAGAGTGCTACATTGAGATGAACACAGGCAAACATATTTCAAGTCCAGTGTATACGACAACCATGGCTCCTTGCTTGGATACAGTGGAGAGATGAGTGTATACAAAAAGGGACAGGAAGTATGGTATTGCCACATCTTAGAACTAATAAACTGCAGTATGTTAAGTTTTTGTTTTTGGATTTAGATATGCTTTCAATGACAAAGACTAATGGGAAAAAATACTCAAATTTAAAAGAATTAGCCAGGTAAACCAGAAAAATCCAAACATATATCTCTTGTGTGAATCTGACTCTAATGTTTGTCTTGTATGCTCTTACACTCAATCAATCCAAAATTATATCCCACCAATAACCACTTCGCTGAATGAGTTGTACATAACTATGTAGCTTCTGCTACATAGTTATGGTAAATCCATATAAGACTGTATAGAACCCTGGTGGCAGATACATGGGTCACTGGTTAACGTTCACTGCCATGACCACCAATGTGGGGGGGGGGGATGGGAGAGGGATTAACTTCCACCTGCGCACAGGTCATGTCCACTGCCACTAATTATGTGAGGTTCTTATTGCATCCACTGACACCAATGCTGGAGGTTCTTATTGCGGCCACTGACATCACTGTTGGGGGTTATTATTGCACTCACTGATACCAATGTTGAAGGTTATTATTGTACTCACTGACAACAAGGAAGGCAGGTTATTATTGTGTCCACTACAATAATGCTGGTAGTTATTATAGCACTCAGTGACACCAATGCTGGGGGTTATTACTGCACTAACTGACACTAATGTTAGGGATTATTATTACTGCCACTGACACCAATGCTGTTGGTTATTGTGCTCTAAATGTTTCAGTGCACATTGTGATACAATGCATAAAATGCAGAAGGACAGAAATTATTGGGTGTTGAGGTGCGTTATAACAACCCATTCATTTTGAATACGCTACATAATGACACAATGCATGAAAATGCGCTGCTATTGGGTGGCCCTCTGGAAGTGTTGGGGGAAGCACTTGGGGCCCTTTATAATGTTAAAATTAACCACCACTGGTTTAGGGATTGGAACTTGTGGCCAGCTTCAGTTTCAACATTCCCACATCTTCATGGTGCCATTTTTCAGAGTATAAACAAGTGCTTATATAGTAGACTCCCTTTGGATACCTACTTGCTGGTTGATTTTAAATCACTGGTACCAAACATGCACCAGAGGTTCAGGTTGGCAGAATTGGACGTGGCCCTGTGGAGAGCCATGTCCCTCATGATTTTTCTCTACCATTACACACAAAACTGAAACCAGAATCTGAATTTAGAAAATGTATCTGTGCGATGTAATACATTTGCTTTGTTTGCAAATGTGTCTGCCATCAGCCTAGAACTAGTAAATGGATTAAATGATAGTTGGAAATAACACTAAAGTAGAGCTCCCTAAGGCCTAAAGCAGACTTCTTGCCCAAGACAGGAAAGTGTCTCCCTGCACAGTTCACTGTACTATCCAGCAGACTGTGTCAAAAGTGGGAATCTTCCCCAAGGCAACAAACAAAGCTGAGCTCCCTTCCATAACAAGCACAATGTGTGGGAAACCTGCACTGACCAGCGTGTGCCAGAATATGCAGACATCATCACTTCTGAAAAGTACATACACAGAAATACATACAGTATATTCTGGGAAACTCAATGTGTTGTTTTCCTACCATCATAAAGGAGTTGAATTTGGGTGACACACCGGCTGACACACTAACCAAGTTAAAGTTATATTTTGCCCAGCTAAATCTCACTTTGAACAAAAGAAAATGATAATGATGGGACCATTTACTTAGGCAGTGTACAACAATGATGAAGTAACACCTGGCATCCAGATTTCATGTTTCCTCAATTTGGAGCCATCGGAACATTCAAAGGCAGCTTTTGATTGGATGCTATGAGGTTGGTTTTCTAAAGGCAAATAGGCTCTTCCCTTTTCAAGGAAAAATTTCCCTTAGCTTAGTAAGGTGAAACTGCAAGGTTAATTTTGTGAATGAGGCGGAGCTGTCCATCATCCAATCATGTGCAAGCAAAAATACTGCTTTTTTTCCTTTTTTCAAGTTTTCCTTGAACACGATTAGGTATTTTTTGCAAAATAGGATTTTTGACTTACCAATAAAATCGGTTTTGCAGAGTACAGTATGGGTCACAGGATTTCCAATTATGGGGAACAATCACTCCATTAGCATTACTATTATTATTTTTAATCCCTTGATTCTATTCATGCATAGTCATATGTCTTTGTTTATAGGTTACTGTATGTGTCTCTTTGTATATGCAGCATTTAGCGGTTCCCTCCTATCCCAGGAAAACAACCTCCGAGCTGCAGCCACACACTCAGTGTGTTTAATTCAGCTTCCAGAGTTTGATGAGCAGGGTTTGCTGGCCACTGTATGTATTCAAAGGGAGCATAGGTATTTCTCAGTAACATGGGCTTTGAAAAGAGGTGTTTCAGCCTTGAAACGTGTAGCCACGCCCCCTCCATGCCCTGCAGCATCTGATGTCATCGGCCAAGTTCCAACCTATCTAACTGGCTCCTGAGCTTATGTATCTTCTGGTTTTGAGCTTGTGCATCTCATAACACTGGTGGTGTTGCTCTCATCTACTTCATACTTCATGTGAGTGGCTAATTTGCATTTTTTACTAATACATGATTTAATCTGATGCACCTTCTTGTGTCTCCTTCACGGACATGGCATAGTCCAATTGGATTCTTGTCCAGTGGCAGTAGAGTAGTCCACCTCTGAACGGACAAATGAATTGCTTTGAGATCCAGCATGCTGATGGGAAGGTGGGCCTCCTGTGACCAAGTCTGACATCCATTTTGAGAGTGTTCCATGTTTTTTGGAGAAAAAGCCTTCCCTAATTTAGGAGCTGAGTTGGTAATACACCTTGCTATGGGGAGTCTGGAATTGGGAGTAAGGCGCAAAGGTCTAAGGGCTGAATTTGTTTGTCCAATACTGCCAGAATGAGTTGAAATGGTCTGGAGTTATACTGGGAATATAATACAGCCTCGAAGGAAGCAACCATTGGACTCAAGACCCTTATGCAGGCATAAAGTGAAAAGACTTCTGTCCTACAGCAGTGAGATTTTGGACAAGGCTGTGTCTTATGTCAGACTCAGGTAATCCAATCTGTGTGACTGATCCAGTGAGGACTTGCTCAGATTGAGGATTCAACCAGAGCTCTGCTGGATTAGTAAAAGTCTTCTCCTGATGAGTACAGCCCCTATACATAATAGGCTCTACTAGTGAGTGGACAGGGAAAGCCTTGGCTGGTTTAGGCAATATAAGGGACTCCAAGCTGGACACTTTGGGGTGAGCAGACTCAGGCTGCTCTAATACTAAGCAAGCTTGGATAAAATCTCTGCTACAGGTGTCTAATCCTGATCCCATTGCTCAGGAGAGGGATCATCTACACCTAGCACTTCCTTCTCAGGTCACATGTCTGGCTCAATAGTAAATTCAAGGACCAGTTCATTAGGGGAGGTCAAGGGTGCATGGGTGTGACTTCTGCTATATATGGCCTTAATAAGACTTTAATTTCTGCCCATGAAATTTCGCTGTGACAAAAAAATTCCTCTCTTGGACAGAAGAGAGGAAGCTTGAGTGGCAGACAGGCCAACAAAAGACTGGGGGTAACCACTACAGTAAAGGTTATTGAGGCCCTGAAGGGATAAACTACCATCCTTGTTGGAGCTAAGTGCTGAGCCTGAGCTAGTGAGTCCATCTGACAATCTTTTGTGTGCTTGTGTGCTACCATGCTTGTGAAATAATGCTTTGGGGGGGGGGGGGGTACGTACTCATGACCTCTGCCACTCTGGAGAGGGGTGGAAGGCCTCAGTGGGCTTAGAGGCTGCTATGAACCCAATCATTGTGGTGAAACTGCTATATTATGCCAGTGGAGGAGACAGGTTTGCTGGTTAGAAGGTGCTCCCAGAAAGAGGAAATGGCAGGGCATGCACTGCAGCTGCAGTAAACCAAATGAGAGTAAGGTATAGCGGAACAACACACCCCGAGGATTTAGGAGACAAAAATACATCCTGGGCAAATATATTTAAGGGCTTTCCAATTCCTGTCTCCACATTGCCAAGCAGACTTATTTTATCACTCTCATTAACACCCTCTCATCCAGTGCCCGTCAACTCTTCTCCAGTCTCCACATTTAACTCTCTACTTTGTTCTCCACTGCCTCTACCTACTAACTCACTCACTGCCCAGGAGATTGCCAATCACTTAAAAAATAAGATTGATATAATTTGTGATGAGATCTTTACAGTACATAGATCTCACCAACTTAACAATCCATGCCCACAGGTACACAACACTTTCATCATTCAAGCCTGCTACTATAGATAAGATTGCTAAACTTTTTCAGCGATCGCTGTTGGTCCCATCCCTGCACACAGCGGTGCCTGTTTTAACTTTACTTTAGCTTTGGCTTGTAATTGTGGACATTCTTTTGGTTTATTTGGACTCTTTTTTGGCTTATGTGCAATAAACTTACCAGACATACTTCACGAAGGAAGCCCCCTTGTGTTTCTCTTTTCTCCGGTCCACTGGAGAGTTTAACAGAATAAGGTGGTATACCGTTGGAGTAGCATGGTCACATTAGAGCACATATTTTCCCTGGAACAGCTGTAAGGATCGCACACAGCAGAGGAATGGAAGCAAACCAGGAGTGAACATCATCTGCCCTGAGGCACCCACTCTGTCGCTCGGTACCCCTGCAGGGGTGATTATTTCTGGTGAGTGGGGTAGCATTGGGGGGTGAGCACTTCAAGTCACCATCTTGATTGAAACGCACAGAAGTCACTGTGGTGTGTCCCCAAGGATGAAATAAACAGCATTTATACTTGAACTTTGATTTTCCACTTGGTTATAAATACACAATTTTTTGCATGGACTATATATTAAACCTTTTAGAAGCTAACGATTGTCTGTTACACACTTAAGAAATTGGAATTTATGGTTTATGTATGTTTTTATATATATTATTTATTGTATCTAACACACAGGGAGTTTTATAGTAGTGTGTCACAGAAAGACATCCCACGTTTCACAAGCGCCACACTGTCCCAATATTTTTGAACATTGGGGTAACTCACGATCCAACTTAATATTTTGTACATATACACGGAAGGGGCAACACGGGCATCACACCAACACTACCATGCACATATAATTTTTCACTATACAATCAACATTATCTCTGGCGCCATCTTGTCCCAAAACTTTTGAATTCTGTGGAAACTTATCATTTTTTATTCCTATTTACCTACACAGTTCACCATATTATTTTTCCACTCTTTTACCTTATATCCTACTTTGGCTGATACATTTATCCCACTGGGGGGATATAACTTACTCAGCAGTGTCTAAAATACTGGTGTTATTGATTTTCTCGGTTACCTCTGAATATTTGGTGTAGACCGCACCATTGATAGCTATTAACTGAGTTCTCATACATTATAGTCATTAGGATTTACTTACCACACTCGTATATAGCACTTATTATATTAGAGGCAGCGCCGTTTTTATTCTCATTTCATTTACTTATTTAATGTGCATCTACATGCCCTTCTCACCTTTGTATTGGAAGGCAATGTATACTATTGTACATCCACAGTAACCTGAGGATTTTAATATGTATATTTTATGACCTTGTACAATAAACATTTAACTTTTATCAATATATTTTGTTCTTTTTTGTCTGGCTGCAACAAAGTACCATGGGTGTTTTAGAAAAGGAGCCTTTAATGGCTGAAAAAAAAAAAAAAAAAAAAACATCAACATTCAGGAGACGAACATTTGAGCATAAAACCTCTTGATGCTCCTAAACGCTTGTAAATGCACCTAAATGTTAGGCGTGTTGAGAGCTTGGGAATTTAGTCAGCCCAATGCGTACAATTTATTAATATTCTGGCCAATGGAATGAATGAATGCCCAAACGCTTGATGTGCCTAAACACCTGTGCAAAATGCAGCTTTAAGCTAGTTTTTAAAAGCAGCTTTTCTGCTGCCAGGAGAAAAGGCATTCAGGGGAGCTGAGCAAACGCTCGGTGTGAATGAAACATGAAGGTTTACAACCACTTTGAAAATATATAATTAGGAAACTAAAGAAACACTGATATACATTTGTGAATATTATGTTTATCATATTTTTTTCACTTTTTCTTTAACGATAGTAGCGACAGCCTCAAAATAATAATTTTCTGGTCAGTCTACACAAATGAGCTGTCATTGAGCAGGACAATATATTGGTGTTAAAATAAAAGTTGTACATTTATAGATGTAAACATTATTTTAGAAAAAATAGAGATAGGAAGTGGATTTGTCACAGTTCCCATTCTACAAAGAGGACTCACAATCCCGGTGTAATTTGTGCATCATGAAAGGCTGTTTTTTTTATTCAGGCTTGGGATAAAATTATCAGCTATTAAGCTTTGTTTTCTTCTGCTGCAGAAGACAGATTTCTGGCTAATGATAAAGCTGCTAAATTTGTAGAAAAAAAAAGGTCAATCTCTAAATTAAACAGGTTTCTGCCCATAGTTCTACCCACTCCCACTTTCTAACTTGTTAAAAAACAAAAAAGAAAGAAATAATCGTATGCTTATCTGCAGGATGCAGGTTTTCATACTATTCTCACCTTAATGAGGCCCTTTTCCTTTGTGGTTTTTGCACTGGCACTCAATGGATACCTTGAACTTGGCGCATTATACATATTATGGACCTTTGGCACAACAGTCAAGTACATTCTATAACAATTTCTAATGATGCTTTGCAAATGAGTCAGTGTACATGAGCTTCCTTCTACATACACATGTAATACAAAACAGTAAGGCCACAAAGCGATCCTCTGTAGTTCCTTAGTTCCTCCAAGAAAAGTTTATTGGAAGTAAAGAGGACACTCCACCTGCTGACTTTCTCTGATTCCTGAGAGTCCTATTCTGGGAATACAGCCAGTGTCATCCACTGCATTAATGCTATACCTAGTACAGAGTAATATGTAGTGGTCCTATCAGGTTAGTATATATACAGTATAATAATGTCTGTTGGGCATTAGTGTGCAGAGGATGTTTTGTGCATGTCTCCTACTCAATTCTTCTTTAAGAGAGACTTCAAATTCTGAGACTGTCCTTGGTATTTAGAGATGGTCTACATGTATATTTCAGGGACTTGTCTTCCACTGCTTGCCAAGAACTTCTAAGGCTGGGTACACACTTATGTAAATTGGATGCGGGATTCTCCGTATCCAATTCCCATGACAGGAGAGTGTGGTTGGCTCTCAATGGAGCTGGTTCACACATCTCTGGGGCGGCCGCGGTCTGCATTGAAGAAGGGCCTCTGCGTCTTTGGCTCTGAATCAGGTGCAAATTCAGGCAGAAAATCGGACCTTATTCGCACCTGAATCAGTGTACAAGGACACACTGGACCCCCTGCTGTGAGCTACGCCTGCAGAAAATGTGAACCCAGCCTCAAAGTGGAGTTCTACCTCTGGTGCTACATCTGGCACCTTTCGGGGGGTGCGGGTACCAGGTATCTGTCCCCACTTCCAAGCGATCTTGCCGCAGCGTGATTACTCGGAAGTTCGGCCCCCCTTCTCTCCCCCCCCGCCGCTGGGCTATTCAGAAAGCGCAGCATGCAAGGCTTCACTGCTAGTTTCCCTTACAGGCAATGGCGGCAGCAGCACCCGAGCGCCAATGGAAACATCACCTGGGGCGCTAACATTGCTGGGTTCCAGGACAGGCAAGTGTCCTAATATTAAAATTCAGTAGCTACAGTATGTGTAGCGGTTATTCTGATGCAGGTGTTCCAAAGGGCCTGCATCCTAGCAACCAATGACAACAATACAAGTCTCACAGCAAAATGACACTGTGTGGCACCTCAGGCGGCATTTACCCTCAAGCATGGCCCTAGCTGTAAATTTGATACATGATTGTGTGATATCTCATGGGCAAGTAATGAACCAATGACAGTCAGCAACTCTTATTGATATGGACTGAACATGAGACTTGGGACAAATCTTGCTGGTGCATCGTAAAAAAGATCTGAGAGTAAGAATACCAACAAATTAGTCTTTGTTGTATAATTTATCCTAGAACTTTTGAACATACCCACTATTCCTGATCACCACATGAAAGCTTTTCACCAACCACAACCGATGAGCATGTTAAAAGCAGAAAAAAGCATCATGGAAATGAACCATTACAAGAGCTAAACATAGAGATTGCAATATTTTATAGAGGCACAATAACCCCAATACTAATATTTTGGTTTTGGTAGAGAGATAAGCGGACATGAGCAGCTCTAAACTCATAATATATACTTATCCTTCAATGGTCCAATGTCCTTTTCTAGTATAATTTACCTGGTTTCGTCCCAATGCTGGACTGTGGATATCTTCATTGGCAGGCATGGGATGATGTCACTCCTGTACATTGCATGTCTTTTGTGCAATAAAGAGCCTGCCTGATTGTAGTTTTTGAAAGTGGGACTTTAGGCCCACATTAAAACACCTGACCGTTGATTATATATTTCAAGTTCTCTTTTGGTGAGATCTCAGGAAGAGCCCCAGGTCTGCACACCTGCTGTGACCAATTGGAGGGGGCCCCTGCTCACTTTTGGATCTATGTATTTTATATCATGATGAATGCAATATCAGGCACTGAAATTTGCAAAGACATACAACTAAAACTTCAAAATGGACAGCAGCAAACTTGGGAATTATGGCAGGGGGTTCTCATGGTTGTGTATTTAAAATGTACATCAAGCCAGGAACTGAGTCAGCCCACCAGGCTCTATCTATAACTAAATATTATATTTGGGTGCACTAACCTACAGTATCTCACAAAAAGTGAGTACGCCCCTCACATTTTTGTAAATATTTTATTATATCTTTTCATGTGACAACACTGAAGAAATGACACTTTGCTACAATGTAAAGTAGTGAGTGTACAGCTTGTATAACTGTGTAAATTTGCTGTCCCCTCAAAATAACTCAACACACAGCCATTAGTGTCTAAACCGCTGGCAGCAAAAGTGAGTACACCCCTAAGTGAAAATGGCCAAATTGGGCTCAAAGTGCCAATATTTTGTGTGGCCACCATTATTTTTTATTTATTTATTTTTTCCGATGGATGTTGGCTCAAACTTGTCTTGTATACACACGGTCGCACAAAGTTGTCGGAAAATCCGATCGTTCTGAACGCGGTGACGTAAAACACGTACGTCGGGATGATAAACGGGGCAGTAGCCAATAGCTTTCGTCTCTTAATTTATTCTGAGCATGCGTGGCACTTTGTGCGTCGGATTTGTGTACACACGACCGGAATTTAATTGATCGGATTTTGTTGTGGGAAAATTTTATAGCCTGCTCTCAAACTTTGTGTGTCGGAAATTCCGACGGAAAAAGTCCGATGGAGCCCACACACGATCGGAATTTCCGACAACACAATCCGATCGCACTTTTTCCGGAAAATCCGACCGTGTGTACAGAGTATAAGTGGAGGTACTGGATGAGGAGGCATTAGAGGCATGTAGTAGAAAATGTCATGCAAATAGAGTCCTACATTTATTAAGAATGCTGCAACCTTATCAATTAGTCATTGCTAATGGAATGTTAATTAAATGACTGTTGAACCGAATTACTCATTTTCAAACAGAAGTACTCTAAGCTTAACCATACAAAGCTTTGGTTGCCTATACACAGCATGGCAACATGATTTTAATAATGATTTGAACAATTAAATGTTGCTTTTTTCCTATTTCAAATAAGAAAAAAAATCCTGTACACTTAACACAATGCCTTTCTCAAGATTCAATTTTTCTTTTTTAAAGTCCAACCACAATAAAAACATGTATTTACATATTGCTGTCTGTACCTTTCTGTCCACCGATGACATCACCAATTTCTTGCTCACAATTTCCTGGCACAGGAAAAAAAAAAGGATAATACTCTTAATGAAATCATACACAATTAAAAACATGAAAATTTTTTTTAACCTTTCCCACTATAGAAAATGACTACAGTTAAGTAAATAGCGAAATCTTGGGCTTTAAGAGAAACATCTCCCAACATTGTTAATTGTGCAAAATTTACACTTGCTAGACTCCATTATGAACACAGTTTATTGCAGAAAAAAAGTCAACTTCCTCAATCAGTGAAGCTACACAGAAAATAAACTAATTTGTGTTTTTCCCCTAAATTTTCAAGTAACGAATTAGTGCAATTATTGCATGAAGTGCTAAGTCAGCAACCAGTACAACAACACAATGAATGCTTGTTGTGTCAGAAAAATTACAATATATTTACTATACTATAAATAGTATATATGTTAAATTGCAGCAAAACTACACTCCAACTTAATAAACATTGTTTGGCAAAATCAAAATTATACTTAAATGCCACCAACCACCAGATACAGCTATTTTGCTCCTGACAATAATCTGACACTTAGAATAGGACCCAAAGTAATAAGCCAGCCACTTGATAACAGAGAAAAACACAGAGTAATGACCCAGCGCCAGTGGTGAACCACCCGGAGAGTTTAAAACAACACATGTGCTGTATAACATGTGTAATATGTATATTTCACACAGCACATACACAATGTAGAAAGGGGAAACCATCAAAAATAACCCCGTGCAACCAGACAAACCGTAACTGGTAGAAACAGATCATGACAAGAACAACACATATAGTCCAGCGCTCAGGATATTTTTTTAAAATGCAACAGGCATAAAAATTTAATGTTTTAATAAACAAGTGATAGACCAGTCATAAATAGTAATCTAAGGTAACAGTAGTAACTACCACTGGGACCAAGTTAAAAAGCACTGTTGTAAAAAAAACACATAATTGTAGAGGAAAACATACACGCAATAACACAGTATTAAAATGTAGAAAACCAAAATATCACAATGATAAAAATAAATGTGTATTGCACTTAACATCAGAATGTGCTTGAATGGGGGGACAGTCAGCCTTAAACAGCAGGGGACTAACACTGGAGATCCATCCAAATATGTCCCACAGGAGCCACTGGGTAGAGTGATGAGAACCAAACACAGGCTCAAAGCAGGTGACAGTAGACGAAATAATGGGGGTAAACCAAAGTACTCACAGCCAGAAGGAAGTGCTCAAAACTACCTCATTCCTTGGGGAGGCTGGCGTCATGTAGGGGGGCTCACTGGCTCCGGCAGATGGTAGGATGGCCGTGGTGTGGAGGTGTACAACTCCGCCGTGCAGAGAGCAGCCTGGCCGGAGCTTCGTGACGGCGACGGATGACGTCAGCGCGGGAAAGCCGCTGGAACGTCGGTGAATGTAAACACACCGATGGTCTGCCGGAAGGTGTCTCCACAGGGATAAAAATTCTTCAGTGAGACGTGGTGACACTGCGCTGAGATAGAAACTGGATCTGGGAAGCCAGGCAAGGGGGAGATGGTGCTGGCGGTAGGCTGATGGAGCTCACATCTGCCTGACCAGCCTGGGAAATAGCCAAAAAACATGTAGGCAATGGAAAAATGAAAATAAAAATAAATGATAAAATAAACAACTGAAACAAAAAGGGGAAAACTTGTCCAGAAAACAATAAGCCCGAATAGGGTGATAGAGATGAAGAAGCTGAGAAAAAACCAATGCTGGTTAAAGGGGCAACTGCACAGGAAAGGTGGATGCATGGGTGAATGGATCAAAGCTCACAGTGAAAGGCTCTAGCTGGGGCCTCTGCCATTTGGTTGCCTTGATGACGCGTTTCGCGCATGAGCACTTTGTCATAGTCAAGGGTGTAGGCAACTCGCAGGGTTTAAATAGATAAATGTGGATTAAAGGAGGGGACATAGTGGGCGGGAAAAAAAAAAAAAAGGGACAAAAGTTTAACCCATTATGGGGATGGGGGGGAATAAATACGTGGTCTCCAATGTTAACCCCCCGCCGTCCAAAGCCCCAACAATGGATAAACATACAATATTATACATATATATATATATATATATATATATATATATATATATATATATATATAAATAAACGTACAAGGTACACATCCAGGGAACACATAGTTTACACTTCAACGTAAAATTTTCAATAATTGTCACTTAATACTTTTCCATAAAATATCTTAAAACTCTCTTAGAAATCTTTTATGCAAGCCTCTTGGAGTCTCTCAAGAAACCTTTTAATTAAAAAATTCTATCGGTTTAGTCTCATATCATCATTATTAAAAAAATGTAAAAAAACATAGTAAACATAAATCTTCATTATTATTCTAAAAAATGTTCAACCTCTCATTAAATTTACACAAAACTGCATGTTTCTAGTTCTGCATTCAACTCCTTAGGGGCAAGCAAGTCAAACATGTAGATCCAAAAAACCTCACGCTTGCACAACAGAGAAAATCTTTCATTATTGGTTAGCGTACCCTTGGGGATCATTTCAATAACAAAGACCTCCAGGAGTCTAATGTCCTTGTCATGGAAACGTAAGAAATCGTGGAACAGCACCAAATCCAGGAATACAAGTTCCTGAGGGTGTTATTTACCCATGTTATAGACCCTCAGGAACTTGTATTCCTGGATTTGGTGCTGTTCCATGATGAACATAGGATTCTCACTAAAAACCATGTCAAGCCAACTAGTGGCAATTCCTACCTCCATTTTGGAAGCTGCCATCACCCATTATGGAAACGCAACATTCCTGGTGGTCAATTTAACAGACTCAGACGCAACTGTTCAAGATTGGAGGATTATGTTGAACAGGGAACAGTGATGAAAAAGAAATTCCAGGAGAAAGGTTAACCATCTGATCTCGTTAATGACGCCTTTTTGTCTCACTTAAACACCCCCCTTAGAGACAAGTATCCAAAAAACGAATTGAGAATGAACCAGACAGTCAGATTCATCTCGGCTTTTAATGATAACTATAAATCCATCTCTAAAATAGTCAGAAAACATTTTGGTATTCTTCATCTGGACCAACATCTTGCTTCGGTATTACCTGAGGTTCCACAGGTGACGTTCCGAAAAGCATGTTCTATAAAAAACTTGCTAGCACCCAGCAAAATAATAAATAAATCTTCCAAATCTCCTCTTGATATTAGATCTTATTTTCACGACAGAAAGGGCATATTCCAGTGTAAAAAGAGAGGGTGCCTTACATGCCAATTTATTGCCCATGGCACCAAGACTATCACAACCAACACAGGCAAAAAATATAAGATTAGGCAATTCATCACCTGTTCTACTGATTTTGTCATATATGTTTTGCGTTGCCCTTGTGGGTTGGTCTACGTTGGCCGGACCATTCGGGCCTTACGGCAAGGGTGGGTGATCACCATAGACTCATCTCTAAGGGGTGCGATGAACACAGTGTACCCCGGCATTTCTTACGTTTCCATGACAAGTACATTAGACTCCTGGAGGTCTTTGTTATTGAAACGATCCCCAAGGGTACGCTAACCAATAATGAAAGATTTTCTCTGTTGTGCAAGCGTGAGGTTTTTTGGATCTACATGTTTGACTCGCTTGCCCCTAAGGGGTTGAATGAAGAACTAGAAACATGCAGTTTTGTGTAAATTTAATGAGAGGTTGAACATTTTTTAGAATAATAATGAAAATTTATGTTTACTATGTTTTTTACATTTTTTTAATAATGATGATATGAGACTAAACCGATAGAATTTTTTAATTAAAAGGTTTCTTAAGAGACTCCAAGAGGCTTGCATAAAAGATTTCTAAGAGAGTTTTAAGATATTTTATGGAAAAGTATTAAGTGACAATTATTGAAAATTCTACGTTGAAGTGTAAACTATGTGTTCCCTGGACGTGTACCTTGTACATTTATTTATATTTATATATATGTATAATATTGTATGTTTATCCATTGTTGGGGCTTTGGACGGCGGGGGGTTAACATTGGAGACCACGTATTTATTCCCCCCCATCCCCACAATGGGTTAAACTTTTGTCCCTTTTTTTTTTTTTTCCCGCCCACTATGTCCCCTCCTTTAATCCACATTTATCTATTTAAACCCTGCGAGTTGCCTACACCCTTGACTATGACAAAGTGCTCATGCGCGAAACGCGTCGTCAAGGCAACCAAATGGCAGAGGCCCCAGCCAGAGCCTTTCACTGTGAGCTTTGATCCATTCACCCATGCATCCACCTTTCCTGTGCAGTTGCCCCTTTAACCAGCATTGGTTTTTTCTCAGCTTCTTCATCTCTACCACCCTATTCGGGCTTATTGTTTTCTGGACAAGTTTTCCCCTTTTTGTTTCAGTTGTTTATTTTATCATTTATTTTTATTTTCATTTTTCCATTGCCTACATGTTTTTTGGCTATTTCCCAGGCTGGTCAGGCAGATGTGAGCTCCATCAGCCTACCGCCAGCACCATCTCCCCCTTGCCTGGCTTCCCAGATCCAGTTTCTATCTCAGCGCAGTGTCACCACGTCTCACTGAAGAGGTTTTAACCCTGTGGAGACACCTTCCGGCAGACCAGCGGTGTGTTTACATTCACCGACGTTCCAGCGGCTTTCCCGCGCTGACGTCATCCGTCACTGACACGAAGCTCCGGCCAGGCTGCTCTCCGCACGGCGGAGTTGTACACCTCCACGCCGCGGCCATCCTACCATCTGCCGGAGCCAGTGAGCCCCCCTACATGACGCCAGCCTCCCCAAGGAATGAGGTAGTTTTGAGCACTTCCTTCTGGCTATGAGTACTTTGGTTTACCCCCATTATTTCGTCTACTGTCACCTGCTTTGAGCCTGTGTTTGGTTCTCATCACTCTACCCAGTGGCTCCTGTGGGACATATTTGGATGGATCTCCAGTGTTAGTCCCCTGCTGTTTAAGGCTGACTGTCCCCCCATTCAAGCACATTCTGATGTTAAGTGCAATACACATTTATTTTTATCATTGTGATATTTTGGTTTTCTACATTTTAATACTGTGTTATTGCGTGTATGTTTTCCTCTAAAATTATGTGTTTTTTTTACAACAGTGCTTTTTAACTTGGTCCCAGTGGTAGTTACTACTGTTACCTTAGATTACTATTTATGACTGGTCTATCACTTGTTTATTAAAACATTCAATTTTTATGCCTGTTGCATTTTAAAAAAATATCCTGAGCGCTGGACTATATGTGTTGTTCTTATCATGATAACAGAGAAGAAAGGGTTATTCAGGAACAATGAAGCACTTGTGGGGTTTGTATTATGATGGGCTTTTACGGAAACGTATGGAAGAGCTTTCAGGCTGAACTCCAAACAGCTAAATACACTTCATATAAATTCAGGAATATATATCTGTGCAGGCCAGTCAAGTTTCTCCACCCAAAACTCACTCATCCATGTCTTTATGGACCTTGCTTTGTGCACTGGGGCGCAGTCATGTTGGAACAGAAAGGAGCCATCCCCAAACTGTTCCCACAAAGATGAGAGCATGAAATTGTCCAAAATGTCTTGGTATGCTAACACCTTAAGAGTTCCCTTTATTGGAAATAAGGGGCCAAGCCCAACCCCCTGAAAAACAACCCCACACCATAATCCCCCTCCACCAAATGATTTGGACCAGTGCACAAAGCAAGGTCCATAAAGACATGAATGAGCGACTTTGGGGTGGAGGAACTTGACTGGTCTGCAAAGAGTCCCGACCTCAACCCGATAGAACACCTTTGGGATGAATTAGCGTGAACACTGCGAGCCAGGCCTTCTCGTCCAACATCAGTGCCTGACCTCACAAATGCGCTTCTGGAAGAATGGTCAAACATTCCCATAGACACACTCCTAAACCTTGTGGATGGCCTTCCCAGAAGAGTTGAAGCTATTATAGCTACAAAGGGTGGGCCAATGCAATATTGAACCCTACGGACTGAGACAGGGATGCCTTTAACCACTTGCTGCCCGCCCACCGTCATATGACAGCGGGACGGTGCAGCTGTTATCCTGGGCCGCCGTCATATGACGGCACTGCCTTCCAGGATCCCTGCCGCGTCACTCGTGTCCGGCGGCCGCGATGTCCGCTGTCGGATGGGAGGAGACCGATGGTGTGTTCCTCATACAGATCGGTCTCCTCCCCTTGTGAATCCCCTCCCCCCACAGTTAGAATCACTCCTTAGGAACACATTTAACCCTACAGCGCCCCCTCCTGGTTAACACCTTCATTGCCAGTCACATTTATACAGTAATCAATGCATTTTTATAGCACGGATCGCTGTATAAATGTGAATGGTCCCAAAAATGTGTCAAAATTGTCCGATGTGTCCGCCGCAATATCGCAGTCACGATAAAAATCGCAGATCGCCGCCATTACTAGTAAAAAAAAAAAAAAATAATAAAAATGCTAAAAAACTATCCCCTTATTTTGTAGACACTATAACTTTTGCGCAAACCAATAAATATATGCTTATTGCGATATTTTTTACCAAAAATATGTAGAAGAATATGTATCGGCCTAACCTGAGGAAAAAATTTGTTTAAAAAAAAATTTGGATATTTATTATAGCAAAAAGTAAAAAAATATTGTGTTTTTTTCAAACTTGTCACTCTTGTTTTGTTTATAGCGCAAGAAATAAAAACCGCAGGGATGATCAAATACCACCAAAAGAAAGCTCTATTAGTGGGGAAAAAATGATAAAAATTTCATTTGTGTACAGTGTTGTATGACCACGCAATTGTTATTCAAAGTGTGACAGCACTGAAAGCTGAAAATTGGCTTGGGCAGGAAGGGGGTGAAAATGCCCTGTATGGAAGTGGTTAAAGTTCATGTGTGTGTAAAGGCAGGCGTCCCAATACTTTTGGTAATATGGTGTATATGTAAATACATAAATGTGAACTGCTATAAGTGTCAAAGGATTTGTATTCCTATTTAGCCAGCCCAGAAATTCTCACTGAGCAGCAGCACACAGAACACACAGTTTTCTTGATAATAACAGTAATAACAGGCATCCTGTGTATGTACTCATTGGTAGGTTTATGGATTTTATATGTTTAATTGCTTGACAGGTATACTTGAAAGCAAAGCTTTAGTGTACCAGAGAAAAAAAAACAAATCCACCCCAGGTCAACTACAGTATCTCGCAAAAGTGAGTACACCCCTCACATTTTTGTAAATATTTTATCATATCTTTTCATGTGACAACACTGAAGAAATGACACTTAGCTACAAAGTAGTGAGTGTACAGCTTGTATAACAGTGTAAATTTGCTGTCCCCTCAAAATAACTCAACACACAGCCCTAAATGTCTAAACCCCTGGCAACAAAAGTGAGTACACCCCTAAGTGAAAATGTTCAAATTGGGCCCAAAGTGTCAATATTTTGTGTGGCCACCTTTATTTTCCAGCACTGCCTTAACCCTCTTGAGCATGGAGTTCACCAGAGCTTCACAGATTGCCACTGGAGTCCTCTTCTACTCCTCCATGACGACATCACAAAGCTGGTGAATGTTAGAGACCTTGCACTCCCCCACCTTCCGTTTGAGGATGCCCCACAGATGCTCAATAGGGTTTAGGTCTGGAGACATGCTTGGCCAGTCCATCACCTTTACCCTCAGCTTCTTTAGTTAGGCAGTGGTTGTCTTGGAGGTGTGCTTGGGGTCGTTATCATGTGGGAATACTGCCCTGTGGCCCAGTCTCTGAAAAATAAAAATAAAAAACGAGCCTTTACAATCACTTTAATATCATCTGAACCAAATAAGTTTTTCTTGGTCTCATCAGACCACAGGACATGGTTCCAGTAATCTTTGTCCTTAGTCTGCTTGTCTTCAGCAAACTGTTTGCATTCTTTTTTGTGCATCATCTTTAGAAGAGGCTTCCTTCTGGGACGACAGCCATGCAGACCAATTTGATCCGGTGTGCGGCGTATGGTCTGAGCACTGACAGGCTGACTCCCCACCCCTTCACCCCTACAACCTCTGCAGCAATGCTGGCAGCACTCATACGTCTATTTCCCAAAGACAACCTTTGGATATGACGCTGAGCACGTGCACTCAACTTCTTTAAATGACCATGGCAAGGCCTGTTCTGAGTGGAACCTGTCCTGTTAAACCGCTGTATGGTCTTGGCCACCGTGCTGCAGCTCAGTTTCAGGGTCTTGGCAATCTTCTTATAGCCTAGGCCATCTTTATGTAGAGCAACAGTTCTTTTTTTCAGATCCTCAGAGAGTTCTCTGCCATGAGGTGTCATGTTTGCAGCTATAACAGCTTCAGCTCTTCTGAAAAGGCTGTCCACAAGGTTTAGGGGAGTGCCTATGGGAATGTTTGACCATTCTTCTAGAAGCGCATTTGTAAGGTCAGGCACTCATGTGGACGAGAAGGCCTGGCTCTCAGTCTCCGCTCTAATTTATCATAAAGGTGTTCTATCGGGTTGAGGTCAAGACTCTGTGCAGGCCAGTCAAGTTCCGCCCCCCCCCCAACTCGCTTATCCATGTCTTTATGGACCAGTCATGTTGGAACAGGAAGGGGCCATCCCCAAATTGTTCCCACAAAGTTGGGAGCATGAAATTGTCCAAAATGTCTTGGTATGCTGACGCCTTAATGCCCCGTACACACGGTCGGACTTTGTTCGGACATTCCGACAACAAAATCCTAGGATTTTTTTCCGACGGATGTTGGCTCAAACTTGTCTTGCATACACACGGTCACACAAAGTTGTCGGAAAATCCGATCGCTCTAAACGCGGTGACGTAAAACACGTACGTCGGGACTATAAATGGGGCAGTGGCCAATAGCTTTCATCTCTTTATTTATTCTGAGCATGCGTGGCACTTTGTCCGTCGGATTTGTGTACACACAATCGGAATTTCCGACAACGGATTTTGTTGTCGGAAAATTTTATCTCCTGCTCTCCAACTTTGTGTGTCGGAAAATCCGATGGAAAATGTCCGATGGAGTCCACACACGGTCGGAATTTCCGACAACACGCTCCGATCGGACATTTTCCATCGGAAAATCCGACCGTGTGTACGGGGCATAAGAGTTCCCTTCGCTGGAACTAAGGAGCCAAGTCTAAGCCCTGAAAAAAAAACAAACACACACCATAATTCCCCCCTCCACCAAATTATTTGGACCAGTGCACAAAGCAAGGTCCATAAAGGCATGGATGAGCAAGTTTGGGGTTGAGAAACTTTTGACAATATTTGTCTAGGGATGTTAAGGTCACGAGGGCAGACTAAAAGAACGAAGAGTAAGCTTGAGCTCTATATGTCAAAGGTTAAGGGATTGATCACCAGGTTAGCCCTGGCATGGCTATCACATGGATTGGTTAATAAAAAAAAAAAATACACATGATATTTCTTTCAAGTAAAATCATTTTTTTCCAAAGATATTTCCATGTCACCAATCAGGCAACTAGCCTTTTTAGGAGGTGGTCAGCAATGGTAGCTGCCTCTTGTCTAATGATATGTATACCTTAATCTTAGCTTTTATTATTGCTTACATTTATTTTTGTCTGGTGTGTCCTGTTGACAAAAAAAGTAAAAATTTTAGAATTTTTTCTAGCCTGGAAACAAAATGGTAAAAGCATGAAATACCCTAGAGCTAAAATGTTGGGTATAGTGGGGAGATTCTGCATACCATTCAGTCACGCCAAAAGTTAGGAATCCCTGGTGCTTGCTAAGAAACTGCAGCCATTACAGAAAGTTGCACAGAAGGTACAGTTAAGCATATCAATGACAGTCAAAGGACCCTTCATAGCTTTCATAAAGCTCAAATATTTTTATTCCTGCCGAGAAGAGATTTAGTAGTCAAGTCATCGAAAGGTAGATGCAGAAGAAACAAGTCGGCTGTAATGCAGTCAGTGTAAGAAGATATATTCTATACCATACTTATCCCGCTGCTCCTTCTCCACATTTGCATTAATTAATATTAGTTCATGTATTTTCCACCTCATTAAATTCTCATCAGGCCTCAGCTGCAACAAGGAAGCCTCACAGATTATAATTTTTATCACAAATTTCATTACAAATCAGAACAAATGACCACCTTCAAAATCCACAAAAAGTATTCAGATTGCCTGTGACTTACAATTTTCAGGACAGTGGATCTTGTAGCAATTTGGAGCACAGAGCCTAACAGCGATGACATTATATATTATATCTTCCCCCCTATTTCCTTTCTTCATTAAAAGAAAAACTTCTTTAATTAAAAGACAATATAATGGAACTCATTTGTCCATTTCGTAATGTTATCAAAATTACCTTTCCATTTCAGTCTGCTGCCAAACAGGGTCACTTTTCCTGGCAACTATGACAATAGCATTCATGCAATTAGTTCAGTGCTTTTGCCAGAATGCTGTTCAAAAGTGTATGGTCACAAAACAGATTACCTATGCAAAGTCTTAAAGTATTATCCGAATGACAGGAAAATTGGTGTTCATCCAGATGCTTCCAGCGCCACACTTCTGTCAGACCATGGACCTGGGCCCAATCTACAAAAGAGGGGAAAGACCTACCTCCCCCTCCCAGGCGGTCCACTGTTGGATCCAGGACTGCGTTAAAATCCCCCACATAAAGCAAAGGGCCAGGGGGCCTTTTTAGTAGTTGGAGGGATAATTTAGAGAGTACTTCCACTGAAAATGGGGGGGAATATAAATATTCACTAGCGTGAAGGTTATGGTGGAAATTTGTAAAGTAAGAACAATAAACCTCCCTTCTGGGTCTGTTTTAACGCTGATCATCTCAGCTGGGAGAGATTTCGCCAGAAGGATAGATACTGCCCTTGAATAGTTGGTGTGAGTGGCATGGTATAACTTAGATAACCATGGGCGCTTTAGGGCCCTTGTCTTAGAGCCCATCAGGTGAGTCTCCTGGAGGCAAATAATGTGAGGGTGACTTTTTTTAATACAAAAAAAAACCAAGGATCTCTTCTGAGGTGCATTCAGGCCTCTAGTGTTCCAGGAGACTATCCTAAGGGACCGTGCCATATTAGAACATGTAGTAATAAAGAAGCATAGGTGAACCTTTGAACTAGTACCAATATAAGCGGATAGGCCGAGCCACCTGAAGCACATACAAGCACATGACAAAAAAGTGCGTGGACCTGCTTGTATGGTGATATGGACCAGAGAAACTTTTTTGTTTTAGAAAAAAAATTAAAAATATAGCTAAAAACAGAGGCATTAACAAACCACTATATGCGGTGACCTGATAGGCCATCAATGACACTCTATTGACAAAAGGTGGAGATGTGTTGAAAAAGAAATAAAAAGTAAAAAAAGAAAAAAAAACAAAAAAACATGAAAAAAAAAAAACATCAACAGCTCCCTTTAAACCTTTTTGCCCCCCACCCCGCTCAGCCATCCCAAACATAGCAAGCTTTGGATCCCTAAACTGAAGGTCCTTCCTAACTAGAAAACTGCAGAAGTCAAAAACTATACCATGGCCTCGCCACAAGCTGGTAAGGGGGTAACGTGGGGTCTGGTGAGGCTCCCAACTGATGACCGAGAAAAAAACAAAAATTCCCCATTGATCGTGTCCTGATGAAGGATGCATGAGCTGTTTGTTCGTGTGGAAGGTATTGTCATGGCAATTACTCTGGTATGCAAGTTACCATGGGTTGCAAACAGTACCAGTGCAGGGGAGAACGTAGAGATGAAGGGCAGGGGAAAATGAAGAAGCCTGCAGAGTATTGACACCGTATCTTGCATAGCAGGGTGTAAATATCTCCTGATAAAAAAAGGGCCAGATGACCAAATCTTCAGACATTGTAGAATTATGGCTATATAATCACCGAATCATACAGAGAGGTATGGGGCTTATAGTAGGGTAATTATTAACTGACATTGCAGGTTGATGGCGACTTCAATCTCCTCTGCGTCTGTGTGCGGCTCCATACTGATCATTCAGCCACTTCATGGCCTCCTTGGGGTTGGTATAGAAATGGGCCTTGCCATCATGAATAATGCGCAATTTGGCAGGGAAGAGCATAGCGTAGGAGAGGCCTTCCGTGCGCAATCGAGATTTCACTGCCGAGGAGAAGATCCGTTGGCGTTGAACTTCAGCAGAAAAGTCCGGATAAACAGAAATATTATTGCCATTAAATGTAAGTGGGCCTTTTTCTCGTGCCAGGCGTAGGATGTCAACTTTATCCTGAAAATTGAGGATGCGTGCAATGATGGAACATAGTGGGGCGCCCACTGGAGGAGGACGAGGAGGAGTGCGGTGTGCACGCTCTATAACATGTGAGAATGAGGGTGCGTCTTTACCAAAAATGTCCCGCAGCCATGAATAAAGAAACTTTTCAGGATGGGAGCCTTCCGCGCGTTCCGGAAATACCACAAATCTGAGATTGTTCCTGCGAGAGCGATTTTCCAAATCGTCGATTTTGGCACGCAGTGCCGCCATCTCGCTAGTAGTATCTCTTATGGTAACAGACATGGGGTGCACAGTATCTTCTAAGGTACTGATCCGCTCCTCAGCGTCTCCTGTGCGGTCCCAGAGGTTCTGGACATCTTGTTTCAATAAAGAAAAGTCCATACGGATAGAAGCTATTTGGGTGAAGAGGGAGGCCTTGCAATCCTGGATAGCCAGCATAATGGTAGATAACATAGGCTCAGCAGGGGGAGAATCCCCAGCCTGGCTAAACTCAGCAGATTGCTGTGATTCCTGTGTCTGCAGGGGTTCTGTATGTGTGAGGAATATAGCAGGAATTGATGCACTCACCCCTGTTACAGAGTCCTGGATAGCAGTGGAGGAGGCCTGCAGCGCATCTGTGCACTCTGCATGTGTCCCAGTGCCATTTTGTCTCCGGAACCGCGCCAACTGTTCTGCCATGCGTGAGGGCCGCGGCAGCCTGTATTTCACCATGTCTGCCAGCCTGATAGGTGCCCACAGCCGTGGGGAGCAAAGTGACACCTTCCACGAGGAATTAGGACCAAGGATAAGTGTAGGATGGTCGTTGAGAGCCGGAGCTGTGTGTCTATGCGACTGCTCTCTTCACCATCCGGCCACGCCCCCCGTATTTTTTTTTAATTACTACAATGTGATTATTGTAAGCAAGTGCATCAGTATGGCCACAATGACCAGCCACATAAATGGGGCCACAATGAACCAGTAGCGTAGAGTGGGGGAGGGCACAACATCTAGAGGGGTGCAGAAAAGTCCCACACCCGCCTCAATGAATAATAAAAGGCTGTGGGCAGCCAATCAGAGGCTAAGGCTGTGAAGAACGAGGAGCCCTTAATAATCCGTCACAGCAGAACTAGTGGAAGGGATTCAGGGAGTGCTAAAAGTCCACGGGTTAGGGGGCACAAATTACTTGCCTTTCCCCTTTGTTCTAATTTACACATTTTTGACCTATGAACTCTGTACACTATATTGTAAGTTATACAGTCCTGTTTACTTGCATTTGCAGATATGGAGCCACAAACTTGCAAAGAACCTCCACCGTGCTTCAGTGTTGCCTGCAGACATTCATTATTGTACTGCTCTCCAGCCCTTCGGGGGAATAAACTGCTTACAGCTACAGCCAAATATTTCACATTTTGATTTATCAGCCCAGAGCACCTTCTGCCATTTTTCTGTATCTCATTTCCTATGCTTCAAGCACAGTTGAGTCACTTAGCCTTGTTTCCACGTCGAAGGTGTGGCTTTTTGGATTTCCATGAAAACCACGACAGGACAGAGTAGATGGGTGTACCTGGGTCCCACTGGTTTCTGCCAATTCTGTGCCAATGCCACTGCTGGACATCTTTCGATGTTGAAGAGAAATAAGAATGATGTGTCTTTCATCTGCTGCAAGAATGCTGTCCTCAATGCTGAGAAATATGGGCAGATAGGAGGCTATACATTCCACATAGTATAAAACCCATTAAAACAATTTAAGAAAGCAAAGTGAATGTACTTATATCTATGCAAATGCTAATGCGCTGTATAAAAATTCAACAAACTGCCGAAACGTACTTCTAGTGATAATATCCCTATACATAGCTCTGCCCTACACATTTTGTTGAGGTCTTCTGGGGCACGGGATGCCGAAAAGTGACTTATGGTGTTCCTTTTGTTGATTCTTCAATAGAAGCTTGAGCCCTGCCTATTAGGGGTTAGAAAAACATCATGCAATATATGACTTCTGTAAAACTTGAGAGTCATATATACAGTATCTGGTAAGCCTTCTGCTGTGCTCTCAACGTGGCGGAGATTCATTTGGAATGGGATTCAGAGTGCTTGAATTTTGGACATTTGTTTGCCTTTTTGTGAAGAATCACAAGTGTGGACTTTGTTTATTCAATTTAGTTTATTGTGTAATATGTATGTTATAGATGTTTTGATAAAGGCTTAATTAGTGCATCACATCTGATATACTGTATTTAATAGCTATATTTAATATCTTATAGCTTGCTGGCAGCTTTTCATTCTTGTTTTTTTTCACCAGCATGGTTTCACAGAGTATATAGCTTTATGTAAAACCTTTGAACCATTAGGAACAAGTTGAGAGTCTTCAGATCCAGATTGGCTGGGCTCCTCAGCTCATTAACGGAACTGTAAAAAGGTTCTAATACAAACCTTGAAAAAGTTTCTCTGTTTGTAAAGGGCGCAATGACCCCTTGGGACAAGAGCTGGGCGTCAACACACACACCTATGTAAGGAGTCTGGGGAATGATGGGGCACCTTAATTTGAATGTCTAAACTACTTGCAATGTGAGTGTGTCACTTAGCAAAAGCCTCAGCTCAAGCTGCAGAGTCTAGAAAACAATGAACACTCCATGTAGTTATCAAGGTCACTGCAGGGCTCGACAAATCCCAGGCGCCAGGTCACCATGGCAACTAGAAGTTGTGTCCTGGTGCCTGGGCTTTTGTCAGCCATCCACATTCGCCTACTACTTGCCAACCAGGCTAAAGCCGAAAGACAGCTAAATCGTGGTCGTACGGTTCTGGGAGGGCCACTATTGATGTCCTCCCAGAACCCTGGCGTGCGTGCTCTGTGATAGCTGTGTCCTTCGGACGCAGCTGATCACAGATTGAGATAAAGGGCCAATCACAGCAGCCCTTTACCATGTGATCAGCTGTGTCCAGTCATAGCTGATCACATGTAAACAAATGCCGGTTATTGGCATTTCCTTTCCTCATCGCTGTCACAGTGCGGGGAAAGGAAAGCCGCTATCCTGTGACAGGGGACATTTTACACTTATAATCAGGGCACTAATCATCAGTGCTGTGATTATCAGTGCAGCCCCCAACAGTGCCAATCAGTGACCATCAGAGCAGCATATCAGTACCCATCAATGCCACCTATCAGTGCCCATCAATGCCATCTATTAGTGCACATCAATGTCGCCTCATCAGTGCCCATCAGTGCAGCCTCATCAGTGTCCGTCTATCTACCTTAGTGCAGCTTCATCTGTGCAGCCCATCAGTGCCCATCAGTGCAGCCTTGTCGCCGCACATCAGCGAAGAAGAAAAATTACTTTATAACAGAAAAGAAGAAAACGTTTTTTTGGGGTTTTTTTTCAAAATGTTCGATTTTTTTTGGTTTGTTTAGCAAAAAATAAAAAACACAGTGGTGATTAAATACCATCAAAATAAAGCTATTTTGGTGAAAGAAAATGATAAAAATGTCAAATGGGTACAGTGGTGCATGACCGTCGCCCAATTGTCATTTAAAAGTGTGACAGCGCTGAAAGCTGAAAATCGACCTGGGCAGGAAGGGGGTGACAGTGCCCTGTAGGCAATTGGTTAAAAAAAAGACTGGGTCATAACTTTTTTAGCTGACTCCTAGATTCAAAGCAAAATTGTCAAGCCCTGGTTTACTGGATTAAAAAATGGAGGTTGTTCAGCAGGGATGTTGATTTTACTGACAAACTGGTAACTGTTTGAGGGAGCCGTGTTTGAAATAAAAATCATGACATTGTGGCCCAATACACACTTTGCTTTCAGGTAAACTTTACAATAACAACTTAAAATAGGCACTTACTGAAAAGTACATGACATTTTCCTTTTTGTAAATTATAGATCGTCTCTGCTCTGTAGCATTTTATTTCTGGAATAAACTATTCCGCAGACTGTACAAACAAGAATTATCTGGCTCTGGCTTAGGCTGCACGTTAACCATCAAAGACTGAGCTGTACAAAGATCACACTGCAGATGCACACTTACCAGTGCAATATGGAATAATGATTACTCAGGTAATTTCATTATATGACCTACAGTTGCACATCCATTCCATTAGCACATTTATTAATATTGTACCATTACTTCTCAGTCATCATGCAACAAAGTGTTAATTATACTATATGTCCACGAAAAATGAAAACAAAGATGTAGTTGGCAGGCCAAGAATCCCATTTCCATAGCAAATTACAAGTGCCTCACCAGATAATAGGCAGACAGTTGGTACATATTTCTTTCCAAGAAGAGCTTCCAATTGGCAGGACTCTGAACGGACAGCATGTTGTGCATTTAAACGGTCAAATCAAAAGATGGAATTGATAAAGGGGAACCATGGATTGAACTTGTTTGGCAATAATAATGATGAGAGAAAAAGCCTCAAAGCTTAGATGAACTATATCAAAACACTTTTTAATCTAATTAAGGCTGGATTTAACCCTTTGCATACGCAGTAATGCTCATTATTGACAGCTTTATATATGCATTGCCATTCCTTCTAAATGGCACCCTAATGCACATATACAGTGCAAACAAATATACCTACACCCTTAAGTGGACTACAGTTCATAGATGTGAATGCTTAGTGGTCCCCTGCATTGGCAAAAAAAACAAAAAAAAACTATAGGTATATTTTGTGTATATTTCTGCGTCATCAAAGCAAATAGGCTTCCTTTAAAGTGTTACTAAACCCACAACAGTAAAATCTGTCTATATATGCAGTAAAGCATGCTTGTTATACTCCCTGTGGAACCTAAGGGGTTAATCCTTTGTGTTGTGTATAAAGACTGTTTGGTCCTGTCTTCTCTGTTCATCCCCTTCTTCCACTGTCTCCAAAAAATAACCTGATATTTACAGAGCCAGGGGAAGGGCTGCACATGCTCAGTTTGGTGTGTATACCTAGAGAGTTTTTTTTTTCTTGGGAGGGTGCATGTGACCAGCACAGGGCCAATCAGCACTGTCCAGACAGAGGATAAGGGAAGAATTAAAACCCCTCCTACAAGATTGACAAAGAGGGGCTCTAATTTGGGCCCACCTGCGTGAGATTGTGACCAGCACACCTACGATAGGTATATAGTTAGATAAGGTAGTGGTTATGGTTAGGCAGGTTTAGGTACTGTCTCTTTAGGGGTTCTGTGTTGCAGGTTCGGAAGATCCAATAGGATTGCTGGAAATGTGCTGGAAGCTTGGAGTGTCTATAAAGGGCAGCTGTGGTGGGGCTTATTTCCTTTTCCCCCCTGGACCAGACCAGCAGCAGAAGTACTCCCTCCCTCCCTAGTCGCATGCACCTCTTATGTGCTGGGGTTACCCTGGATTTCCAGGGGGGACTGTTTATTATATAAAGAATGTGGTTGACTGGCTGACCAAGTTCTGAAAACTGGGCATTTTAATAATTTGGTAATATTATTATGATAATAAAGTAAGTGCAATTGGATGTTTAGATGTTAAACCAATAAAGTTGCCCACAGCCAAATATTTTGCCAAAATGTGTGGTGTGGTTATTTGGCAGTATCCGGGTGGTGGTTAAGGTGGGAGGGTGTGTGACTTACAATTTCATTACTAGGAACTGATAGAAGTTACAAGACTGCTATATACTGTTGATGAGAAAAAATATTTAGCAGTTTATATTTACTCAGCTTGAATTTCCATGTTCTGTGTACTGTGGGAGACCAGATATAGTGAATGCAGGTCCTGGGTTTAGTAACACTTTGAGTGGAAAAAAAGTTTTTTTTTTTTTTTGCACAGCACCAAATCAAAAAAGTTACCTCCAATGGTGTGAATTACTGTTAAATTCATTGTTTCTTTGATGCCAAATAAAACTGTCAATGCCTTTCTTCCAGTGCTGTGGCTGTCATAAAGTGAAGGACCCTCTTGTGCACCCGTCTCCTCTTCTCTCCTCATCCATTCAAAAAGCCTGGTATTCTTTTCACAGAATGCAAGGTGTTCTGCAAATGGACAAGAGGAAAGGAGGGGTAGGTGAACTACAGGACTTTCCCTTTTTCATGTCTCAATATTTTTTTATTGATATTTCAAATAGAAAGGAAGAATTACAGTCATAGAAATATAAGATTGTTAATAATGATCAAACACAATCACAAATATACATACAGAGCGTAACTAACTGATTGTTACAAATTATTCAACTCAGGATAATATAACGTTGAGGAAAATAACTCAAAAAGTTAAGGGAATGAAGAGAAGAGTAAAAAAGAGAGAAAAAAAATATGGGGGGGGGGGGAGTACACTATCTGTAAGCAATATAGTATCAATTTATAAACAATTTGATAAATAATCTATCCAAGGTTTCCACATCTCATCAAAAGAATTTTGTTTGTACAGTAAAATAGCTGTAAGACGTTCATTAATCATTATAAATGACAATTTATTTTTAACCAACTGAATGGGAACAGAGGGAGATTTCCAGGATTTGGCTATTGCAACTCTAGCAGTAGTAAAAATGAATGTTATAAGTTTTTTTATATGTTTCCGAGAATGTTCAATAGGGTATCCCAATAATGCTTGTTTAGGACATTTTATTAGGGTAATTTTGGTCAAAGAATATATTAAATCATAAATCCGTATCCAAAATGTTTTTATTCTTGGACACGTCCACCAAATATGGAACATGGTGCCATCCATTCCACAGTCTCTGAAACATAATGATGATGCTTCAGGGATATATTAGTATTAATAAAGGATTTAGAGGCATATTGTGCCAACTTGAACCATTCAAGATAGTTTTTCAGAATTAGAAATTAAAATAGAATACATTTTCGATATGTAAATTCAACTAATGTTACCAAAAAAAAATAAAAATTTTTTCGATATTTGTCCAGAATGTTTATCAAAAGATTTACATAAACATTCCATTGAAGTGGAAGAAGTCAGGTCAAATGTGTGTTTTAATGACTGTATATAATCTGAAATTTAAGAATAATGGTGTATTTCAGAATCAGGAAATTGAAATTTTTCTCTGAGTGTATGTATTGTTAAAACACCCCTATAGTCATAAAAATCGGCAATTCGTAATAAACCTTTATTCGTCCACCAAGAAAAAGCTTGTGGATTAAGACCTGGAAAGAATAAAGGGTTACCGATTAAAGGAGCTAAAGGAACATGGGGAGAAATACATTTATAAGCCTTGCTCAACCTATCCCATAAACTTAAAGAAAAAGAAAGTGTAGGACACATTATGGATGGTCTATTTTTGTTTTGCAACCATAAGAGATGTCTAATAGGTCATGATGGATAATGAGAAGATTCAATTTTCATCCATGATGGTTGTGATAGATATACAGGCGGTCCCCTAGTTACAAAACACATATACAAACGACTCCTACTTACAAACGGAGGGAGACAACAGGAAGTGGGAGGAAATATCCCCCTAGGAAGAGAAATTTACTCCTGTAAGAGTTATTATGGGAAAAAGGTACCTCCACTGATGCTTTATAACCAAGGCTTGTTTCCACAACAACCCAAAATTTTCAAAATCCAATTGTCATTGGGACAGAAAGCGAGGTGAAATCTTCTGAACAGGGGCACACACAGCAAAACAAATGTTACAGGGGTGTTAACCCTTCCCTATGCTATCCAAAAAGCTTAAAAATATTTTTTTTTGGCTGGAACTACACTTAAAAAATGTACCTGTTTCGATTTACAAACAGATTCAACTTAAGAACAAACCTAAAGACCCTATCTTGTTTGTAAACCGGGAACCGCCTGTAATAATCTTGGTAAGATATCCATCTTGATTGTATATAATCTACCAAACCATGAAGGTGGAGAACTCGTCCAGCGTATAAGGTCTAATGACATTTTTTTATATAACGGTGGGTAATTGGCTTTATAAAGAGTATGTAGGGAGGGTGTAAGAAAAATTCCCAAATATGCTAAACTCTCATTTTGCCATTTAAAAGGAAATTAATTTTGGAATGTTTGGTCCGTATCTATACTAAGATTTATGTTTAAGGCTTCGGATTTCGAGTGATTGAGTTTAAGACCAGAAATGTTAGTAAAGTATTGAATTGTGCGGTATAGATTGGGTAGCAAAATTATTGGTGAAGAGAGGATCATCAGAATGTATGTATTCTGTCACCACAATAAATACCCTTGATATCAGGATGATTTCTGAGTGTTATTGCTAAGGGTTCCAAAGCCAAGACAAATAATATCAGAGAGAGAGGACATTCTTGTCGCGTACCTCTACAAATATTTATATTTTGTGAGCTATAACATTTACAATAATTTTTGCAGTGGGTGTATTGTATAAGGCCTTTAGTATAGTTAAGAAATTGTGACCAAATCCACATCCCTTTAATACATAGAATAGGTAATCCCATGACACAGAATCAAAGGCCTTATGAAGGTCCAATGATAATAGCATTCCTTGTCGTTTACCGTAGTTGTCCCAATTAGAATATAATGCAGAAATTATGTTTATTAATCTCCGAGTTTGATCAGGAGATTGTCTATTTGGAACAAATCCCACCTGATCTGGATGTATATATTGAGATAAAAATGAGTTCAGTCTGGTTGCTATTACTTTAGTTAATATCTTAAGATCCACATCAATAAGTGAAATTGGGCGAAAATTCTCACAATTACTAAGATCTTTTCCCCAGTTTTAGGTATTACGTGTATAAAAGCTGCATTTTCATGTGAGAGTAAAGGAGATCCCTTTTTTAAATTATTGAAAAAAGAACATAAATGAGGTACTAATAAATCTGAATATTTTCTATAATAGAGACCTGAAAATCCATCGGGACCGGGTGCTTTAGAGGGATTTAAACTTTTAATTGCCTCTTTAATTTCGTAATCAGTAAAATCACTATCCATTAAATCTTTATGATCATTTGTTATTTTTGGTAGTGAGAGATCTTGAAAGAATTTGTCAGCATGAATTGTGGAAAATGAATCTGGAGAAGAGTAAAGTTTAGAATAAAAATCAGAAAATTCTTGGACTATAAATTGTGGATTTTGTGTTAAATTACCATTTTTCAAGCGTAATTTTGGCATGGCCGGATTAAAAGAACGAGGATTGAGTTTTCTTGCTAATAATGTAGATGGTTTGTCTCCATTAGAATAGAATCGATGCTTAGACCATTGCAAAGATTTTTCTGCTTTGGTAGTAAGGCTAATGCCATGTACACATGAGCGGACTTGCCAACAGGCTAAACTCCGTCGCATTTCCGACGGAAAGATTTAGAACTTGTTCTATATCTGAGTCCGTTGGAAATGCTGACAGAAAAAGTCCAATGGGGCATACACATGGTCGGAATGTCTGACCAAAAGCTCCCATCGGACTTTTTCTGTTGGGAAGTCCAGCCGTGTGTACGCGGCATTAGATTTAGAATTGCACGTGCTGCATCAATTTTATGTCTTAAATCTAAATTAGGATTTTGTTTTTGTTCAGAAATAATATTTTGTAATTATGTTTCTTGTTGTAGTATTGCTTATTCGCGATTTTTTTTTTTGATCTAGATGCTATTTGAATTAATTTGCCACGAATGGTGGCTTTATGAGCTGCCCAAATAATATTTGGGAAAACATTATGGGAGAGGTTGTTATTAAAATAATGTTTAATGGCTGATTCTACTTCAATATAGATAGAAAGGTCATTAAGGAGGGAGGCATTTAATCGCCAAGAGGAGGGTTTAGGTTTAAACCACATATCCGATAGAGTGAGACGTACTAGGGAATGATCAGACCAAGACACATTAAGTATGGTAGTGGAAGTATTTAAAGGAAGTAATGATGACAACGCAAATAAATGATCTATTCTAGAATAAGTTTTGTGTACTTGAGAATAAAAAGTAAAATCACGAGTAGTGGGGATGAGTTCTCCCCAAATGTCTATGAGATCGTAAGAGTTTAATATATGAGCCAAATTATTGCTCTGTTTTGGAATGTGTTTTAAAGTGGATCGAAGTGGGTCAGAAGTGTCCAATCTAGAGGCATGTTACTATCTCCCCATAAAATAATATGACCATTGATGTGGGACATCAATTTATTTAGCATCGATTCAAAAAACTTCAATTGTCCGACATTCGGGGCATAAATCAGAGTAATAAGCTATTCAAAAATTTCTCCAACTACCATGATGTATCTTCCATCATCATCTCTAAGTATTAAAGTAGGATTAAAAAGGTATATGTTTAGCTATACAAATTGCCACACCTCTTTTCTTTTTTGGTCCATTAGAGAGATAGTAAATGGGATATTTGGCATGTAGATATTTAGGTGTAGAAGTTTGGGAGACTTTCCCTTTTTCATTGTCAAAATGCCTTGAATTCTGTGAAAGGTATACAAGGCTTTTTGTGCATGGATGAGGGGAGATGAGGAGGAGGGTGAATGGCAGGGAACATTACTGGATGAGAGCTAGGACTCTCAATCTCAGTGTTGGAAGAAAAGTGCTGCTAGTAGTATCCAGCATCAAAGAAATTAAAAATGATTCACATCTAGGAGAACTGCCATTAGAGGTAGCTTCTTTGACTTGTGCTGTGTAAAAAAAAAATACTTTTTACAGGCATTTGAGCTTTCATTTCTCTGCTTAAAAGCTTGATGAAGCTTGTGCTTTTTTGTGCTCTTTTGCACGTTTTTATCAAGCTTTTTTGAGACGTTTTGAGCGTTTTTTTTTTCACAAATCCTCCCCCCAGCTAATTTTTCCTTTTTTTGTGCGTTTGCAAGTTTTTCACACATTTTTGAGCACTTCTCAAAAACGCTGGTTTGATAAGGGGGGGAGGGGGGTGGGGTTCTGCCTGTAAGAGTATATGCCTGTTAACTCCTGAAAAAGCCATAGTGTGCATGGATACATTGGCTAACATGGAGGGGAGTTTCCAGGCAAAAATAAATGAGAGCTCAAAAAAGCTCAAAAGCCTGTAAGAGCTGATTCTTTGAGATGCAGTGTGCATAAGCCCTTATTGCTGCTGTTTGTGCAGCATACTGTATGAGGGTGCGCACTACATGTGGGTGGCGGTTGGGGTGGTGAGGGCTCTCACTGGTGTTATGTGACATTGTTTTGTGAGTAACACTACATGCATGGTTGTGGTATATTATGGTAATTTCATACAGTATTGCACTATATAGTCATACTTTCTTCTTAACAAAGCATGGGGATTGCCCAGGAAAAACCCAGGAAAAAAATAAAGCCTACTTACCACCAGCTCGCAGACAACCGGGGTTTAGTCCGCACGCATTTGCAAACGCATGCGTGAGCCACAGAGCCACGTCACGGCACCCTGGTATCTGTGGTCCTAACACTAAAATATGAGTGTCCCCACAGTGGAGGCACATGCATTCTGATACATACTTTCTTCCTAAGTGATATCTAGAGTCCTAATGACCATAAAGAGGTTCCAGTTATCCTGGAGGTTATGGATACATGCGTAATTGCTGCACTAAGACCCCTTTCACACTGAGGCGCTTGAAAACTGCCTAAAAAAAGCTGTAAAACGCTATAAAAAAGCAGAGCTTTTCAATCACTTTTCAGGAGCTTTTGAGGAGTTAGGGGTGTGCTTTTTTGAAGGTCACATGACCTTCAAGAACCATTTTGAGGCGCTTTTGAAGTGCTCTTCAGTGAGCTTTTCAGGAACTTTCTTTAGCACAAACCCTCTAGGTGATCAATGTACATTGTAAGGATTTTAACAAACTTTGTAAGAGATTCCTGCCTTTCAATGTGCTGAAGAAATAGGTCTTTGTTTCACCATGTTTTTTGCAGACTGATTCTGAGTTGAGGGGCAGGTTCATTATAATCAGCTGGTGCTCTCTCAGTATTCTAATGAGAAAAGATTTAGGGTCTGCATCCCCTAAGAAGCATTTAACCCTTGGGTTGCATCTCACCAAAACAGAAATTTCAGGTAGTGCCTAAATCGGACTTGTACCTTTATACAGACTTCTGGGAAAACTGGTAAGCCAACCATACAAGCCGGAAATGACATTATCACTATTTGGACTTTTTCGCAGTTTTTTTATTTTCTAAGTTGTTTTGTGTTTGATAATTTCAACGTATTTCACAATTCTAATATTCATGTAGGCAAGAGCAGTTTATGCACAGAGAAAACCAACTCTTGTGGATTATATATATTTTTGATTATTGTACAACCAAAAGGTTTGGGACAGCAGCTGCAGATATTCATATTTATATAGGTGGCACGAGTGTATTTTTTAACAAATAATATTAAATATTGGTAAATATTTTTACAATAATACAAACTGACCTAGCCTTAGCCCAATTTCTACTTGTTGTCCCCTTCTACAGTACATAGAAGACTGTATAAAGGCCCACACAATGGTTTATTATTTTGATCAACTATTAACTTAAAGTGAACATTCACCCTGTTTTTAAAGTTCCGCTAATTGTAATGATCTCCCACTACTATAACATAATTGAATAGAAATAAAATAAAAAATTTTGTTGACCATAATTCTTGATTGTCCCTCTCTACCTTCTCCTTTTTTCACTTGAAGAACAACGTAGTCTCCTGTTCCGTTGACTCCTGGGATATCAACACAAATCCCAGGAGTTTTTCTGCACTAAGATAGAGAGCAAAACATCATGAAAAAAGGACAGGACATTGGTTGAGCGAAAAGAAGGGGATCACTTTCATGTGGCTTCCATAATGCACAGCCTGATGTTCTACAGGCGTCTATTGGGTAAGAGGAAGATTTGAACATTTACATTTGCAAAGGCTCATCTTCCGGGAAGTGGGGAGGCAAGTAAATGAGCTTTTATACAGCACAGTCTGTGCGTGTGTGTGTATATTTTCGTCATGCTGAGTTGGGAGCTGCTGCAGAAAGACAACAGACACTGGCTTCCGCTCCCCTTACTAAATGGCCACCGCAACAACATACAGCCATGGCCAAAAGTTTTGAGAATATTAATTTTCACAAAGTCTGCTGCTTCAGTGTTTTTAGATCTTTTTGTCAGATGTTACTATGGTATACTGAAGTATAATTACAAGCATTTCACAAGTGTCAATGGCTTTTTTTGATAATTACATTACGTTTATGCAAAAAGTCAATATTTGCAGTGTTGAACCTTCTTTTTCAATTCGCCCTGGCATGCTGTCATTCAACTTCTGGGCCACATCCTGACTGATGGCAGCCCATCCTTGTATAATCAATGCTTGGAATTTGTAAGAATTTGTGGGGTTTTTTTTGTTCACCCGCCTCTTGAGGATTGACCACAAGTTCTCAATGGGATTAAGGTCTGGGGGGTTTCCTGGCCATGGACCCAAAATTTTGATGTTTTGTTCCCCATGCCACTTAGTTATCACTTTTGCCTTATGGCAAGGTGCTCCATCATGCTGGAAAAGGCATTGTTCATCACCAAACTGTTCTTAGATGGTTGGAAGAAGTTGCTCTCTGAGGATGTTTTTGCACCATTCTTTATTCATGGCTGTGTTCTTAGGCAAAATCGTGAGTGAGCCCACTCCCTTGGCTGAGAAGCAACCCTACACATGAATGTTCTCAGAATGCTTTAGGCTGCATTCACACCTGAGTGTTTCAAAGTCACGCGTTTTTTTTCTGCTTTTTTGCTGCGATTTTGTACAGGTCATCAATGTAAAAAGCAGAAAAACGCCTGTAATCTGCCCCAAAGAAGCTCATGTTCTTTTTTGAGCTTTATGACAAAGTACTGATGGAATCGTTCACCTTTTCTTCACCATACAAGGTTGTTTCTGGGTGCCCCAAACAATCGGAAAGGGGATTCATCAGCGAAAATGACAATACCCCAGTCCTCAGCAGTCCAATCCCTGTACCTTTTGCAGAATATCAATCTGTCCCTGATGTTTTTCCTGGAGAGAAGTGGCTTCTTTGCTGCCCTTCTTGACACCAGGCCATCCTCCAAAAATCTTCTCCTCACTGTGTGTGCAGATGCACTCACACCTGCCTGCTGCCATTCCTGAGCAGGCTCTGCACTGGTGGTGCCCCGATCCCGCAGCTGAATCAATTGTAAGATCCTGGCACTTGCTGGACTTTCTTGTGCGCCCTGAAGCCTTCTTCACAAATTCATTGTAAATGTTATAGGGTTTTTTTTTACATTTTGACTGAAGTTCCTCTTCCACTTCAGCCCCGGAAGAACTGACCCCCTTCCTGACCAGAGCACTTTTTACGATTCGGCACTGCGTCGCTTTAACTGACAATTGCGCGGTCGTGTGACGTGGCTCCCAAACAAAATTGACGTCCTTTTTTCCCCACAAATAGAGCTTTCTTTTGGTGGTATTTGATCACCTCTGAGGTTTTTATTTTTTGTGCTATAAACAAAAAAATAGCGACAATTTTGAAAAAACGCATTATTTTTTACTTTTTGCTATAATAAATATCCCCAAAAAATATTTGAAAAAAACATTTTTTTCCTCAGTTTAGGCCAATACGTATTCTTCTACATATTTTTGGTAAAAAAAAAAAAAATCGCAATAGGCGTTTATTGATTGGTTTGCGCAAAAGTTATAGCGTCTACAAAATAGGGGATAGTTTTATGGCATTTTTATTGATAATTTTTTTTTTACTAGTAATGGCGGCGATCAGCGATTTTTATCATGACTGCGACAATATGGAGGACACATCGGACAATTTTGACACATTTTTGGGACCATTGATATTAATACAGCGATCAATGCTAAAAAATTACATTGATTACTGCAAAAATGTCACTGGCAGTGAAGGGGTTAACCACTAGGTGGCGCTGTAGGGGTTAAGTGTATCCTAGGGAGTGTTTCTAACTGTGGGGGGGGAGGGGCTGTGTGTTACACTACACCAGGGATAGGCAATTAGTGGACCTCCAGCTGTTGCAAAACTACAAGCCCCATCATGCCTCTGCCACTGGGTGTCATGCTTATGGCTGTCAGAGTCTTGCTATGCCTCATGGGACTTGTAGTTTTGCAACAGCTGGAGGTCCGCTAATTGCATATCCCTGCACTACACTGATCCCCGCTCCCGACCACAGGGAGCGGTGATCAGTGACAGTGTCACTAGGCAGAACGGGGAGATGCTTGTTTACATTAGCATCTCCACATTCTTCCTCACCGTGAGATGATCGCGGGTATCCCCGCGGACATCGGGTCCGCGGGACCTGTGATCGCGGTCACGGAGCTCCTGGTGGGCGCAACCGCACCCGCAAGCCGCCTCTTAAGGGGCAGCATACAGGTACATTAATCTGCCTGTACGTGCCCTTCTGCCGCAGTATATCTGCGTGAGGTTAAGAACTGTGCAAGTCAAGCGCTTTGTATCCGATGAGGGACGAGCTCGTAAGCCTCTGGCAGTCTCTGCAGCCTGTCTCGTCCCTTACGAGCTCGTCGCTCGTCGGATACAAAGCGCTGTTTTTAAAATTGTGATGTGAGTACCCTATTTTCTTTCTTAAATAAAACTGATTTGATTAAATGGTATCACATTATTGGGACTCTTCCTGCTTTTCATATACTCCCCCCCTGCACCACACCTGAGAGATTACATCCCGGATCCAGGACCGTGAGGGACGCGCCGGAGCCCCTAGGTGGACACCCCAAAGGCTTATTGATTATATGCGCATGCCCTATTACCCTAAGGTAAGGGGCCATTACCCACTTGTGTGTTTGCACACGAAGACACTTGTGATGTTACCCACGCTGAGCACGTTTATTACAACGGCCGCATGTTAAACCGTTGCTGTCACATATTTCAGTTTATGAAGGACTTTTTGTGTATAGCACTATTTGCACTTTAATGTTTGGGACATTTATTATTTATTATTCCCTACCCACTTGGACGGGTGTTTTTTGCACATTTGTCACCTATTGATATGGGGTTTAGACCCATATGATTGTCATTGTTCATTGCACATTCATTGCACATTGTCACTTTCTTGAGCGTCATTGGCACAAAGTGTATACCATTCCTCTTTATTTATATATGCCTACCTGATGCTATAATCGTTTATTGTTAGGTGTATCAAATTATTTAGAGTCTTCAATGATCTACATTCACCTATTATTTTGATTATTATTAATATTATTTTTATTAGATTTGCAATTTTGTCACTTGTTGTCACCCATTTTGGTTTTACTTATATTCTTTTGATCTTTTCTTATGATATTAATATTTGACACTGGGATTTTTTATTCACCTTTTTACACATGGTTGTCTAGTGTGGATCAGCGCTGCACCACTTATTTTTATGCTTTATATTGTTCTGGTGTTCTGCCGCTGTGGGGTTCCCCAGCCTCCTCTTGCTGTCCTGCCCCTGCTATTGACAGCGCTGGTCTGGCATCTCTTGGAATTTACAGGCTGGTTCTCCTGTCCTCAGGACGGGAGAAATTAGTCTATTTTTTCAGTAACTGAGAGTCCTGGTGGAGTCCTTCCTGCAACTTGCTCTTCTCCCTGCCAAAGAGGATGCAGGGGAAGGAGCAGATCGGGCGGCCGTGTTTTTTTTTTTTTAAATTGGGGGGGGGACATGGTGGGGCACAGCATAATGTTGGGGGGGGGGGGGTCAAGGCCCCCTCTGGCCCCCCTAGGGACGCCATTGACACCACCTATTTAAAACCATACATTGATATATACTAATAGAAAATGTTGTTTAATCTTTATTTTCAAAGAAAAGTAATTACCTTAATTACAAATAATTTTGCTTGTACTGAATTTAAGTGTAATGCTAACCTTGCTACACAAAGCATTTATCAAAACAGACAATTTAGAATGCAAAGGAGTATACATGGAACAATTAGCAAAGTGCATCATCCTATGGCACCCAATTAGTCAGCATCTTTAATTGTTTAGTGGAAGTCAAATCTGATCGGCTGCTGTGGGTTGCTGCACACAATTTGTTAACTATGTCCGCTAGCTTAACACACATCATCTAGGGCAGTGATGGCGAACCTTGGTACCCCAGATATTTTGGAACGACATTTCCCATGATGCTCATGCACTCTGCAGTGTAGGTGAGCATCATGGGAATTGTAGTTCCAAAACATCTGGGGTGCCAAGGTTCACCATCACTGATCTAGGGTATTCACACACACACACTGTAAATATGTTACCCCCAATATTTCATATTACTGATATGTGCCTGTTGTACCATGTACATGTGTTTAAAATTGTCCTGTTAACTTTGTATTGCTTCTTTTGCGTGAAATACTGTATATGGGGACCTTGCCAATCCCCCGGCTTTTCTATTTAACACAATGATCAGAATTCTGCTGACCCCCCCCCCCCCCCCCCGCACAGCCATTAACTAAGGAAGTCACCCGAATCATCCTCTCCGCTCTTCTCAAGACCTCCTGCTCATCTCCTCCTCCCATGCTCGTCTCCACGATTTCTCCAGAGCCTCTCCTATCCTCTGGAACTCGCTACCTCCATCTATCCCCTACTCTTGCTACCTTCAGGCGATTCCTGAAAAGTCATCTCTTCAGGAAAGCCTATCACATCTCCAACTAATCTCCTACCACTTCCACCAGCTCATTCCCCACAGTTACAACCTTTTGTACCACCTGCCACACCCTATTAGATTGTAAGCTCTTCTGAGCAGGGCCCTCTTAATCCTCTTGCATTTTATTGTATTATAACTGTATTGTCTCCCTTTTATATTGTAAAGCGCTGCGTAAACTGTTGGCGCTATATAAATCCTGAATAATAATAATAATAAAAAGTCAGTATAGTGCAGCTTTTCGACCCCCACCTCTCTAGGCCGCTTATGTCGCTGAGAAAAGAGGTGATGTGATCACTTATAAAAAAAAGATCAAACAAGGTATTTATAGAGTTTTTTTAGAACATCTGTTTATCTCATTAAAGTAAGGTTAATAATATAACGTAGATGACAAAATCTTCAGTTTTACTCAAACTAGTTAATGCAAAAGTGAATAAACCCCACTACCAAAACTACTAGTACGGCCCTCCAATTTTCCACTCGTCTACTCGCATTTTGTGAGTGGAAAATGAATGCTGGCAAGCTTGGGCTGCCTCGGAGGGGGGGGCGAGCACCGCCAGCAGGCGTGGTTGCCTGGGAGCCCTTCTCCCAGCGATCGCCCATGGGAAAAGAGAGAAGAGCAGGCGGCGGGATCATCAGAGAGCGGGGACATCGCTATAACAGCTTTCATTTGAATTGCAGAGTGTTTCCCCTACTCGATGAAACATACAACCCCGCCTCCTGGCCAGGGTACTTTGATAGACAGAACACCGGTCCAATGTTGGGACGCGTGACATATATCAAAATACCTGGGCCAGGAGATGGGGCTGTATGTGACGGCAAATGCAGGGAACACTCGGCAATTCAAATAAAAGCTGTTATGCCGCGTACACACGATCGGATTTGCCGACAACAAAATCCATGTTTTTTTTCCGACGGATGTTGGCTCAAACTTGTCTTGCATACACACGGTCACACAAATCTTGTTGAAACTTCCCAACGTCAAGAACGCGGCACTAAAAAAGGGAAGTTTAATAGCCAGTGCGGCTCTTCTGCTTGATTCCGAGCATATGTGAAACTTTGTGCATCGGAATTGTGTACATACGATCGGAATTTACGAGAACAGATTTTGTTGTCGGAAAATTTGAGATCTAGACCTCAAATTTTGTTTGCCGGAAATTCCGACGGAAAATATCCGATGAAGCCTATACATGGTCAGAATTTCCGACAACAAGCTCCCATCGAACATTTGTTGTCGTAAAATCCGATCGTGTGTACGCAGCATGACAGCGATGTTCCTCGTTCTCTGATGATCTGGCCGGCAATTGTCTTCCTCTCCTCTCTCTTCTTCTGCACAGGTGAAGCGGCATTGATGGACACAGGTGAAGCGGCATTGATGGACACAGGTGAAAAGGCATTGATGGACACAGATGAGGTTGCACTGTTGGGCACAGGTGAGGCTGCATTGATGGGCACAGGTGAGGCTGAATTGTTGGACACAGGTGAGGCTGCATTGATGGGCACAGCTGAGAGGCTGTATTGATGGGCACAGCTGAGAGGCTGCATTGATAGGTACAGGTGAGGCTGCATTGATGGGCACAGGCAAGGCTGCATTGATGGGCACAGGTTGTTGGGCACAGGTGAGGCTGTATTGTTGGGCACAGCTGAGGCTGCATTGTTGGGCACAGGGGAGGCTGCATTGATGGGCACAGGTGAGGCTGCATTGATGGACACAGGTTGTTGGGCACAGGTGAGGCTGCATTGTTGGGCACAGGTGAGGCTGCATTGATGGGCACAGGTGAGAGGCTGCATTGATGGGCTCAGGTGAGGCTGCATTGATGGGCACAGGTCTTAGGGCGCAGGTGAGGCTGCATTGTTGGGCATAGGTTGTTGGGCACAGGTGAGGCTGCATTGTTGGGCACAGGTGAGAGGCTGCATTGTTGGGCACAGGTGAGGCTGCATTGATTGGCGCAGGTGAGGCTGCATTGATGGACACAGGTTGTTGGGCACAGGTGAGGCTGCATTGTTGGGCACAGGTGAGGCTGCATTGTTGGACAAAGGTTGTTGGGCACAGGTGAGCCTGCATTGTTGGGCACCAGTAAGGCTGCATTGTTGGGTACAGGTGAGAGGCTGCATTGATAGGCACAGGTGAGGCTGCATTGATGGGCACCGGTGAGGCTGCATTGATGGGCACAGGTGAGGCTGCATTGATGGGCACTGGTGAGGTTGCTATGATGGGCACTGGTAAAGTTGCATTGATGGTCACTGTTGAGGCTGCACTGATGGGCACTGCTAAAGTTGTTGTTAATATTTATTTTGTAACCTAATTCTGCATAAAACATTTCAACAATTCAACTGTCAATTCATGAGATCATTTATGAGGGCGTGTTTAGGGGTGGAATTAGGGATGGAATTAGGGGTGGGGCAGGGGTTGGGTAGGGCAATTGGTGGTGAGTAACCCCTAAGGCCTGGCAAGTAGCTCAGAACTTGAAATTTTGGGCCCTGGTCTAGTATTTTGTATGACCTCCATGATTTGTAAGTACAGCGCCAAGTCTTCTAGGCGTGGAATGAACAGGATGGCGTCATATTGCAACATCTATCTTTTTCCAATATTCAATAGATGGTGCCGCTCTCCACACGCCTGACCATAAATCTCTAAATAAAATGAACAAAACTGTGTGTGTTCCCTTTTAAAAGTATCCACTAATATTAAAATAATAATAACAATAACGCAAGTAATCCCACATACATGTGCAATTTCAATCACTATAAAAAAACGAAGAAAAAAATATATAAAAAATATTTAAAATATAAAATATGTTATATCAAAAATGAAAATGAAAACTAGTGAAAAAATAAGTCCACTTGCGCAGTCCAAGATATGTCGCTATAACAGTGAATGGCAAGCTTCTTGGTATTTTCACCACTGTATGCACAATCTTCTATCATGCAAATGTGAGCTCCCCTCCACCAGATGTGCCCTCACCTGCAATATATGACCACCAATTATGGTCTATATGCCCCTCTATCCCACATATGGGGAAGCTCTTTAGATCTCCCTCCAGAGAGTAGTATGTAGATAAACAGTTTCCTCTTTAAATGCCCCTCCGTTCATCTATCAACATAAAAAAGAATGCTATACATAGTGCTTTTCCTTTTATAATTAACCGTTTTTTATTAAATACACATAGTTTAAAAACACTCACATGTTCCTGGTGCTACAGGTGCACAAGCCAGATACAGCATAAAATATGTACATAACTCTAGTGAGAAAACAATACAGTCCACTGCATGTATATGACCACACCCTTATATCTCAGTGGGTCGTGACGTCAGCAAGCCCCTCCCCTAAGCGTTATGCCACAGGGTCACATGACTTCCTCAGGGGGATATGCTTTCTCTTCAAGAATGACCTCTTTTAGAACCTGAATGCTGGATGTAGAGTGATGCTCAACTTGTCTTTTCAGACATCCCCATAGGTGTTTGATTGGGTTCAGATCAGGAGACATAAAGTACTTGGCCACTGAATCACGTTTACCCTGTTCTTCTTCAGAAATGCAACAATGGCCTTAGATGTGTATTTTGGATCACTGTCATATTGTCACGTTCCCACGTACCTTGTAGATGAGCCCGATAATGCAGAGGAAGGCCTCCCTTACGTTTCTGACTTGTGGCCACTGATAGAGCAGACAGGCGGCTCAGGAGTGCAGAGTGGTATGAGTGCCTGGTGGGTCAGCTGTCAGAAGATTTGCGCTGGGTTCCTTATGCTGCAAGGATGAGTACCAGCAAGGTGAGAGATCTGGACAGCGGGCAGGCTGGAAACTGGATCGACCAATATCCGGACACCACACTCTGGGATGCAGGGACTGACAGACAGCAGATCAGCCCAGAGGGATATGGAGCACAGGCAGGCTGGGTCATACACAGGCAGAAGATACTGGAACTGATGCAGTAGGCAAGGCAAGTCGGGTCACAGGCCGGGTCGGTAACTGGCGCGCTGCGTAGTACTTAAAGGAGCAGGCAGAAGCAAGGTCAAAGACAAGCCAGGGTCAGGTGTAGGCAGAAGGCAGGAAGAGTCCAAAGGCAAGCCGGGTAAATCACAGGAATAGATCACAGAAGCAGATTACAGGGAGCAGGGGTCACGGGAAGCTGCAGATCAGACAGCACTTTTCCTGTTTGCAAGCCCTGTTTAAATAACCCGTTTGGCGCAGAGAATCGTGTGCGCGTGCGCTCCTGTGCGCGCACGCAGACATGCACCAGCTTGGCCAGCAGCATTGTTTCTTCCACAGGGCATTTCCTGACACATATTGTAAAAGCGCACGACGACCAAGGGCACAGAGTGATGGTAGCATCGTCTTTTTCAATATAGAGCAGTGCATCTGTGAATTCATGATACCATCAATGAAATGCAACTCCCTGACACCAACAGCACTCATGCATCCCCACAGAAAGACACTGCCACCACCATGTTTCACTGTAGGCACCATGCATTTTATTTTGTACTCCTCACTTCTGAGACGCCATACAGTTTTAAAGCCATCAGTTCCAAAAAACATTTATCTTGGTCTCATCACTCCAGAGTACACAGTCCCAGTAGTCTTCTTTTTTAGCATGGGCCCTGGCAAATTTTAGGCAGGCTTTTTTGTGCATGGGCTTTAGGAGAAGCTTCCTTTGTGGACGACACCCATGCATGCCATTTCTCTGCAGTGTACACCGTATTGTGTCACAGAAAACGATCACCCCAGTTTGGCTTTCTACTTCTTTAGCTAACTGCAGTGAACTTGTATGGCAATTTTCTTCAACCCTTCTCATCAGAAGATGCTCCTGTTGAGGTGTTAACTTCCATGGACGACCTGGACGTCTCTGTGAGATGGTTGCAGTTCCATCTTTGTTAAATGTTTGTATCACTTTTGCTACAGTCTTCTGATTGTTAAGGATGGGTTCACACTGCTGTATGGAGTGGCTCACAGCAGGGTCCGGTGCGTCCCTGTTCAACTGTTTCAGGTCCGATTTCAGGCCAAATTTTGGGCTGAATTCGGACCTGAAACAGACCAGAAGATGCACAGAACTCCTGTGCAAATCGCTCCAGAGCTGTTCCGCAGATGTGTGAATCCGCTCCATTGAGAGCCGGTCACAATCTCAAGACATGCGAATTGGTTGTGGAGAATCCCGCATCAAATTTGCAATAGTGTGAACCCAGCCTAAAGCTTTGTCAATTTCCTTGTAGCCTTCACCTTTCTTGTGTAAAGAAATTATTTTCTTTCTCAGGCTTTGTGACATTTCTCTTTCATGTGGTGCCATTTATGACAGCATGAAATGAGAAGGGGTTTTCTTTGTTAAGTAACGCCCTTTTATAATCAACTGTCTGCTGGGCACCTGTTTAATGAATAATTAGACTCACCTGTAGTTGAATTCTTGTTAATTAGGATTTTGTTGTCTAAAATTTAGCTTTGGTCCTAAGAATTTCATTGGAGTGTATTCTTTTTTGCAACATGGTCTTGAACCATGGGGTGTACTCGTTTATGCCCAGCACTTTATCTATCTATCTATACACATACATACATATATACTGTATATACAGTATCTCACAAAAGTGAGTACAACCCTCATATTTTTGTAAATATTGTATTATATCTTTTCATGTGACAACACTGAAGAAATGACACTTTGCTACAATGTAAAGTATTGAGTGTACAGCTTGTATAACAGTGTAAATTTGCTGTCCCCTCAAAATAACTCATTAATTAATGTCTAAATTAATGTCTAAACCTCTGGGAACAAAAGTGAGTACACCCCTAAGTGAAAATGTCCAAATTTGGCCTAATTAGCCATTTTCCCTCCCCAGGTGTCATGTGACTCGTTAGTGTTACAAGGTCTCAGCTGTGAATGGGGAGCAGGTGTGGTAAATTTGGTAATATCGCTCTCACTCTCTCATACTGGTCACTGGAACTTCAACATTGCACCTCATGACAAAGAACCCTCTGAGGATTTGAAAAAAGAATTGTTGCTCTACATAAAGATGGCCTAGGCTATAAGAAGATTGCCAAGACCCTGAAATTGAGCTGCAGCACGGTGGCCAAGACCATACAGAGGTTTAGATGATTTAGATGATGCACAAGAAAGCCTGCAAACAGTTTGCTGAAGACAAGCAGACTAAGGACATGGATTACTGGAAACATGTCCTGTAGTCTGATGAGACAAAGATAATCTTATTTGGTTCAGATGGTGTCAAGCATGTATGGTGGTAACCAGGTGAGGAGTACAAAGACAAGTGTGTCTTACATAGTTACATAGTTACATAGTAGGTGAGGTTGAAAAAAGACACAAGTCCATCAAGTCCAACCTATGTGTGTGATTATGTGTCAGTATTATATTACATATCCCTGTATATTGCGGTCATTCAGGTGATTATCTAATAGTTTCTTGAAGCTATCAATGCTCCCCGCTGAGACCACCGCCTGTGGAAGGGAATTCCACATCCTTGCCGCTCTTACAGTAAAGAACCCTCTACGTAGTTTAAGGTTAAACCTCTGTAACCTCTTGTAATGAGTGGCCACGAGTCTTATTAAACTCTCTTCTGCGAAAAAGTTTTATCCCTATTGTGGGGTCACCAGTACAGTATTTGTAAATTGAAATCATATCCCCTCTCAAGCGTCTCTTCTCCAGAGAGAATAAGTTCAGTGCTCGCAACCTTTCCTCATAACTAAGATCCTCCAGACCCTTTATTAGCTTTGTTGCCCTTCTTTGTACTCGCTCCATTTCCAGTACGTCCCTCCTGAGGACTGGTGCCCAGAACTGGACAGCATACTCCAGGTGCGGCCGGACCAGAGTCTTGTAGAGCGGGAGAATTATTGTTTTATCTCTGCAGTTGATCCCCCTTTTAATGCATGCCAATATTCTGTTTGCTTTATTAGCAGCAGCTTGGCATTGCATGCCATTGCTGAGCCTATCATCCACTAGGACCCCCAAGTCCTTTTCCATCCTAGATTCCCCCAGAGGTTCTCCCCCCAGTGTATAGATTGCATTCATATTTTTGCCACCCAAATGCATTATTTTACATTTTTCTACATTAAACCTCATTTGCCATGTAGTCGCCCACCCCATTAATTTGTTCAGGTGTTTTTGCAAGATTTCCATATCCTGCGGAGAAGTTATTGCCCTGCTTAGCTTAGTATCGTCTGCAAATACAGAGATGGAACTGTTTATCCCATCCTCCAGGTCATTTATGAACAAATTAAATAGGATTGGTCCCAGCACAGAACCCTGGGGGACCCCACTACCCACCCCTGACCATTCTGAGTACTCCCCATTTATCACCACCCTCTGAACACGCCCTTGTAGCCAGTTTTCAATCCATGTACTCACCCTATGGTCCATGCCAACGCACCTTATTTTGTACAGTAAACGTTTATGGGGAACTGTGTCAAATGCTTTTGCAAAATCCAGATACACCACGTCTACGGGCCTTCCTTTATCTAGATGGCAACTCACCTCCTCATAGAAGGTTAATAGATTGGTTTGGCAAGAACGATTCTTCATGAATCCATGCTGATTACTGCTAATGATATCATTCTTATTACTAAAATCTTGTATATAGTCCCTTATCATCCCCTCCAAGAGTTTACATACTATTGATGTTAGGCTAACTGGTCTGTAATTCCCAGGGATGTTTTTTGGGCCCTTTTTAAATATTGGTGCTACATTGGCTTTTCTCCAATCAGCTGGTACCATTCCAGTCAATAGACTGTCTGTAAAAATTAGGAACAACGGTCTGGCAATCACCTGACTGAGTTCCCTAAGTACCCTCGGATGCAAGCCATCTGGTCCCGGTGATTTATTAATGTTAAGTTTCTCAAGTCTAATTTTAATTCCGTCCTCTGTTAACCATGTAGGTGCTTCCTGTGTTGTGTCATGAGGATAAACACTGCAGTTTTGGTTACTGAAGCCCCCCGATTCACTCGTGAAGACTGAGGAGAAGAATAAATTCAATACCTCTGCCATCTCCCCATCCTTTGTAACCAGATGTCCTTCCTCATTCTTTATGGGGCCAATATGGTCTGTCCTCCCTTTTTTACTGTTAACATACTTAAAGAATTTCTTGGGATTTTTTTTGCTCTCCTCCGCTATGTGTCTTTCATGTTCTATCTTAGCCATCCTAATTGCACCCTTACATTTCTTATTGCATTCTTTATAAATTCTGAATGCTGTGGATGATCCCTCAACCTTGTATTTTTTGAAGGCCTTCTCCTTTGCTTTTATATGCATTTTTACATTGGAGTTAAGCCATCCAGGATGTTTGTTCGCTCTTTTAAATTTATTACCCAATGGGATACATTGGCTAATGCCCTTATTTAATATGCTCTTAAAGAAAACCCATCTCTCCTCTGTATTCTTTGTTCCTAATATTTTATCCCAATTTATGCCTTTTAGCAAGGTTTGTAGTTTAGGGAAGTTGGCTCTTTTGAAATTCAGTGTCTTTGTGTTCCCTTCATGTCTCCTATTTGTGTGATTTATACTGAAACTAATTGACCTGTGATCGCTGTTACCTAAATTGCCCCGTATTTCCACATCTGTTATCAGGTCTGTATTGTTGGTAATCAGTAGATCTAGTAATGTTTTATTTCTAGTTGGTGCGTCTACCATCTGACCCATAAAATTGTCCTGCAAGACATTAAGGAACTGGCGAGCCTTAAATGAATGCGCGGTTCCCTCCGCCCAGTCTATGTCTGGATAATTAAAATCCCCCATTATGATAACACTTCCCATCCTTGCTGCTAATCCAATTTGTGATAGGAGATCCGTCTCCACTTCCTCCCTCAGGTTAGGGGGCCTATAGCATACTCCCAGTATTATTTTCCCCTTAGCTTCATCCCTTTGGAGCTCTACCCATAAAGATTCCACCTCCTCCCTAGCCCCCTCAGTGATGTCATCTCTCACATTCACTTGTACATTATTCTTGATATATAGGCATACCCCTCCCCCTTTTTTACCCTCTCTATCCTTGTGGTATAGGGTATACTCTTGAATGTTTGCCAGCCAATCATGAGAGCTGTTGAACCAGGTCTCTGAAATTCCCACAAAATCCAAATCCTCCTTGTACAACAGTATCTCTAGTTCACCCATCTTGTCCGCCAGGCTCCTGGCATTGGTGAACATGCCACATAGTTTAGACCGGTCGCATATTGTCCTCGTATTGGGTGTTTCAAGATTGCAACTTGGACTTGCTACTATACTCACCTTGTGTTTTTGTGCTTTGGTTAACCTACCACTAATGCCCCCAATACTACCCTCTGGAATATCTTCCGCGCTGGCTATCACTGTCTCTGGACCCTCCCCCCCATCGCCTAGTTTAAAAACCCCTCTAACTTTTTGGCCATCTTCATTCCCAGCAGATCTGCACCCTCCTCATTTAGGTGCAGTCCGTCCCTTCTATAGTACCGGTTACCGACTGAGAAGTCGGCCCAGTCCTCCAGGAACCCAAACTCCTCCTTACTACACCAGCTCTTCAGCCACTTGTTTACTTCCCTAATCTCCCTCTGCCTCTCTGGTGTGGCTCGATGTACCGGTAGTATTCCTGAGAACACTACCTTGGAGGTCCTTTTCCTCAATTTAGCTCCTAAGTCCCTAAAATCGTTCTTTAGGACACTCCATCTGCCTCTGACTTTGTCATTGGTGCCAACGTGCACCATGACAGCCGGGTCTTCCCCAGCCCCTCCCAGTAATCTGTCCACAAGATCCGTGATGTGCCGAACTCGAGCGCCCGGTAGACAACATACTGTTCGGCGCTTCAGGTCTTGGTTACAGATTGCCCTCTCTGTCCTTCTAAGAATTGAGTCCCCTACCACCAGAATCTGTCTTTCCTTTCCCTTTGCTGCCCCCCCACTCTTACTGGAGGAGTTCTTCCCCTGGCAGCTAGGAGAGTCCCTCATCTCCAGCAGTGCTGGTCCCTGACTGGTTACACCAATGTCACTCAATGGAGCGTACTTATTGGGATGCTCCAGTCCTGGATCGGCCTCCCTGGCACTTCCCCCTCTACCCCTCCTAACTGTCACCCATCTACTCTTTGCTAGTGCCTGCACCTCTTTGTCTCCACCCGCCTCTGTGCTGGCCCCTGCCGGCACCTGCCGTGTACATTCCTGGCTCACCTTTAGTATGGAGGGACTTCTCAGTGCTGACAGTTGCTTCCCCAGATTCAGAACCTGGGCTTCCAGGGAAACAATGTGCTTACATTTTGCACAGCAGTATTCGCCCTCGATCGGATGATCAAGGAACGCATACATGCGGCAAGATGTACAAAGAGTCGCCTCTCCACACCCGCCGGGCATCGTACCTATTAAATTTAGTGAGGATTTGGGGATTTTACCCTGTCCAAATTACCTAACAACTAGCTTCCTGGCACTAATACTCAAGACAATACACAGGTACACGACAAGACAATACACAGGTACACGACAAGACAATACACAAGTACTAACGATCCACACACACTACTCAGACAACACTCAGATACTCACACTACACAGGTACTATGACCCCTGTTATAACCTCCTGTTTTAAACTCTTGTTTTTAACTCCCACTTACACCAAGCTCCACAGCTTCAAACTGAGCACGCTCAAACTGAGTCCTACAACAAGTTAAATAGGCACCTGGGAGCAATTAACCACACCCCTTAATTGATAGACTGATGAAACAGAAAAAAAAAAAAAAAAAAAAGCTATTTAAAAAGTGACAGCAAAAGGCAAATTAAAAACTAAAAGGAAAAGTCCCCAAAATGCAACCCAGCAAACACCAACAGACAGCAGCAATACACACACCAACAGACAGCAGCAATACACACACCAACAGACAGCAGCAATACACACACCAACAGACAGCAGCAATACACACACCAACAGACAGCAAGACTTGTATACTCTAACACTTGTTTTTAACTCCCACTTAATCCAGCTCCACTTACACCAAGCTCCACAGCTTCAAACTGAGTCTTGCCTACAGTCAAGCATGATGGTGGGAGTGTCATGGTCTGGGGCTGCATGAGTGCTCCTGGCACTGGGGAGCTACAGTTCATTGAGGGAACCATGAATGCCAACATGTACTGTGACATACTGAAGCAGAGCATGATCCCCTTCCTTTGGAGACTGGGCCGCAGGGCAGTATTCCAACATGATAATGACTCCAAACACACCTCCAAGACGACCACTGCCTTGCTAAAGAATCTGAGGGTAAAGGTGATGGACTGGCCAAGCATGTCTCCATACTTAAACCCTATTGAGCATCTGTGGGGCATCCTCAAACGGAAGGTGGAGAGCGCATCCACCAGCTCTGTGATGTCATCACGGAGGAGAGGAAGAGGACTCCAGTGGCAACCTGTGAAGCTCTGGTGAACTCCATGCCCAAGAGGGTTAAGGCAGTGTTAGAAAATAATGGTGGCCACACAAAATTTTGACACTTTGGGCCTAATTTGGACATTTTCACTTAGGGGTGTACACACTTTTGTTGCCAGTGGTTTAGACATTAATGGCTGTGTTTTGAGTTATTTTGAGGGGACAGCAAATTTACACTGTTATCCCTTTCATACCTTAGCCTATTTCTGACATTTGTTGTTTACAAGTTAAAATCCCTATTTTTTGCTAGAAAATTACTTTAGAACCCCCAAACATTATAGATATTTTTTTTTAGCAGAGAATCTAGAGAATAAAATAGCAATCGTTGCAATTGTCACACTGTATTTGCGCAGCGGTCTTTCAAGCGTAATTTTTGGGGAAAAAGGGCACTTTCATTATATAAAAAAAACCGAAACATTAACCGCTAAGCCACCGCCCACCGTCATATGACGGCTGGACGAGGCTTCTGTTGTTCTGGGAGGACGTCATATGACGTCCTTGCCCTCCCGAGCCACTAGGGGGCGCGCGCGTCACTCGGGACCCGGTGCGCGTGCCCGGCGGCCGCGATGTCCGCCGGGCACCCGCGATTGCCGGGTAACAGAGCAGGAGCGTGGATCTGTGCATGTAAACACAGATCCACGTCCTGTCAGAGAGGAGAGGAGACCGATGGCGTGTCCCTTGTACATAGGGACAGCGATCGGTCACCTCCCCCAGTCAGTCCCCTCCCCCCACAGTTAGAATCACCTCCTTAGGTCATACATTAACCCCTCGAGCGCCCCCTAGTGCTAACCCCTTCCCTGCCAGTCACATTTACACAGTAATCAATGCAATTTTATAGCATTGATCGTGGTATAAATGTGAATGGTCCCAAAAATGTGTCAAAAGTGTCCGATGTGTCCGCCGCAATATCGTAGTCACAATAAAAATTGCAGATCGCCGCCATTACTAGTAAAAAATAAATAAATAATAAAAATGCTATAAATCTATCCCCTATTTTGTAGACGCTATTACTTTTGCGCAAACCAATCAATATACGCTTATCGCAATTTTTTTTTACCAAAAATATGTAGAAGAATACGTATCGGCCTAAACTGAGGAAAAAATTTGTTAAAAAAAAAAAAAAAAAATTGGATATTTATTATAGCAAAAAGTAAAAAAATATTGTGTTTTTTCAAAATTGTCCCTCTTCTTTTGTTTATAGCGCAATAAATAAAAACCGCAGAGGTGATCAAATACCACCAAAAGAAAGCTCTATTTGTGGGGAAAAAAATGATAAAAATTTAATTAAGGTGCAGTGTAACATGACCGCGCAATTGTCATTCAAAGTGCGACAGCGCTGAAAACTGAAAAATGGCTTGGGCAGGAAGGGGGTTAAAGTTAGCCCAATTTTTTTGTATAATGTGAAAGATGATGTTACGCCGAGTAAATAGATACCTAACATCTCATGCTTTGAAATTGCGCACACTCGTGGAATGGCGACAAACTTTGGTACCTAAAAATCTTCTTAGGCGATGCTTTAAAAAAAAATAAAGGTTAACAGGTTAGAGTTACAGAGGAGGTCTAGTGCTAGAATTATTGCTCTCACTCTGACGATTGTGGCAATATCTCACATGTGTGATTTGAACACCGTTTGCGTTTTCTTTGGTGCGTGAGCTCGCGGGGACGGGAGCGCTTTAAAAAAAAAACATTTTTTATTCTTATTTATTTTCTTTATTTTTATTTTTATTACCATGTCTCTTTTGAAAAAAAATTTTTTCGATCACTTTTATTGCTGTCACAAGGAATGTAAACATCCCCTGTGACAGTAATAGGTGGTGACAGGTACTTTTTATGGAGAGATTGGGGGTATAAAAGACCACAAATCCCTCCTTTGCACCGCAAAGTATTCAGATCATCAAAAACGGCAATTCTGAAAACTGTTGTTTTTTTAAAAATTTGCCACCATTAGCAGCCGAGTAAACCGGGAGTGATGTTATGACGTCGCTTCCGTGTTTACACATAGGAGCATGGAAAGAAGCAGTTTCTGGCCTTCTTCCAGTCTTACTCTAGCCGGCAGAAGTGCCGGATCTTGAATCGGGTCTCCCGGTGGGACAGGAGGCCCGGGAAGAGTGGCGGAAGGTGGCGGGAGGGGGGATGTACCCTCTAGCTTCTTCAAGATAACAGCCGAGCGGCTTTTAGCCACATCGGTTGTTATCCCTAAAGAGCCAAACGTCCACTCTAAAAGAACGGTACCGGGTCGATGCCAGCAGCTGCTGGCATCACCCCAGTAAAACCCCTTAACCCCTCTAAAAAACGGTACCGGGATGATGCCTGCAGCTGCTGGCATCACCCCAGTATAACCCCTTAAAGCCGAGGCCGCATATGTGCGTACGGCCGGCGCTAACTTAAACAAGCTGTACACTCAATACTTTACATTGTAGCAAAGTGTCATTTCTTCAGTGTTGTCACATATAATAAAATATTTACAAAAATGTGAGGGTTGTACTCACTTTTGTGAGATGTTTTATATATATATATACACACACACACTCACCGGCCACTTTATTAGGTTCACTTGCTCAATTGCGTGGTAACACAAATTGCTAATCAGCCAATCACATGGCAGCAACTCAATGCATTTAGGCATCTAGACGTGGTGAAGATGACTTGCTGTAGTTCAAGCCAAGCATCAGAATGGGGAAGAAAGGGGATTTAAGTGACTTTGAACGTGGCATGGTTGTTGGTGCATAGCATACTAGCTCATTATGTAATACTCACCTGAGATCAAAGCCCTCACTGTGGAGCCCGTACACCGCTCCGGTGGCTGACATCACTCCCGGGGGTTACTTCCGGGTATCGCGGCTCCGGCGCTGTGATTGGCCGGAGCCACGATGACGTAACTCCCGCGCATGCGTGCAGTAAAGGAACACTCACTGAAGCAACGGCACATATGTGCCATTGCTTCAGTTTGTGTCAGTGCGCATGTGCCGATGACGTCAGCATATATATATACACATACAGTGGGGACAGAAAGTATTCAGACCCCCTTAAATTTTTCACTCTTTGTTGTATTGCAACCACTTGCTAAAATCATTTAAGTTCATTTGTTTTCCTCATTAATGTACACACAGCACCCCATATTTACAGAAAAACACAGAATTGTTGACATTTTTGCAGATTTATTAAAAAAGAAAAACTGAAATATCACATGGTCCTAAGTATTCAGATCCTTTGCTGTGACACTCATATATTTAACTCAGGTGCTGACCATGTCTTCTGATCATCCTTGAGATGGTTCTACACCTTCATTTGAGTCTAGCTGTGTTTGATTATACTAATTGGACTTGATTAGGAAAGCCACACACTATGTAAGACCTTACAGCTCACAGTGCATGTCAGAGCAAATGAGAATCATGAGGTCAAAGGAACTGCCTGAAGAGCTCAGAGACTTGTGGCAAGGCACAGATCTGGCCAAGGTTACAAAAAAATCCTGCTGCACTTAAGGTTCCTAAGAGCACACTGGCCTCCATAATCCTTAAATGGAAGACGTTTGGGACGACCAGAACCCTTCCTAGAGCTGGCCGTCCGGCCAAACTGAGCTATCAGGGGAGAAGAGCCTTGGTGAGAGAAGTAAAGAAGAACCCAAAGATCACTGTGGCTGAGCTCCAGAGATGCAGTCGGGAGATGGGAGAAAGTTGTAGAAAGTCAACCATCACTGCAGCCCTCCACCAGTCGGTGCTTTATGGCAGAGTGGCACGATGGAAGCCTCTCCTCAGTGCAAGACACATGAAAGCCTGCATGGAGTTTGCTAAAAAACACCTGAAGGACTCCAAGATGGTGAGAAATAAGATTCTCTGGTTTACCTTTCAACAAGACAATGACCCTAAGCACACAGCTAAAATAATGAAGGAGTGGCTTCACAAAAACTCTGTGACTGTTCTTGAATGGCCCAGCCAGAGCCCTGACTTAAACCCAATTGAGCATCTCTGGAGAGACCTACAAATGGCTGTCCACCAACAATTACCATCCAACCTGACAGAACTGGAGAGGATCTGCAAGAAGGAATGGCAGAGGATCCCCAAATCCAGGTGTGAAAAACTTGTTGCATTTTTCCCAAAAGACTCATGGCTGTATTAGATCAAAAGGGGGCTTCTACTAAATACTGTGCAAAGGGTCTGTATACTTAGGGCCATGTGATATTTCAGTTTTTCTTTTTTAATAAATCTGCAAAAATGTCAACAATTCTGTGTTTTTCTGTCAATATGGGGTGCTGAATGTACATTAATGAGGAAAAAAATGAACTTCAATGATTTTAGCAAATGGCTGCAATATAACAAAGAGTGAAAAATTTAAGGGGGTCTGAATACTTTCCGTCCCCACTGTAAATTCTCCAAACTGCATTAAATACTGGGTGTGGTCAATTTGAAATAAGAGTGGGAGGGTCCTAAAGGGGCATTAAATACCAGGCATGCATTAAGTTTGGGGGGTTACACACAGAGTGCAGTGTTTGAGGGTGCGCTACACACAGAGTGCAGAGTTTGGGGGTGCGCCACACACAGAGTGCAGAGTTCAGCCTTCTTCCACAGCTGCTTACCTCTGCAGTCCCCATCCACATCTCACTTTCACCTCTCTTCAGCTCTGACCTTTGCATGCAACCCCCCTCCACTGCCCCCCATGCCCCCCCCCCCCCCCCCCCCCCCCACCTTAAATGCTCCACTATCTTCCACATATCTTACTTTTGTTACTGTATTAAACTGAAGCACCAAGCTGGCTCTAGTACCTGTCTGCGCATGGTAGATGGCTCTGCCTCTCTCACATGTCGGGAGATCATCCAGTGGGGGTTTTAACATTCAAACTGCTTCCCAAACATCTGCATCTCCCTTGTCCCCATCCTGCACTCAGTGGGAGCTGCTCAGTCAGGAGATCAGATCTGTGGAAGCCGTTGGGAGACAAGCCAGACTTCTGTGTTTACAAAAGTGATAGTGGTGAGCAGGGAGCAGAGGGCCTGAGCCAGAGGTGGTGGAACTGAGTTGCACCAAGTTCCAGCTGAAAAAAGCCCTGTATATAGATAGATATATATATTTATATCTATATAAATATATAATATCTATATCTATCTATCTCTCTCTCTCTCTGTATATATATATATCTATATAGATATATATCTCTATATATCTATCTCTCTAGATAGAGAGATAGAGAGATAGATAGATACACTGTATATATAGTATATTTATATGAAGTCTACAGTGTCATTGCTGGACAGTGCATTTGTAATGTGGTGACTGCACTACTGCACTTCTGTTTTATGAAGCACATGGTATTTACATTCATTTTATACAATTAGACATAAATAACATATATAAAAACACATTTGTGCAGGTCCCTGTGGGTCTTGACCATCATAGGGCTTATTTACACTGGCCAGCAAAATACATATACTGTACATGGGACAATCCATAGATTTCCAAAGGGTCTGTTCCCAATAATTAATTGTATTGTTCTACATTTTTGGTGCACTGATCTGCATCTTACCATTCCAGTTAAGTTAACATATTTTCATAAACATAGCACATCAGTTTAAAAATGTATGTCAACACATATTAGGACATGCGTTTAGTCTGAATGAGCCCATAGTTTTAGCACTCGTATAACAATACAGTGATACAAGAAAAAAAACTTTTTTATTATGGCAACTTCTTTTGCTTTTTTATATTTTTTCCCTACATTGTTCTAGCTTAGGTTGTGGCCATTGGGTAGCAGGAATGCGGCTTTTAAGCACTGTTGCAGGTTTCATTAAAACAGAACTCTGGGCCATTATGAAAAAAGCATGACACCGATTCAATACACATAACTGTTTATGTTTATAAATATATTCAGTAAAAATCATATATATTTTCCATGCAGCTAGGCAACATCCATGACAGTGTAGGGAGCTACAAAATATCATGTCGTACAACATCACCCTAATCACGAGAGTCTAGCTTACAATGAACAAAATAACAATCTTATTGTATTATTATGATTTTTTTGTATTATTATTATTAAGAATGTAGTAACATACAGCTACAGGTCCTAATTCATTTATTTTTTACTTTTCATTTTGTCAATCTGTTAAAACCACGGGGATATAAAAAATAGCTATTTTCCTAAAGTTGCATAAGGTTTTGTTATATAACTTGAGACATATAATTCAGCCGTAATCAGAATTAGGGGCCATTCACACCAGATCCATTGGAGATTACTGCTCAACACAGTCCAAATGCAATGACAATTTTAAATCCATTGTTTCCAATAGGTCCAGTTCACACCTACAAGCTGTTTTGATGGGAGCTGGGTGAAAATGGAACATGCCACATTTAAATGCAGCACATCGAGCTGCAATACACTGCAATGCGTCACAGCACACTGAAGCACACGTTAAGGAAAATAAAAAAAAGTGTTTTGGTTTCTACTGTGTCAGTAGGAGGTTTATGGAAGACAAAAGTATAACTACAACCAACCAGAGAATCTAAGTTCCACATACTCTGCTAGTGGTGCCAAGGTGTGCTGGGCATTACAGTCCATCTTGGCTGCCTGGCCAGATTTTTTCAAAGTTGAATGTGCTTAAAATCACCTGCCCACCATGCCAGGGTATAATAAAATGTGGAGTTATCTATAATACATTCAAGCTAGATTTCCTGGGAGGTGTAAAGGGTTGACAACCAGTCACGAGTTGTCAGAAAATGCCCAAAAGGCTATTCCAAGTCAGGATTTACATGTAATTATTTATGAAGTGACCCAGTTCCTTTCATTTTGGAAACTCACCCCTGGATATACAGTAATATATTCTGGAGAATTGTAGTTCCTCTTCTGTACTGCCTCATAATATTCATGTTGAATATAGAAAGTAATGTAAGTAATTAGCCTTGGATTATTTTCTGGCTTTCCTCTGACCTGTGCTGTCTCCCTAGGCCCATGTGATGTACACGGCTATGAATAATAAGCTCTTCTGTGGGGACACCAAGATAAACACATTCCGCAGTTTTCTATTAAAATGCACTTGCTGCGGTCCTTCCTTTGCATTAAGTCAGAGAGTCACAAGCAGCTACAAATGCGGCATTCTTCAACATAAATGAGAGATTCTTAGTGACACACGGTGTGAGAATCATAAAGGGTTGTGAAGGGACTGCCCAGGAAAACTAGACACAATTTACCTAATGATATGTATCTGGTTTTGCAATTTATTAGGACATGACAGAAAAATACACAAACACCACTGTAAATGTAAGGCACTTTTTTTTTTTTAATAATAGGAATATTCCAGAACTACCATTAATAAGCAAATGATTTTAAAAAATTTTCCCATTTTGCCAATTCAGGCCCAATCACTGCTAGAGACAACAGGTAAGTCCAGTATGCTGAATCCAGAAAGGTAATAATAGTTATGAAGTAGCACTACAGTTGACTGTAAATTAGTCAAGTCTGGAAGGTGTGTACAATATTAAAGTTTCCATAAGCAACCCTGCTTGTTTTCACCTAAGGCATCATCTTTCTGGGTCGTATTCTGTACACTTTTTGGATAATTGGGTGCTCCCCAATTAGGTTTAGGATTCAAGCCTAGTTTGGCAAGTATACCTGGACATGAGAACAAACTGTTTGTAATGAGAGAATGCATGGGGAGAGAGAGAAAAAGCAGACTCGAGGAATATTGCAGAGAAGGACAAATACTTTAATCCGACCCGGTTACTGTGGTACAGTAATATAACCACAAACCCCCGTTGTTATCCATCTATTCTAATGATAGGGAAGTCGTAAGCGTAGTAAATGAGAACTGCCTAGAGCGCTAACTGGGAGCTGCACCAAGGGTAGGAGACAGGAAGTCTGAAACACCATAAAAACCTGGCCGGTAACTGGTAGCCGAGCCAAAGAGAACATCCCTGACTTCTCTGAATACCCTTATGATGGCTTAGAGAGGGTGAGCTGCAAAAAATGGACAGAGTGACAGGAGTTTGTAGGGGCCTGAAATGCTGGTCACCTGATAGATACTTGATAGTGTTGGCAGTGTTAACAACATAAAAAGTACTGCCCCCCCCCCCCAGCTGAGGCCAGGAAAGGGGTACACCAGTGAGAAAACAGCTATGAGTTTGGTATGGTCCCACCCCTTAATGATGGGGTGCTACCATGTACTAAACCCCCATGCGGCGGTGGAGAGATGAATGTAAATTGGCCGCTTCCGAACGCCCAACATGCCCTAAACTAAGGAAACACAAACTAGAGAAATGAGAACAGACAACCAACCCATGAAAAACAACACCCCTTCGTACCTGATAAATATGAGGATGTAGGTGCAGAAATGACAAGCCAACAGAGTGTGAATGTGATCCTAATGACACCACCCTAGTGTATGCAGTAAGCGAGCCTGAGCAACCTGCAGCGCCAAGACAGGTAATTAAAACTGAACACTCAGGGCTGAGGTACCCACAGACCGTGGTGGGTAGTAGTAAAGGTGTAATGGTGAACATGCATGTATGACGTATGGTATACGGGTGAGAAGATTGTGGGACGACAATCAATTAAAAATAAAACCTCAGCCCGTATGGATCCGTAGACGTGACAGACCCTAGATATGCGCACACTTGCTGACAGAAATGCTACAAATGAAAAGCTATGAACTAAATTGCTACGACAGGAAAGTGCTACGACAGGAAAGTGCTACGAATGAAATGCTACGAACGAAATTGCTACGACAGGAAAATGCTATGACAGGAAAATACTACGAATGAAAAGCTGCGACAGGAATGCTACCCTCGAAAGCTATGTCAGAAATGCTGCAAACGATGACTGATGCTGACAGATTGAAAAATCCAGCAAGAGCACCATACAGATCTAGAATTAATGTCTGTTATACAGTAGTGCACTCAGAGCACTACTGCTAATGGTATGACAGAAATGCTACGAACAAAAACCTATGAACGAAAACCTACGACAGGAAAAACATGCTGGACAGAAGCGCTGTGACAGAAAACGCTGTGACAGAAAATGCTGTGACAGAAATGCTATGATAAACCCACTGTGACAGAACCGCTATGACAAGGCCGCAGACCACGCTGACAAGAACTGCTGTGACCGATCTGCTATGACAGAACCACTGTGACTGACCAGCTGCGTCTGGAACCTGTTGCGACTGTAACGCGCTCACGGCAGCACCGGTTATGACTGAACATGCAGTGACAGGAACACAATGACTGAACACCTAATGACAGCGCCTGCTGCCAGCACCTGAACAACAGTACCTGCTGTGACTGTGACATGCTATGACAGCCCCCGTCAGACATAACCCGCTGGACAGGAACGCTATGACTGGACATGTTATAACCAAGACGCTGAGGCTGGACACGTTGACGACAACGCTAGGACATACCAGCTAGACTAAACCCGCTAGACTGGAACGTCATGACTGAACATGTGTGACAGCACCCGCTATGACAGTAACACACTATGACAGGAAGCTATGACTGAACACATGACTGTGACTGGAAACGGTGTGAATGAAATGCTTAGACTGAACCCCCTATGACCTAAACCGCTATAACTGAAACGCTAAACCAAAAACACTATGTCTGAAAACGCTGTGACTGAAACACTAGACAAAACTGCTATGACTGGAAAATGCTGAAACCGAACACGCTGTAACAGGACCGCAATGACTAAAAATGCTATGACTGAAAATATTGTGACAGACCTGCTATGACTGAAAATGCTACGAGAACCGCTATGACTGAAAGCTGACTGAAAATGCTGTGACAGGAACTGCCAAGGCGGAACTGTGCGGTAGAACTGCTGACCGTTATGACCACCTGCTAAGGCAGACATGCTGACAAAACCGCTAAGGCAGCAAAACGCCAAGACAGCAACACGCCAAGAAAGAAACCCACCAAGACAGGCACATGCCAGGACAGGCACACGCCAAGACAGGCACACGCCAAGACAGGAACACACCAAGACGGGAACACGCTAAGATAGGAATATGGGCAAGGAATCCCATGAACCGACCATGACAGTGGAACTAACACACCAACCAGCCCCCCCCAACCTGGTACTGCCCTCAGTGGCCCCCCCTCTGCAGCTTGAAAGGGGGGGGGTGCGCACTTGTTGCCATTACATACACATCCTGCATAATTCTTCGTAAGTGACGTGTGTCAGCGTAACCCGAAAATGAGCCGACGAAGGATCTGATGGAGAAGGAGGGATATATTTTTTTTTTTCGGAAAGCAAAAAGTTTATTGTTCAAACAAGTTGAATTACATGTTGAAATACACAATCTCAATACATAGGAAAGGTGTTACAAGCTTGTATCAACATGGTAATACAGAGTAGGAAGTACAGTATTCAACAATGATCAAACAGCATTGTAGGTTTATATAAGTCAAGTTTAAGGAAAGGAATAATTCCTGAACATAGAACCAATAATCAAAAACTCAACAGGGGTAATGAGCCCTTTATTTAACGAAGTGTTTGAAACATTGTACGGAATTCTGGACAGGTATGTGTATTGTCTGTAGCTAGATACCTTGATACATTCGAGGGAATCTGTTCACCGCTTAATGCGATTCTAAGCCTGTGGCCCGTTTTTTGCTAAAAGCATATAAGTGGGGAGCGTGGGCTCGTATATAGTTTGGTGGCTACAGTTCGAGTGTGTGGATTCACTGCTAGGGGAGGAGAGATAGGAGATATTTAATTGGTGTTGTTGCGTGTTTGTATACGTGTGGCGACTGTCACCTGGCTTTATAGGCCTGGTGGTACAGGAGACAGCTAGTTTGCTGATTACGGACCACCACCAAATCCTACCAGAAGTGAAGTCAGAAATCAGGAAGTATGAGAAAGATGGAGACTTGGGGAAAGTGGTGTTGTGAATAAGAGTAGGTGAGGAGTAGGTTTGGAGTGGGTGGAGGTTTTCTGGTTTCAGGGGTTGTATAGCGTCCTAATCTGTGGTGTGTGGGTGGTGAGTCCTGTTGGACGGGGAGTAAGGGGGTATAGGATGGGGGTTGTGAGCAATGGATCGTGCCTCCTATTCTATGTTATAGACCTTTTGGATCCTTTCCTACTCTTTTGAGAGTAGGTGCGTATATTCGTCTGTTGTCTGATAATGTTGCCAACAGGACCAGATTGTCCTGAATTTTATGGGTGTATCTTTAGATTGGTGTATCAGTTCCTCCATTTCTGCTATTTTTGCTATACGTTTAAGCCAAGTAGCGGTGGTAGGGGGTTTGGGGGATTTCCAGAGGGTCGGGATGCACATCTTTGCAGCGTTCAGCAAGTGTAGCGTGGTGTAGGAGCATTTGTGCAGGGCTAAATTCTATCTGATAGGTGGTGATGTTGGAAGTGATGCGATGTACCTCCTTCCAGAATGGTTGGATAGATGGGCATGACCACCATATGTGTAGTAGGGAGCCTTCTCCGTCAGAGCATCTCCAGCATTTGGAAGATAAGGCGGGGGAAATTTTGTGTAGGTTTGCCGGAGTTTTGTACCACCTAGAGAAGATTTTAAAGCTATTCTCTTGTGCAAACACATTAGTTGAACCCTTATGAATGTGTGTATAGATAGTTTCCCATTCTTCTTCCGACAATTCAATTGATAAGTCTCTTTCCCAGTTGCGGGTAGCTTTGTTAGACTTATGCCGCGTACACACGGTCGGACTTTTCGTCTACAAAAGTCCGACAGCCTGTCCGACAGACTTCCGGCGGACTTCCGGCGGACTTTCGGCGGACTTGCAGCAGACTTTCTAACGAACGGACTTGCCTACACACGACCACACAAAAGTCCGACGGATTCGTACGTGATGACGTACACCGGACTAAAATAAGGAAGTTCATAGCCAGTAGCCAATAGCTGCCCTAGCATGGGTTTTTGTCCGTCGGACTAGCACACAGACGAGCGGATTTCGGGGTCCGTCGTAGTTACGACGTAAAGATTTGAAGCATGTTTCAAATCTAAAGTCCGTCGGATTTGAGGCTGAAAAAGTCTGCTGAAAGTCCGGAGAAGCCCACACACGATCGGATTACCAGCCAGCTTTAGTCCGTCGGCGTCCGTTGGACTTTTGTAGATGAAAAGTCCGACCGTGTGTACGCGGCATTAGGGTTGTGGTCAGAGAATAGGAGAGAGTAGATAACTGAGATTAAGTGTCTTTGTGGTTCTGATTTGGTGAATAATTGTTCAAACGGCGTGAGTTGTCTGGCGTAATTGGCCCGTTTGTGAGGGTGGTTGAGAAAGTGTCTGATTTGGAGGTAAATCCACCTCGGGAATGGTCGGTCGTTTGATTGCGTATGTAAATTGGAGAGTGGTAGGAAGGTCTCTCCAGAGAAGAAGTGTGCAGCGTGTATGTCTGTGTGAGGCCAGAGATCTGTAAGAAACGTGTCGGTCATGCCCGTTGGGAATTCCGGGTTGTGTCGAATTGGTGTCAGCGGACTTTGTGTGGAGGAGATGTGGTGGTGTCTGCAAGCCTTCTGAAAGGTTTGGAGAGTGCAACTTATCGGGGATGTTGTGTGTAGGACGAGGGGATATTATTTGGGGTGATCCAGGGTAGTTGTCGCACTGGTATCTGGGAGAATTTGTTTTCAATTGTAACCCAAGCTTTCGTGGAAGAGTGGACACACCAGTCAACTATTCTCGTCAATTGGCATGCCTCGTGGTATTTAGCAATGTCCGGTAGACCAATGCCTCCTTCGAGTTTAGGCAGGGTTAGACGGTCAAAGCTCAGCCTGGGACGGTCTTTGCCCCACAGGAACTCACTACATGCTCTGCGATATGAGGCAAAGAAGGCTTGCGGTAGTTTTATGGGGACAGTTTGTAAGATGTATAGTATTCTCGGGAGGATATTCATTTTAAGTATTGATGCCCTTCCAAACCACGAGAACATGCCTGTTGACCACGCCTTCAGGTCCTTCTGAATTTTTTGGAGGACAGGAAGGTAGTTTTTAGAATATAGGTCAGAGAGTTGGGATGGTAAGTTGATTCCTAGATAAGTGATGGCGTTCTGAGACCATCTAAATGGGAAATTGGTTTGGCACAGCGTGAGAGTTTCTTTACTTAGTGAAATGTTTAGGGCTTCTGACTTCGCAAAGTTAATTTGTAGGTTTGAAAGGGTGTTGAACGTGTCAAAGTCTTTAAGTAGGTTAGGTAAAGTGATGTGCGGGTCTGTTAGAAATAGGAGAATGTCGTCTGCGAAGGCAGAGAGCTTGTGTGTAATATTTGCTATTGACACTCCTTTGATGTCCGGGTTGGATCGTAAACGTTGGAGTAGGGGTTCAATGGAAAGGACGAAAATTAAGGGGGAAAGCGGGCAGCCTTGACGAGTCCCATTGGATATGGAGAAGGCATCCGACAGGTGACCGTTGATCCTGACCCTTGCGGTAGGGGTGGAGTACAGGGCCATAATGAATTGAAGCATACGGTCTCGTATTCCCATCATTTTGAGCACTTCAGTCATATAGTCCCAAGCCACCCTGTCGAATGCCTTCTCCGCATCCAGGGATAGAAAGAAACCCTGTTGCTGGAAGGAGGTCAGCCACTTATGAATGTTGATGGCTTTGATTGTGTTGTCTCTTGCCTCTCTACCTGGAATGAAGCCTACTTGATCCAATGAGATGAGATTGGTTAAGAGAGGCAAGAGACGATTGGCTAGGATTTTGGTCAACATTTAACAATGAGATCGGGCGGTAGTTAGTCACTAATGACGCGTCTTTGTTTGGTTTAGGGATTACTGTGATGTGTGCAGTGAGTAGGTCTCGTGGTGGTGGGTTTTCGGAGGAGAGGGAGTTATAGGCAGATAAAAAGTGAGGTTTAAGCGTGTGAATGCAAGTTCTGTAATAACCCGTCGTCAGTCCGTCAGGGCCGGGGCTTTTACTGGGTTTCAATTGTTTAAGAACCCTATCGATTTCCATGGACGATATAGGTTGTTCCAAATCGTTGGCCGATTCAGCCGATAGGGGATCAGGACAGTATTTACTGAGGAAATCTCTGATTAGTTGTAGTCTGTCGGTGTTGTCAGTCAGAGGGTCTGTGGTGCGTAAGTTGTACAGCTGGGAATAATAGCGAATAAACTGTTCAGCTATTTGGTCGTTGGAGACTATTTTTTGTCCTTTAGCGTCAGTAAGTGAGTGGATAGTCATGGAGGCCTTTTTAGCTTGTAGAGCCCTTCCAGGAGTTTACTGGATTTGTTGCCGTATTCATAGAAAGTTTTTTGGGAGAGTATATAATTTCTTTTTATTCGTGGAGGAGGGATATATAGCCCTCAGACTAATCCTACAAATTCAGGCTAGCCTGCGACCAGCCTTCCAATATATATTTATTTACACACAGTATCTCACAAAAGTGAGTACACCCCTCACATTTTTGTTTGTAAATATTTTATTATATCTTTTGTGACAACACTAAAGAAATTACACTTTGCTACAATGTAAAGTAGTGAGTGTACAGCACGTATGACAGTGTAAATTTGCTGTCCCCTCAAAATAACTCAACACACAGCCATTAATGTCTAAACCGCAGGCAACAAAGGTAAGTGAAAATGTCCATATTGGGTCAAGTGTCAATATTTTGGGGGCCACCCTTATTTTCCAACACTGCCTTAACTGTGGGATGTGATTTTTATATTAAAGTGCATAGTGGGATATCATTTTTATATAAAAGAGCATAATGGGATATCATTTTTATAGAAAAGTGCACAATGGGATATCATTTTTATATAAAAGTGCACAGTGGGATGTGATTTTTTATATAAAAGTGCATAATGGGAGTTCATAGTGGGATTTGATTTTTATATAAAGGTGCATAGTGGGATGTGATTTTTATATAAAAGTGCATAGTGGCAGACGATTTTTATATAAAAGTGCATAGTGGGAGATGATTTTTATATAAAAGTGCATAGTGGGAGATGATTTTTATATAAAAGTGCATAGTGGGAGATGATTTTTATATAAAAGAGCATAGTGGGATATCATTTTTATATAAAAGTGCACAGTGGGATGTGATTTTTATATAAAAGTGCATAGTGGGATAGGATTTTTATATAAAAGTGCATAAGTGGGATATAATTTTTATGTAAAAGTGCCTAGTGGGATGTGATTTTTATGTAAAAGTGCATAGTGCGATATGATTTTTATATAAAAGTGCATAGTGGGATAGGATTTTCATATAAAAGTGCATAGTGGGATAGGATTTTTATATAAAAGTGCATAGTGGGATAGGATTTTCATATAAAAGTGCATAGTGGGATAGGATTTTTGTATAAAAGTGGATAGTGGGATGTGATTTTTATATAAATGTGCATAGTGGGATAGGATTTTTATATAAAAGTGTATAGTGGTATAGGATTTTTATATAAAAGTACATAGTGGGATGTGATTTTTATAAAAAAAAGTGCATAGTGGGATATGATTTTTATATAAAAGTGCATAGTGGGATATGATTTTTATATAAGAGTCCATAGTGGGATATGATTTTTATATAAAAGTCCATAGTGGGATACAATTTTTATATAAAAGTGCATGGGACAGTACAAAGTAACTAATACTAAAATAAACAAAACTGAGACAAACATATTTAATTGGTCATAAAATGGCCACAGTGTTTATTCAAGGGGTAACCCAAATTTACCACTTTCAAATTAACCAAAATAAGCTTTCAGCATAGCATTAAATTTTAAACTTAACAAAATGATCCAATACCAGATCTCAATCACCATGTCCCTCCAGACTTATACTGGAAGACGAACCCCACCGGCCGAAGCCAATTGTGAAACAAAACGCTGACGCCCCCCCAACACCGTGGCTTCCTCTATAATATTCTGTAAACCTACATTGAATATGTCTAGACCTATGTCAGACAAATGTACCAGGTCTGATCTATAGAGACCTGAAAGAAATCCTTCCAAATCAATGTGGCGATAGGATAAGTTATTGGAAGAAACGAAAAAATTATGAATGGTTCTATTTAAATGCCTACGAATCTTGTCTAAATAAAACAAATTGCCAGAAGGGGACCAAAGTAACCTAGAAATCATCTCAGAAAATGCGATAATTGCGGATGGAAAAAGGACTTTAAACGAAAATAGGTCCTGCTTCATCTCACATAAAAGATTCCAGGTTTTAAATTTACCAATATCATTAGCCCCAGCATGGATGATCAATAAATCCGGGCTGGGCCAAACATTAGCTAAATAAATCAACTCATTTCTTACATCCTTCCAGTGTAAACCCCTAACACAATGCCAAAAGTTTTGCAAAGCATGAACATTAAAACCCAAAGTCTCTGCGCAATTTCTTGTCTCGGCTTATAGGCCCCGTGAATAAATGAATGGCCTACAATCCACACCTTGAACCTAGGAAAATCTGAAAGAGAAAATTAATTAGTAACTAAATCAGGTCGAATGTAAGACTTATATCTACAACTGTCCCAATGACCCAACCGCTGAACCTACTCTGAAGAAAATCCCATAGTGTTAGCAGCAGTGGCTGCCCCTATCCCGAAAGAGTGGGAGGAGAAATAAAAGCCTGACAGACCGAGGATTTTAAGACAAGAAGAAAGGACCGAAGAGAATTGATAACGAGTGAGAGAAGACAGGTCATTGTGAATAAAAAATGAACCATGAAAGAAAGGTCTGAAAGAAATAAAATTTGAATTATTTTGGATAGGGCAGATAGACATATACCATGCCCTACCTAAATTAATAATGCGTCCCTTCCCAACCTGGTCAGTTTTTGATCTTCGAATGCATATAGTGAGTGTATCTGAAAAAACAACCACATCACTATCCAATAGGATAGTGCAGGAAGACTTATTTGAGGCGGAAAACTCACCCAGACGTAAAGCGCCAAAAAAGGCCAGTGAAAAGGCTGCTTTAAATAATAAAATTTCATAGGGAGAAAAACAGACGGAAGGCAAAGTCTGCATCAATTTAACTAAAAGTTCAATAGAAATGGGTCTCCTACCATCTCTAACCGAATGGGAACGCTTAAAACCTTTCACTACCTCACGGACTGGATAAAAAGTAGACAAAGCAGGAAGATCAAGAATTTTTAGAAAAAAGGAAACACTGGCCAATACTTTATGGATAGAAGTGGCACTAAGCTTAGAGTGGATTAAAAAGGCAACAAAAGACAGTGCTGTATAAGCATTGACACTGGCAATACGTAAATTGTACGTAGAGCAGAAATGATTCCATCTCAACCATGCTCGCAGATAGTCTTCCCATGTTCTCAATGAAACGGAGTTCTTCAAATTGGCGTAGATTATTCCCAAATCAAGCCCCAGAGGAATTCTGGGCATTGGAAGCCAATCGGTTCTGCCTCCGTAGCCAAGTCATGGAACCTGGAAAACTGAAGGCAAGACAACGAGTCTGCAATGTTATTGCTAACACCTGGCAGATGTTTAGCCTTAAGCCAAATATTATATTTCATACAATGGAGAACTAAAAAATTAAGCAATTTAATTACAAATTCAGATTTAGAAGATAAACAATTGATCACGAAGAGGACGCCTTTATTATCCGTGTGAATTAACACCCTCCAATTTTTAAACAAGTCACACCAAATAATAACCGCAACCACTACCGGGAATAACTCTAACAAGACTAAATTACGAGAAATTTCAGGGATCTTCCAAGATATATGCCACTTTGAAGCACACCAATGACCTGCCAAGAAGGCACCAAATCATCTATAAACTCCTTCTGCCATACCGTTGAGCCATTAAGACCTAACAAGAACTCATCCCATAGTTTTAAACCATCCTTGATGGCTTTTGAAATGGTAACATGAGAAAAAGGATTTTTAAATCCTTTTTAGCCCTAGCAAACCGCTGAGAAAAAATCCTAGCTACCGGAATTACTCTTGCGGCAAAAGCAAACAAGCCCAAAAGAGATTGGACGTCCTTAAGCAGAACTATTCGTCTGGATAAAAAAGAGGATATTAAAGACCTAGCTTTGAAAAGCTTTGCCAGAGGCAATCTAAACTCCATGGCGTCTGAATTAATGACAATACCCAAAAATTCCAAACTAGTGGATGAAACAATGTTTTCTCCCAGGCAAGGGGAATGCCAAAATCTTCACAAATATCAAAGAAAGCTGACAAAGAATCAGAGCAAGCAGAGCAATTGGATGGACCTACAAAAAGGAAATCGTCTAGATAATGAATATAACCAGAACCTGGATGAACCACAGACAATACCCATTGAAGAAAAGAAGAAAAGGCCTCAAAGTAAAAACATGATAAGGAGAAGCCCATTGGCATACATTTATCAAAATAAAAAAATCCTTTCAAATGAAAACCTAAAGAACTAAAGCCTTGGGGATGTACTGGGAGTAACCAAAATGCAGACTTGATATCAGCCTTGGCCATTAACGCATTTTTTCCAAAACGCTTGAGAAGAACCAAGGCCTCATCGAAAGAGGCATACATGATTGAAGCATCAAAATCCGCAAACTCGTCATTAAGAGAATGACCAGCAGGATAGGACAAATGATGTACCAGGCAAAAAAAGCCTGGCTCTTTCTTAGGGACTACGCCTAAAGGTGAAATTCTAAAATTGGAAAAAGGGGGTGATGAGAAATGGACCTGCAATCCTGCTCTCTGTTAATTCTTTCTCAATTTTATCTCTAACAACTTCTGGATGTGAATAAACTCACCATAAATTATCAACTCTCGTACAACCAGTCCCAGAAAATCCAGGGACCAAAAAAAACATCTTTAAAGCTGCCATGAAGCAGCTCCGTAATCTTGATGTTTGGATAAATTTTTAGCCAGGGCAACATGCTTGACAATTTCACTGTTGTCAGTGCCTTTTGAAAACCCGTCTCTGGATTGAGGCTGTCCTGACATGGCAGAGGCTTTGTGATAACATCTACAAGCAGGGTGCGACCATGTACAGTATGAGCACTCATGCTTGTATCTACAGTTGGCCAAAAACTTACATTGCCCTTTGTTAAACGCAAAGCAGAATCCTTTGCGAAATGAATTATTAGGAGGGCTGAGTGTTTTATATTGCACCTGCAGTTTCGGAGGCAGCATCAGATTTAACCAAAGTCCAACGGCCTTTACACCCCAACGCAGAGAAGGATGTACAGCCAGTTTCTGTCTGAAATTCTCATCGTAATGAAACCATGAGATGCCACCGAAATGCCTAAAGGCTTCAGAAACAATATCCAGGTGGTGGAATAACCCAGAACATTTTTCTGGAAACTATTCACCCAATACTGAAGCGAAAATACAGAATGCTTGTAGCCAATTCTGAAATGTTTTAGGTATGGCTCTCCTCCTATCTTTTTCCGAACGATCCTCTGATTTCTTATCCAATTTAGAAAGAAATTCTTTAGAAGGCAGGAGGGATAATAAGTCAACAAACTCTCCTCATCAAATTTTCTCTTTAACTGAGGAGGACAAATAGAAGCCTAACGGGGAGATTTCGCACGGAAGAGCCTCTTTCATACAAGCTTCTGCCACCTGCAAAGGTGCATTAGTACAGGGAATAGGCTGAACAGGACCACCAGTATTAACTAAAGTGTTCTGAGTTCTGAAAGGGTTAAACTGTTTATCCATAGGAATAGTAACATTACCCTGAGAACGCATAGCGTTCCAAACAGAGCCAACCTTTAATGAATCACCAGTGACTGACTGCTGAAACATATTACCAGTATCTTAATAAGCACCAATATTTTGTGCACCTGAAAAAAGTAAAGGCTGCACACCCTGCCTTACACCAGCAGGTGGAGCAGTATTAACTTTTAAATGATTAATTGAGTTTTGACCCGACATTGCTCCAGCATACTGAGCTCCTGTCACTGCACCAGAATACTGTGCACCTGGTTGAAAATTATAGGAAAAAGTACCAGAGGACTGTACACCTGATATATTATTAAGGGGAGCATGCAGAAAGCTGTGTCTCCTGAGATGCACCAAATACATGTGCCCCTTGTAACGTACCAGAAGGCAGTGCCTCCTGTACAGGGAGAGGTGTTTGACCTGCAGCATTCAGTAATTGCTGGCTATTCTGAAAAGAACTGCCAGTGCCTGCAAACAGAGCCCTGGCAATGAGAGAGGGAGACCCTTGTTCCCCTTCTGACAGGCTAGCAAAAGCACTCGCTAAGGAGATAAGAATAAAAATTAAATCAGGCATAGAAGAAACAGAATTCTCACCAGGTGGGCTATCCAACACAGCATTCTGTTCCAAAGGAGCTGCAGCCCTGGCTTGTAGAATGGAGGCTGAGGAGGGTAAAGTTGCAGCATCCTTATGATACCTAGAACGAGAAGCAGAGGTGAAAGAATCTTCCTGAGAATAAGGAACCGCTGGGGCTGCTGACTTTTTCTGTTTTTTCTTTCCCACAAGTGGACAGGAGCTGCCAGCCGCTGCAGAATTCTTGTGTTCCTCCATAGTTATATTCGGCATGGGCATCATACAGGCAGGGAGAGAAGAACAAACAGGCAAGTCTTCACCTAAGCAATGCCGTAGCCACTCCTCACCACTTGAGCTTTCTGCTTTTTCCAGGAGCTGACGAAGGAGAGACTCCATGCTGACAAGGGGTACACAGGAGCGCAGGCCGGTCCTCTTCAGGTGGCTGGCTTTTTAAAGGCAGTCAGAGGGCGCGAAGAACAGCCCGCCAAAATTCCTCCCATGGCGGCTTGTTGCTAAGGGAGATTCCACCAATAGAACCTGCTGAGAGAAGGGAGAGAACAGCACAGGCAAAGAGCCCTTTGCCCTGTCCCATGCGGGCCCCCGGATGATGACAGGGACCGAACATAGTGGGATAGGATTTTTATATAAAAGTGCATAGTTGGATATGATTTCTTTATAAAAGTGCATAGTGGGATATAATTTTTATATAAAAGTGCATAGTGGGATGTGATTTTGATATAAAAGTGCATAGTGGGATGTGATTTTGATATAAAAGTGCATAGGGGGATGGGATTTTAATATAAAAGTGCATAACGGGATATATTTTTATATAAAAGTACATAGTGGGATGTGATTTTTTATATAAAAGTCCATAGTGGGATATGATTTTTATATAAAAGTGCATAGTGGGATATGATTTTTATATAAAAGTGCATAATGGGATATGATTTTTATATAAAACTGCATAGTGGGATGTGATTTTTATATAAAAGTGCATAGTGGGATGTGATTTTTATATAAAAGTGCATAGTGGGATGTGATTTTTATATAAAACTGCATAGTGGGATGTGATTTTTATATAAAAGTGCATAATGGGATTGGATTTTTATCTAAAAGTGCATAATGGGATATGATTTTTATATAAAAGTGCATAATGGGATATGATTTTTATATAAAAGTGCATAGTGGGATATGATTTTTACATAAAAGTGAATGTGGGATGTGATTTTTATATAAAAGTGCATAGTGAGATGTGATTTTAATATAAAAGTACATAGTGGGATAGGATTTTTATATGAAAGTGCATAGTGGGATGTGATTTTATATAAAAGTGCATAGTGGGATAGGATTTATATATAAAAGTGCATAGTGGGATGTGATTTTTATATAAAACTGCATAATGGGATGGGATTTTTATATAAAAGTGCATAGTGGGATGTGATTTTTATACAAAAGTGCATAATGGGATATGATTTTTATATAAAAGTGCATAGTGGGATATGATTTTTATATAAAAGTGCATAGTGGCAGACAATTTTTATATAAAAGTGGGACAGTACAAAGTAGCTAATACTAAAATAAATGAAACTGACACAAATATACTTAATTGGTCATAAAATGGCCACAGTGTTTATTCAAGGGCTAACCCAAATTTACCACATTCAAATTAACCAAAATCAGCTTTCAGCATAGCACTGAATTTTAAAGTTAACAAAATGATCCAATACCAGATCTCAATCACCATGTCCCTCCAGACTTATACTGGAAGACGAACCCCACCGGCCGAAAGCCAATTGTGAAACAAAATTATGAATGGTTCTATTTAAACGCCTACGAATCTTGTCTAAATAAAACAAATTGCCAGAAGGGGACCAAAGTAACCTAGGAATCATCTCAGAAAATGCGATAATTGCAGATGGAAAAAGGACCTTAAACGAAAAAGGTCCTGCTTCATCTCACATAAAAGATTCCAGGTTTTAACTTTACCAATATCATTAGCCCCAGCATGGAAGATCAATAAATCCGGGCTGGGCCAAACATTAGCTAAATAAATCAACTCATTTCTTACATCCTTCCAGTGCAAACCAATAACACCATGCCAAAAGATTTGCAAAGCATGAACATTAAAACCCAAAGTCTCTGCGCAATTCCTTGTCTCGGCTTGTAGGCCCAATGAATAAAAGAAAATTAATTAGTAACTAAATCAGGTCTAATGTAAGACTTATACCTACAACTGTCCCACCAACCCAACCTATGAACCTCCTCTGAAGAAAATTCCATAGAGTTAGCAGCAGTGGCTGACCCTATCCTGAAAGAGTGGGAGGAGAAATAAAAGCCTGACAGACCAAGGATTTTAAGACAAGAAGAAAGGACCGAAGAGAATTGATAGCGAGTGAGAGGAGACAGGTCATTGTGAATAAAAAATGAACCATGAAAGAAAGGTCTGAAAGAAATAAATTTGAATTATTTTGGACAGGGCATATGCCATGCCCTACCTAAATTAATAATGCATCCCTTCCCAACCTAGTCAGTTTTTGATCTTCGAATGCATATAGTGAGTGAATCTGAAGAAACAACCACATCACTATCCAATAGGATAGCACAGGAAGACTTATTTGAGGCAGAAAACTCACCCAGACGTAAAGCGCCAAAAAAAGGCCAGTGAAAAGGCTGCTTAAAATAATAAAATTTCATAGTGAGAATAACAGACGGAAGGCAAAGTCTGCATCAATTTAACTAAAAGTTCAATAGAAATGGGTCTCCTACCATCTCTATCCGAATGGGAACGCTTAAAACCTTTCAATACCTCACGGACTGGATAAAAAGTAGACGAAGCAGGATGGTCAACAATTTTTAGAAAAAAGGAAACGCCTGCCAATATTTTATGGATAGAAGTGGCACTAAGCTTAGAGTGGATTAAAAAGGTAACAAAAGAAAGTGCTGTATATGCATTGACACTGGCAATACTTAAATTGTACGTAGAGCAGAAATTATTCCATCTCAACCATGCTCGCAGATAGTCTTCCCATGTTCTCAATGAGATGGAGTTCTTCAAATTGGCGTAGATTATTCCCAAATCAAGCCCCAGAGGAATTCCGGGCATTGGGAGCCAATCGGTTCTGCCTCCGGAGCCAAGTCACGGAACCTGGAAAACTGAAGGCAAGACAACGAGTCTGCAATGTTATTGCTAACACCTGGCAAATGTTTAGCCTTAAGCCAAATATTAGATTTCATACAATGGACAGGTAAAAAACAAAGCAATTTAATTACAAATTCAGATTTAGAAGATAAACAATTGATCGAAAAGGACGCCTTTATTATCCGTGTGAATTAATACCCTCCGATTTTTAAACAAGTCACACCAAATAACAACCGCAACCACTACCGGGAATAACTTTAACAAGACTAAATTACAAGAAATTTCAGGGATCTTCCAAGATGTATGCCACTTTGAAGCACACCAATGACCTGCCAAGAAGGCACCAAAGCCTATAGAACCCGAAGCGTCTGTGAAAAGGCCTAGATCGAAATCATCTATAAACTCCTGCCATACTGTTGAGCCATTAAATCATCCTTGATGGCTTTTGAAATGGTAACATGAGAAAAAGGATTTTTTAAATCCTTTGCAGCCCTAGCAAACCGCCGAGAAAAAATCCTAGCTACCGAAATTACTCTTGCGGCAAAAGCAAACAAGCCCAAAAGAGATTGGACGTCCTGAAGCAGAACTCTTCATCTGGATAAAAAAGAGGATATTAAAGACCTAATTTTGAAAAGCTTTGCCAGAGGCAATCTAAACTCCATGGCGTTTGAATCAATGACAATACCCAAAAATTCCAAACTAGTGAATGGAAACACTGTTTTCTCCCAGGCAAGGGGAATGCCAAAATCTTCACAAATATCAAAGAACGCTGACAAAGAGCAATCGGATAGACCTACAAAAAAGAAATCAGTTAGATAATGAATATAACCAGAACCTGGGTGAACCACAGACAATACCCATTGAAGAAAAGAAGAAAAGGCCTCAAAGTAAAAACAAGATAAGGAGAAGCCCACTGGCATACATTTATCAAAATAAAAAAATCAGTTAATATGAAAGCCTAAAGAACTAAAGCCTTGGGCATGTACTGGGAGTAACCGAAATGCAGACTTGATATCAGCCTTGGCCATTAACGCATTTTTAAAAAAAATGCCTAAGAAGAACCAAGCCCTCATCGAAAGAGGCATGATTGAAGCATCAAAATCTGCAACCAATTCTAAAATGTTCTAGGTATGGCTCTCCTCCTATTTTCTTCCGAACGATCATCTGATTTCTTATCCAATTTAGAAAGAAATTCTTTAGAAGAAGGCAGGAGGGATAATAAGTCAACAAACTCTCTTCTCCAAATTTTCTCTTTAACTGAGGACAAATGGAAGCCTAACGGGGAGATTTCGCACGGAAGAGCCTCTTTCATACAAGCCTCTACCACCTGCAATGGTGCATTGGTACAGGAAATAGGCGGAACAGGACCACCAGTATTAACTAAAGTGTTCTGAGTTCTGAAAGGGTTAAACTGTTTATCCATAGGAATAGTAACATTACCCTGAGAACGCATACTGTTCCAAACAGAGCCAACCTTTAATGATTCACCAGTGACTGACTGCTGAAACATATTACCAGTATCTTGATAAGCACCAATATTTTGTGCACCTGAAAAAATTAAAGGCTGCACACCCTGCCTTACACCAGCAGGTGGAGCAGTATTAAATTTTAAATAATTAATTGAGTTTTGACCCGACATTGCTCCAGCATACTGAGCTCCTGGCACTGCACCAGAATACTGTGCACCTGGCTGAAAATTATAGGAAAAAGTACCAGAGGACTGTACACCTGATATATTATTAAGGAGAGCATGCAGAAAGCTGTGTCTCCTGAGATGCACCAAATACATGTGCTCCCTGTAACGTACCAGAAGGCAGTGCCTCCTGTACAGGGAGAGGTGTTTGACCTGCAGCATTCAGTAATTGCTGGCCATTCTGAAAAGAACTGCCAGTGCCTGCAAACAGAGCCCTGGCAATGAGAGAGGGAGACCCTTGTTCCCCTTCTGACAGGCTAGCAAAAGCACTCGCTAAGGAATTAAGAATAAAAATTAAGTCAGGCATAGAAGAAACAGAACTCTTACCAGGCGGGCTATCCAACACAGCATTCTGTTCCAAAGGAGCTGCAGCCCTGGCTTGTAGAATGGAGGCTGAGGAGGGTAAAGTTGCAGCATCCTTATGATATCTAGAACGAGAAGCAGAGGTGAAAGAATCTTCCTGAGAATAAGGAACCGCTGGGGCTGCTGACTTTTTAGTTTTTTCTTTCCCACAAGTGGGCGGGAGCTGCCAGCCGCTGCAGAATCCTTGTGTTCCTCCATAGTTATATTCAGCATGAGCATCATACAGGCAGGGAGAGAAGAACAAGCAGGCGGGTCTTCACCTAAGCAATGCCGTAGCCACTCCTCAAAAACTGGAGCTTTCTGCTTTTTCCAGGAGCTGACGAGGAGAGACTCCATGCTGACGAGGGGTACACAGGAGTGCAGACCAGTCCTCTTCAGGTGGCTGGCAGCTGCGGCAACATCCGGCTTTTTAAAGGCATTCAGAGGGCGCAAAGAACAGCCCACCAAAATTCCTCCAATGGAGGCTTGTTGCTAAGGGAGATTCTACCAATAAAACCTGCTGAGAAAAGGGAAAGAACGGCACAGGCGAAGAGCCCTTTACCCTGTCCCATGCGGGCCCCCGGATGATGCCGGGGACCAAACATAGTGGGGTAGGATTTTTATATAAAAGTGCATAGTGAGATATAATTTTATATAAAAGTGCATAATGGGATGTGATTTTTTTATAAAAGTGCATAGTGGGATATGATTTTTATATAAAAGTACATAGCGGGATAGGATTTTTATACAAAAGTGCATAGTGGGATGTGATTTTTATATAAAAAAGTGTATAGTGGGATGAGATTCTTATATAAAAGTGCATAGTGGGATATGATTTATTTTTATTTAAAAGTGCATAGTGGGATATGATTTATTTTTATATAAAAGTACATAGTGGGATATGATTTATTTTTATATGAAAGTGCATAGTGGGATATGATTTTTATATAAAAGTGCATAGTTGGATGTGATTTTTATACAAAAGTGCATAGTGGGATAGGATTTTTATAAAAAAGTGCATAGTGGGATGTGATTTTTATATAAAAGTGCATAGTGGGATAGGATTTTTATATACCGTATATACTCAAGTATAAGCTGAGTTTTTCAGCACATTTTTTTTTGTGCTGAAAATACCCCCCTTGGCTCAGGTTATCTGCCGCCATGTCAGTATTCATGCAGGGGGAAGGAAAGCCATATTACACCGTACATTGTCCCCTCCGATTCACAGCAGGGCTGTGTGTATAGGAAGTCTGCGCCGTCCCGCCTCCTCCTCGTCCGTCCGTGATGAGGAGGAGGCGAAGCTTTGTTACAGTGGCTGTGTGTATAGGAAGTCCACGCCGTCCACTGTAACAAAGTTCTGCCTCCTCGTCACAGACAGATGAGGAGGAGGCGGGACAGCACAGACTTCCTATACACACATGCACTGTAACAAAGCTCCGCCTCCTCCTCGTCACGGACGGACGAGGAGGAGCCGGGACGGCGTGGACAGCCCAGACTTCCTATACACACAACCCTGCTGTGAATCGGAGGGGGAAATGTATGGCGTAATATGGCTTTCCTTCCCTCCGCATCAATACTGACATGGCGGCAGGAGCTTTTGGGGGTTGGATCAGTCCAGTGGCAATTGGTAAGAAAAAAAGTGGATAATGAAAAAAAAAAGTTTTTGAAGGCTTTTATTACATTTTCAGGCTCCTAGGATTACCTAGTTGTCAAGGTGCCCTCACTACAGACACATTTCCCTAAAGCTTCCCCTTTTCACAATCTCTTCTCTATGAGGTACATGGGCACAGTGAGGCTTGCAATGGGCATAGTGAGGCATGCAATGGGCACAGTGAGGCTTGCAATGGGCATAGTGAGGCTGAAAATGGGCACAGTGAGGCTGAAAATGGGCACAGTGAGGCGGCAAATGGGCACAGTGAGGCGGCAAATGGGCACAGTGAGGCTGTAGATGGGCATTGTTGACCCTCTTTTCCACTTACAGTAGCTGCTACATTCTCACCCTAGGCTTATACTCGAGTCGTTCACAGAAGCGTCACACAGCAGGAGCCTCCCATCATGGAGCCCGAGAATGAAGAAGGGAAGAAGACGCCGCAGAGGAAGATGCCGGATGAGAACACCGGAGCAAGAAGCAGAGGATTTGCGAAAGAACCAGAGGAAGAAACCGAAGGAGGATAGAAGAAAAAAGATGGAAAGAAGAAGACTTTAAATAAAGGAATTGTCAAAAACTGTCTCTTGTCATTTTTAACATTTTTGACACTTTTTTTGTGAAATGGTATGAGTACTTTTGTACTCCCTCACCATTTCACACAGGGGAGGCCAGATTCCGATAAGCTCCCCAACCACAGACCCCCACAACCACCGGGCAAGGGTTGTGGGGATGAGGCCCTTGTCCCCATCAACATGGGGACAAGGTGCTTTTGGGGGGACCCAAAGCACCCTCCTAATGTTGAGGGCATGTGGCCTGGTACGGTTCAGGGGGGGCACTCTCTCGTCCCTCCTTCTTTTTCTGAGACCTGCCAGGTTGCGTGCTCGGATAAGGGTCTGGTATGGATTTTTGGAGGGACCCCACGCCATTTTTTTTTTAATTTTGGTGCGGGGTTCCCCTTAAAATCCATACCAGATCTGAAGGGTCTGGTTTTGATTTTGAGGGGGACCCCCACGCCATTTTTAAAAAAATGTTGGCGCGGGGTTCCCCTTAATATCCATACCAGACCTGAAGGGCCTGGTATGGAATTAAGGGGGACCCCCACTTCATTTTTTTTTTAAATTTTGGTTTGGGGTTCCCCTGTGGGGAAATCCCATGCCGTTTTTATCAATGAACTTTTATGTGTATTGTCGGAGCGACAATTCATTAATAGCCGCGAGTAGTTTTAAATGACTTTTTTTCCTTTGAAATGACATTTTGCTGTCAGACTGTTCTAAACACGGGAAACATGGGCTCCTTTACAGGCATACTATATATATATATATTTTAAAACTTTTTTTTGCATTGATCCATGTTCCCTGGGGCAGGACCCAGGTCCTCAAACACTTTTTATGACAATAACTTGCATATAAGCCTTTAAAATGAGCACTTTTGATTATTCATGTTCGAGTCCCATAGACTTTAACGGTGTTTGAACAAAGTTTTTACCTGTTCGCATGTTCTGGTGTTCGGCTGATCCCTACTCTGCAGCAATGCTGGCAGCACTCATACTTCTACTTCCCAAAGACAACCTCTGGATATGACGCGGAGCATGTGCACTCAACTTCTTTGGTCGACCTGGCCTGTTAAACCACTGTATGGTCTTGGCCATCGTACTGCAGCTCAGTTTCAGGGTCTCGGCAATCTTCTTATAGCCTAGGTCATCTTTATGTAGAGCAACAATTCTTTTTTTTTTCAGATCCTCAGAGAGTTTTTTGCCATGAGGTGCCATGTTGAACTTCTTGTGACCAGTATGAGAGAGTGAGAGCGATAACTCCAAATTTAACACACCTGCTCCCCATTCACACCTGAGACCTTGTAACACTAACGAGTCACATGACACTGGGGAGGGAAAATGGCTAATTGGGCCCAGTTTGGACATTTTCGCTTAGGGGTGTACTCACTTTTGTTGCCAGCGGTTTAGACATTAATGACTGTGTGCTGAGTTATTTTGAGGGGACAGCAAATATCCACTGTTATACAAGCTGTACACTCACTACTTTACATTGTAGCATAGTGTAATTTCTTCAGTGTTGTCACATGAAAAGATAGAATAAAATATTTACAAAAATGTGAGGGGTGTACTCACTTTTGTGAGATACTGTATGTGTGTGTGTCTATGTATGTGTGTGTGTGTGTGTGTGTGTGTGTGTGTGTATGTACCCTTTATCCCTAATCCTGTATGATCAGAACTGATTTTTATGTCTCGTTCATTATAGTAAGCGCTGCATTTTGTTTATTTTTAATCGTTCATTATAGTATAGCACTTCTGAATAGTGAACTGAGCATGGATTGCTTTTCAGAGGCATTTGATAGGTGGTGAAGAGGAGATATGTCTCCTCCTCACCGTCTGTTTTAATCCCCTAAATGCAGCATCACTGTGCTGCAGCCGCATGTGGGGCAATAACAGCACAGCCCTATTCACCTAAAAATATACCTCCAGCTGTGGCCACAGCATGTATCTGGCTGGTGCCTTTTTCAGCTAAAGGGAGTGCAATTTGGGGGTAAATATGCGGCTCAACTATGTGGTTTTTACCATCCCCCAACCTCACATGTTAACAAGCACTTGGTTCACATTTGTGCACCTGCATGCATTATGTACGGCAGCCCATTGATTACAATGTGCTGCCCCACTTGTAAAAACACATGGAGAGACGTCCCCCAATCCTTTTTTTTAAATTGCGCCGCACCAAAAAACTGTCAACGTGTGGGGGAACCATTAATGATTAATGACATTCCTATGTGTCTGCTAAAGAGCAGCGCATTTGTCTGCATGTCATAAATGCGCGCCATTTTGTGCGGGAACCCAGACACGCAGAAATGTGAACGAAGCCGTAGACTGGGGTGCTTTGAGACTGAAAATATTTTGCAAGGCTGACTGGAAAAAAGTTGAAAAACATTGGCCTAGAGAATCTGCATAATTTGTCCCTATGGTAGAAGCAGCCGTGTGCCACAAGGGTTAGTAAGAAATGATTGCAATGAAAGGAGTAAAACCAGCTGAGTTTGTTACATATTAATGGGTGAAGGAAGGAAACTTTGAGGGTGAGCAATGGGTCAATACAAAAGATCCCGGAACTGTGCATCAAAAACCATAGATAGCACAGAACAAGAATGGGCAATCACAAAAAAAAAGAGAATTGTGTGTAAAGCCTCGTACACACGGTACCATTGTTGGCCAACCGAGCGTCTGATTTTCATCAAAATGGAGTGTGCCAGGATCTTGTCTTGCATACGAACGTTACACAAATTGTCATGCCACAAACACAAATGTAATGACGTACTACAAAGAATTTCAGCTCTTGAGCGCCACCCTTTGGGCCCCTTCTGCTAACTTCGTGTTTGGTGAGCATTGATTCTGAGCATGCGTGTTTGTACTTTCGACTTTTGTGTGACGGATTTGTATACTGACCATCCGAAAATCTGACGAGGAGCTGTCGTTTGACAAAAATTTACTAGCCTGTCATCTATTTGTTGGCGAAAATTGGAAAACAATTGTTGAAAGGAGCGTACTAACGGTAAGAACTTCAGACAACAGCCTGCGACAATCCCCTTCTAATTTTCGTACCGTGTGTACGAGGCTTAAAGCGATCGGATTGTTGGCCAACAAAACCGTGGAATTTTGTCCGAAGGGCGTTGGCCCAAACTTGTCTTGCATACACATGGTCACACAATTGTTGGCCAACAATTACGAACGTAGTGACATACTAGATGTACTACGTGGTTTTTCAGCTCTTTAGCGCCACCATTTGGGCTCCTTCTACTAATTTTGTGTTTGTAGAAGTTTGATGAGCGTTCGCGCTTTTCATTTTGCACTTTTCATTTAGCACTTTTCAGTTAGTTTCTGAACGGCCGTTCATCAACCAGCCATGTTGCAGAATCGGAAGAGATAACATGTTATTTATTATTGGCCTTGGAGTTATTGCCTTAACATTATTTTTTTGGTTGAATAATGATTTGATTTGGTATATTTTCTATATTTTTGGATGCATAGAATGCACTTTCTGGTTAAGTTCTATTGGCAGATAGCATGTCTATTTTTTATTTATTTTTTTTTTTTTTAATGCACAATAAAAAAAAATGTGTAGAATAATACTTGGCTATGTGTTTTACTTCAAATGACAGTTTGGGAGTAGGCAGTTACATTTAAAAAAATACAATGTAAAATTGACAAGGGGCACCAACATAGTTGTATCTTTGATCTTAGATACTACGAGATAATGGTGATGTGGTAACTTGCCCAAATAAAAAAATAAAAAAATAAACATAATAATATTATTCTTGATATCACTAGAAAAAAAAGCCTTTGAAATTTTGTTTGCAATAACTCCATCAATATCACCAGCAAAGCAGCTTCATTATTATCCCATTAAATAAGAAGATAATTGTGTGAGATTTCATAATTTGCCACGTCACGAATGTTAATTCTCCATTACGATCGCTGGTTTACAAGACCGACCGCTTCTGGCTCGTCCTTGCTTCCGAGCATGCGTGTTTGTACTTTGGACTTTTGTCTGATGGGCTTGTGTACACACGCTCGGAAAACCCGACAACAGACATTTGTCCGCGGAAAATCCGAGAACAATTGTCCGATGGAGCCTACACACGGTCGTATTTTCCACTAACAGCCTGTCCTCACACATTTCCGATCGTGTGTACGAGGCTTAACAGTAAGAACTTCGGACAACAGCCTTTCAAACGATAATCCCCTTCTGATTTTCGTACCGTGTGTACGTCCGACGCATAAGAGTGTGCAAGTCCAAAACTAGAGGCTGATCACACCAAGGTGTTTCTCATGCACGATAGAAGAGTTAAAATAAATGATGCAAAATTAGTTTTTAGATTTACAATCAGGAATAACCAAGGGATATAATCAAAAACACAAACCTGAGCGCGAAGTTTGTAAAAAAAAAAAAAAAAATCATTATTCGGTAACAAATGCGAATCATTGCAGATCAAGATTACCTACTGAATAATAATTATGAGAAGGTGTGTTCACTTAGCACTAACTGTCAGAAGCACTGACAGCCTAATCTTCCATTAACCACAGTGGGGTGCTTAGTTCATGTTGTTACTTGCATAGGGAAATATGCTAAGCACGGTAGATAGGAAAACCTGTCTGGTGCCAGTTGCTGCCGCAAGCAAAGCATTAATGCACTCTGATTAGACCGTTTTAACTCTTAGCAAAAAAGTTTAGTCCATCAGAAGAATAGTTTGCTATGGCCCACTAACATAGAAGCTCTGTAGGGCTAGCTCAGCAGTACAATATCCTGTAGATTATTTTAAAATTCCATCAAACTATACCATACAACAAACCTTTCATGCTGTGTCAGCTCATATTCAGTGGGAACTGAACCTAGCTCAACATTACAGAATGAGCCCTTAGTGTGGCAGATGAATCCTTTTTAGTGCTGCTGATTCTGCTGTTTGGCTCTATTTAGGTATTTTAAAATGAGATGTTCTGCAATTTATGGCGTATCATGGTGTATCTGGACAATGGTCTTCCTATCATTACAAATGCCTGTAAACAAACACTGACAGTTTGTAAAGGAATCAGGAAATGGTACTTCCCTTTTGTGCATCTCAAAATACTTTAAGAAATGTATAGAAAAGGTTGCAGAGATAGATAAATTACAACCTTTCATTTCCTTAAAAAACAAGCTTTCAAAGAAGCATACATTCATCATGTATGTTGTCAGCATGTGGCCTGTTATGCCCTGTACACACGGTCGGATTTTCCGACGGAAAATGTGTGATAGGACGTGTGTAGGCTCCATCACACATTTTCCATCGGAATTTCCGACATACAAAGTTTGAGAGCTTGCTATAAAATTTTCCGACAACAAAATCCGTTGTCGGAATTTCCGATCGTGTGTACACAAATCCGACGCACAAAGTGCCACGCATGCTCGGAACAAATTAAGAGAAGAAAGGTATTGGCTACTGCCCCGTTTATAGTCTCGACGTACGTGTTTTACGTCAACGCGTTCAGAACGATCGGATTTTCTGACAACTTTGTGTGACCGTGTGTATGCAAGACAAGTTTGAGCCAACATCCGTCGGAGAAAATCCATGGATTTTGTTGTCGGAATGTCCGATCAATGTCCGACCGTGTGTACGGGGCATAAGCGTGTGAGCTTTACAAACCACCCAGGGCAAAAGGTAATGCATATGGCAAAAATGTCCACTAGATGGCAATGCCACAACTAAAACTAGTGGTGCATTTTCCCCCCTAATTTAAATACCAAATAATGCACAGACCATCATTAATGACCATCCAGGAATGTCTTCTAAAGTGTATCTATACCTCAAACTATTTTTCTTTTCATTTCGGATACAATTGGGAAGGTTACAATCCATCCGGTTTTAGTGCTATTGGGCGGGTTTTTTAGATTTCTGTTCTCGGGACAACACTTTACCAGGCGAGAAGTGAGGGAAAATCTACACCAAGGGGATACACAATAAAAAGCAGGTGTTCCATCAGATTAGGCGACCCATCAGATTTCGTAACGAAAGTGATGTTACGTCACGGCCATCCTGGTACACCCTGCACTCAGCCACACTAAGCCTATAGTCTGAAGTCGCCAAGCGGACATCTTTTTACACCCATCTTGGATTTCACACTTATTTTTACCACTAAACTGAGCTTATATCGTCTAGTATTTAGAAGTCCGTGACACTGTTTTGATGGTGAATTTTAAAAGCAGCGGCAAGCCTGCTGATCTCACACGTTTGGTAATCTGACAGAAGACCACTGCTTTTAAATTTAGCATCAAAACAGTGTCACGGACTTCTAAATACTGTATTTGACGATATATAAGCTCAGTTTAGTGGTAAAAATAAGTGTGAAATGCAAGACTCCAGTGGGTGTAAAAAGATGTCCGCTTGGCGACTTCAGACTGTAGGCTTACTGAGGCGGGATGTACCAAGATGGCTGCGACGGAACGTCACTTCCGTTACAAGTTTTGACGGGTCGCCTAATCTAATCTGACGGAACACAGGCAGAGGTTCTAGCATTCCCCTACTTAACATAAAGAAAAGCATTTTTACGTTTGTCTGTGTTGCTGTTATGCCCCGTACACACGGTCGGACATTGATCAGACATTCCGACAACAAAATCCATGTTTTTTTTCCGACGGATGTTGGCTCAAACTTGTCTTGCATACACACGGTCACACAAAGTTGTCGGAAAATCCGATCATTCTGAACGCGGTGATGTAAAACACGTACGTCGGGACTATAAACGGGGCAGTAGCCAATAGCTTTCATCTCTTTATTTATTCTGAGCATGCGTGGCACTTTGTGCGTCGGATTTGTGTACACACGATCGGAAATTCCGACAACGGATTTTGTTGTCGGAAAATTTTATAGCCTGCTCTCAAACTTTGTGTGTCGGAAAATCTGATGGAAAAAGTCCGATTGAGCCCACACACGGTCGGAATTTCCGACAACACGCAACGGTCGCACATTTTCCATTGGAAAATCCGACCGTGTGTACGGGGCATTGGAGTGACTTCCCATTACTACTGTTCTGGGGAAAACCTTTTTTACCAGAGATGAAGTGAAGGAATCACTCCAACAGAGCTCCCAACAACAGTAAAACCCCAAAAAAGCTCTTGTACACCCTTACTAAAAAAAAAAGTTTTGCCTATAGATACTATTTAAAGGGTAACATTCTCCAGCTATCCAAAAAATAAAAGTCAGCAGACTTTTAAAAACCACATACTTACTAGACCATGAAATCTAGCACTGCTTTACTGGCCCCCAAAGTCTTTGCAGCTCTTCTTGTTCCTGTGCCACCATCTTGGATTTGGAAGCCAGCCCGAACATGGGTGAGTTTTGAGGGAGACTGTCCTGCAGCCCCCAGGGACCTGTGAGCTGTATATAGACAAAAGAAGAAGATAGCCGCACACCACAGTAAAGTAGATGCCTTTCAATGTCTTTATTGCCACTGTGCCAGACACGTATCACAGGAAAATTTGTTGACGCGTTTCACACGAGCTGTTCGTGCTTGCTCAACAAGGTTGTCAACAAACAAACAGCTAGTGTGAAATGCATCAACAAATGTTCCTGTGATACTTGTCTGGCAGGGTGACAATAAAGACGTTGAAAGGCATCTATTTCGCTGTGGTGTCCGGCCATATTCTTCTTCTGTGTATCTGCTACTGTCGGTGGTGAGGCAGGGCAAGCAACTGCAGCAGCCAGCCTATTATCATTTGCCTGAGCAGTGTGTATATCTTGTTTGATCCGTGAGCTGTATACCAGGAGGTGGTGGTTGGGAAGGGGGTCAGCTGAAAGCTACATTATTTTTGCCTAGGTGAAAAAAGAGCAAGTGGGAGCAAGTATCTGCTGAAAAACATACTTGCCCCCCCCACCAACCCCCCCCCCCCCCCCCCAAATGTTTAATAGGGAGGAGGGAGGGTTCGGAAGATGTACCCAGATAGCAAGCAATTGTGCTGAAAGTTTGAAAATGACTTGCTAAGCTATTGTTAGACTTGACAGGCTTCACTAGTTTGCTGCACAATTGGAGCAAGTCCGCATTACATGACTCCAGATCAACTTTCTTTGCAAACATTCTGCAAGTCTGCTGTAAGTTCTGGTTCAGTTATGTTGTGCAATAGTCATTCCAACACAGGGGTCACTTGCAGAGCTTTTGCTGTATACTCACGAAATAAGTAATTTTTGTTCATAAATTTGGGCCAAAATTTATACTGCTACATCTCTCTGGTTAAAATAACCCAAATTAGTGTGTATTATTTGGGCTGTGTAAACGTTATAGAGTCTACAAGCTATGGTGCAAATCATTGAAAATTGATCACACCTGATGTACTGATGATCTCATTTCTTGAGGCCCTGAAATGTCAGGAAAGTACAAATACCCCCCAAATGACCCCTTTTTGAAAAGTAGACAGTCCAAGGTATTTAATAAGAGGCATGGTGAGTTTTTTGAAGTTGTATTTTTTTCTCACAGTTCTTGGGATAATTAAGACTTTTTTTCACAAAATTGTCATAATAACAAGTTATTTCTCACACACAGCATATGCATACTTCCAATTACACCCCAAAATACATTCTGCTACCCCTCCCGAGTATGGGAGGTCCTACATGCAGGGAGCACCATCAGGGGTTCTAGGAGCATAAATTACACCTCTAATTTCCTAACGACCTATTACATTTTTGAAGGCCCTGGAGCACAAGGACAATGGAGTTACCTACAAACTGACTCCATTTTGGAAAGCAAACACCCCAACGTCTATTCTATGAGGCATTATGAGTCTTTTGTACGGTTCATTTTTTGGAAAACGTGGAAAGAAAATGAAAACGTATTTTTTTTTTACACAAAGTGGTCGGTTTATAAGATATTTCTAACTCATAGCATGTATATAGCAAAAATTATACCCCAAAACATATTCTCCTACTCATCCTGAGTATGGTGATACCACATGTGTGAGACTTTTACACAGCCAGTCCACATACAGAGGTCAAACATTGAAGTAGTACCTTCAGGCATTCTAGGAGCATAAATAACAGATCTCATTTCATATCACACTTTTGAAGGTCCTGGAGCACCAGGACAATGGTATTACCCACATAATGACCCCTTTTTAGCAAACACCCCAACGTATATTCTATGAGGCATGGGCTGCAGATAGGTACTCAGGTACTCTGATGGCTGTAGATAGGTACTCGAGTACTCTGATGGGCTGGAGACAGGTACTCGGGTAACCTGATGAGCTGGTGACAGGTACTCAGTTACTCTGATGGGCTAGTGACAGGTACTCGGGTACTCTGATGGGCTGGTGACAGGTAGTTGGGTACTCTGATGGGCTTCAGATAGGTACTTGGGTACTCTGATGGGTGGTGACAGGTACTCTGAAGGGCGATGACAGGTACTCAGATGGGCTGTGACAGGTACTCAGATGAACTGTGACAGGTACTCAGATGAACTGTGACAGGTACTCAGAAGGGCTGTGACAGGTACTCAGATACTCAGATGAACTGTGACAGGTACTTAGGTGCTCAGATGGACTGTGAAAGGTACACAGGTACTCAGTTACTCATATGGACTGTGACAGGTCCTCAGGTGGGCTGTGACAGGTACTCAGGTACTCAGGTGGGCTGTGACAGGTACTCAGATGGGCTATGACTGGTACTCAGGTACCCGGGTACTCATATGGACTGTGACAGGTATTCAGGTACTCATATGGACTTTGACAGGTACTCGGGTATTTTGATGGCTGGTGACAGGTACTTTGATGGCTGGTGACAGGTCCTCTTTATTAGGGGGGGCAATCAGTGTGATTGATGTACACTGTAAGTGGTAACGAGCTGTTACCGCAATCCAGAACCCGCAGAACCCAGTAACATCTCATTACCACAGTTTGTTGACATTCTGTGACCAGCTGTGATTGGACACAGCCAGTCACATGGTAAAGAGCGAATTTCATTGGTTCTTTACCACGATCGGGGTTGGGCTGTGTCAGGGTAATAGGCCTCGTCCCCGATCGCCACCCTGGGCGCGCACGAGCACCGTGTACGTGGACAGTGTATGTGACCAGCTGTGATTGGACACAGCCAGTCACGTGGTAAAGAGCCATTTTTTATTGGCTCTTTACAGGGATCTGGGATAGGCTGTGTCCGAGGGACACGCCTCATCACCAATTGCCACGCTGCGGGGGCCTGCATGAGCGACGAAAAGCCGAGGACTTCATATGACGCCTGCCCATGATGGGAGATCCCATCTGTGGATGTTTTTTTTACTATGGGCCGGTAGTGAAGTGGTTAAATAACACAAATTACAGTGAATGACCCCTGCCAACAAGGATCCATAACAATTCATCCAAATATCCCTCCCACTAGACATGTGCACACTGAAATATTTCGTTTCGGAATTTCATTTTCGTCCGAAAAATAATTTTATTTAGTTACTCCCGAAATTCGCTTTTATTTATTTTGTTTCGTTAAAAAATGTATTAGTCTGAAAATCCAAAATAATTAAGGTCGAATCTGTCATTGAAGGCTTATATTGTCTGTGGAATGTTCTAAGAAGATTCGACGGAGCAGCTAAACTGTACGATGCCGCAATCGTACATTTCCGGTCGAATGTTCCGCCTACAAGCAATAGTAGAATTCTAATGTTTTATGACACTAGTAATAATTATATTTATTAATTATTATTACTAGTCAACCAACATTAGAATTCTTCTATAGCCTAGGGGCGGAGCATTTGACCATAAATGTCCGCTCGCGGCGACTGCTTCGTTGAATCTTCATGTCGAATCTTTTCTCTCTATGTCGAATAATCTTGGACTAACTGAGTTAGGTTAGGCACAGTCGACCTTTTTTGCTATTGTCTCTATAATGTCGAATCTTTTCTCTCTATGTAGAATAATCTTGGACTAATAGAGCTAAGGTTAAGCACATTCGACCACAGGTTCGATGGACACAGATCACTATTGTCAGCTTCATGTCGAATCTCCTATCTATATCGAACTGTTGTCGCAACGAAAATAAAGCATTTGTTCATGTCGGATCTTTCGGTTTTTGGATTCTGCATGTTCGTTATCGTTTATTAACCACTTGCCGACCGCCTCACGCAGATATACTGCGGCAGAAGGGCTCGTACAGGCAAAACCATGTACCTGTACGTTGCCCTTTAAGAGGCGGCCAGCGGGCGCGCGGCAAGCTCCGTGAGTCAGGTCGCGGGTCCCGCGGACTCGATCGCCGCGGGGATACCCACGATCACCTCACGGGGAGGAAGAACGGAGAGATACTGATGTAAACAACATCTCCCCGTTCTGCCTAGTGACAGTGTCACTCGATCTCTGCTCCCTGTCATCGGAGCAGAGATCAGTGACGTCACACACACAGCCCATCCCCGTGACAAAAGTGGGGAAAGATGGTAGTTGTGCTGTGATGAAGGGGGGGGGGCTACAAAGATGACTTAATAGGCAAAGTGAACTAAAAAAGAAACGGGCCAATGCATGAATGGATCCTACATGCTAAAAGAACATGGTGAGGATGCAGTGCAGTGCAACGTAGCTGATCAACATGACTATAATGTTGCGGGCAGACAAACCCTAATATATAAAGGTAATTGTGAAACAGTGACTGCTTGAATATAGCAAAGCAAAAATGCATATACTAACACAAATAGGATAAATAATGACACAATGCAAAAAAATATATAATGCAAGAAAAATACATGTGGGCTAGTGCCCCATTAGCAAAAACGTGCCAAATCCTGGTGGACTACAAGTGACAAATCCCTAGGACAAACATGAATATTAGTTCTATCATCCAGTCCAAAAACAAAAACTCGTGATGAGAAACACAAAACAATTCCAATCGTGAAGGGAAGGGGGATCTTCAGTGAGGACACCTCCGTGTTTGCAAGCCGCTTACCTTACAACTGTAAGGTGTACAGCCTGTGTTGCAAATGACCCGCAGGTGTAGACGTTCCGTGTATAAGGTAGTGACAATGATGAACATGCCAAGCGAAATATAAAAAATAAAAAGTATACAGCATGTAAAATAACTCTGCGACGACCACAGTGGAGGGGGGGAAGACACACACGGGGGGGAGGTTGCACTCACTTTCATGAAGTGAGTGTGGGCATCAATCCACGAGCGCCGAGCTCGTATGCCTCCAGGGGTATCACCAATCTGGAATCTGTCCCCGTGCCTGGAAACTGGAATTTGTCCCCGTGCCTCTCTCCTCAGTGTTCATCAGGTAGAGTAGTGATGTACAGTGTGAGGGGGAAAGAGACGCACATAGCGTGATCCCATATAAAAGGTATATTTATTTAATAAAACACGTCCAATCAACTTACATTAAAAACAATGCTGCAGTGTGTAGTAACTACGAGCGCCGAGCTCGTTTCCTGTTGTTTGTCTGTGGCAGCGTCCCGTGCTCCAATCCTAATGCATATTGTCACGTCACATGACTTCTTCAGAGGTAGCCCCCCCCCCCCTTCATCACAGCGCAACTACCATCTTCCCCCACTTTTGTCTCATTTGTCCTGCTTTGGATCAGTACTTAGGTGTTGCAACAGTGTCCTTTTAGCATAGGCCCCCCCCGACAGCGCAGGAGTTTCCACTTTCACATTGTTTTCTTCCATCCCCCTGACAGTTAGAAACACGCCCCTAGGACACACTTAGCCCCTACACTGCCACCTAGTGGTTAACCCCTTCACTGTCAGTGTCATTTACACAGGAATCAGTGCATTTTTATAGCACTGATTGCTGTATAAATGACAATGGTCCCAAAAATGTGTCAAAAATGTCCGATGTGTCCGCCATAATGATGTCTCAGTCACGATAAAAATCGCTGATCGCCACCATTACTAGTAAAAAAAAATTATTAATAAAAATACCATAAAACTATCCCCTATTTTGTAAACGCTATAACTTTTGCGCAAACCGATCAATAATCGCTTATTGCAATTTTTTTTACCAAAAATATGTAGAAGAATACGTATCAGCCTAAACTGAGGAAAAAATAGTTTTTTTATATATTTTTGGGGGATATTTATTATAGTAAAAAGTAAAAAATAATGTGTTTTTTTCAAAATTGTCGCTCTATTTTTGTTTATAGCGCAAAAAATAAAAACCACAGAGGCGATCGAATACCACCAAAAGAAAGCTCTATTTGTGGGGAAAAAAAAGGACAATTGTCAATTGTCAGTTAAAGCGACGCAATGCCGAATTGCAAAAAGTGCTTTGGTCAGGAAGGGGGTAAATTCTTCCGGGGTTGAAGTGGTTAAAACGATAACGAAAATACCCGAAATTTGGACGAAAATGCATTCGGACGAAAATGAATGCACATGTCTACCACTCACCAGCTGCTGCTGATTGGCAGGTGAAGGGAGGGTTTATATTACATCATAACACTGCCCAATGACCAGAATAAACAAAATGCAATACCAAACATGAAAAAACAGAACTGAATCAGTTTTTTTTCTTTGAAGGTTTAAAGCGGAGTTCCACCCAGAAGTGGCACGTCCACTTTAAGGACTCCTAACCCCCTGACATGCCCCATTTGGCTTGTCATTTTTTTGGGGGGGAAGAGAGTACCTAGTTTTGACAGGTACCCGCTCCCACTTCCGCTCAGGCCTCCTAGGCGACTCGAGCGGAAGTTCTCCTTTCCCCTCCCTCCTTGCAATCTTCTGGGACACATCACAGGTCCCAGAAGATTGCCGAGCCATTGAGAAGGCGCAGCGTGATTCGCGCATGCGCGGTGCGCACCCGGCTGTGAAGCCGCTAGCTGTCACAGCCGAGTGCCCACACTTGTGATGCCAGCGCCGGAGAGAACCAAAGGAGAGAACCGAGGGTTCGGGCGGCCACATCGCTGGTTCGTAGGACTGGTGAGTTTGTGTTTATTAAAAGTCAGCAGCTACGCTTTTTGGAGCTGCTGACTTTTAATAAACACAAAACCGAGTGGAACTCTGCTTTAAGCTAATGTTGAACATGAAGAAATATGTATGTAATGCGTATATCCCGTGTAAACAAGACCTTAAAGCTAGTAAGAAATTGGGGACGTTGCCATTTTCATATCACCACCTAATCACCTGCCTATCCAGTTCTCATTGTTGAATGGAAAGATCTGGATGCCGCACACCGGATGAAATAGAAAGCTTGTCTTTATTGTAAAAATAGGACCATCAGAAGTACAAGATAATCATGCAAGATGTACAGGATCAGCTGCCTGAGATATGTTGGGATTGATGTCCAATTTAACAAAGCCTGATTGGCTCACTGGTTTTGGTCTTTCTGCGCTCAGTCTAATTTCTGGTCTATATGATATTTCAGGAAATATGACACATTTTAAGTAATTCAAGTGCCAGTATTATGTTTTTGAAATAAAGGTGTTTTTTTTTTCTTTGGTTCAACACCAACCTGCAATTCAGGCTTATGGAAAATCATTAGTTGTACAGCTGAAATGGATTCTAACATTAAAATTGTCATTATTTTTCCTTTTAAAATATTTCATTAGAGATTGTTTGAGGAACGACATCTGCAAGCAGTTTACCTGTTACATATGTTATGATAAATATAGCTTTTACTACAATACAGCGCCATTCCAAGACACGCACACACAAAAGGACCATCTGTGCTAATCTGTTTTGCTTTGAGCTACCTCTGAGCATTGGGAGGCAATTACTGTAGTAGCCCACCCAGTGGCATTCATTGCAATAACAATCAACAATTATGACACATTCTATCACTCTTCAAAAGGCCTGGCCTACAAAATGGACATGTAAAACAAAACCCTGTCATAGAAATAATAAAGGTCATGACCACCGGAAGGAAATATTCCACTTTTGCATGATTGCTGTTAAGCTGAATGACCAGCTGGCATCTCTTGGATCCTGGATACTTCAGTCTATGGATGATAAGTCCAACAGATTTTTTTTATTTCTGTCCAATACAAATCCAAATGATAGAGTGAGTCAGTCCTTGGCCTCCTTTATATCTTGGATATTTCCAACAGCAAGCCCTCTCTGCCATAAATCTAGACTCTCTTCCTGTCAATCTTTTTAAATAATACTACACTGCAGATCTCCTTTTTTAAATACTAGAAGCCTGGCTGTTTCGTGGATTCTGCGTCATCATTGCAGAGTCAAAGATTCGAAACAATTAACACATAAATACTTGCGCTAGGTGATTCATTGGTAGAATGAACCTGCAGCAGCTGTCTGCAGAGTACTACAACCCCAGAATATAAATATACATATAAACAGCACTTGCAGAAATTAAATACATATGCTTATATATAGTGCCTAAGGCCTCATTCTCACGAGGCGGATCCGCTTCCACGGAGTCCGCCTCGGTCCGCCAGCTCAGCGGGGGATCTCTCCGTTGATCTCCGCTGAGCCGGCGGATGATAGGTCCCTCTCTGCTCACTGAGCGGGGAGGGGCTTGTCGAGCGCCGCTGGTTTCTGTGGAGAGATCGGACGAAAACGGACAGCATGTCAGTTTTCATCAGATCTCACCCGATACGATCCGCCAGCGAAGGATCTGAACTTAGAGGCATCCATCTGCTTTTAGCGGATCGCACGGGGTCGGATGTCAGCGGACATGTCACCGATGACATCCGTCGCTCCATAGACTAACATAGACTGAACGGTCCGACCGCGTGAAAGGGGCCTTAGGCACACAGCACCTGGATCAATCATTGGAGCACTATAGCACTTTATTCGTTTGGAGCACTCAGCACATTGCTAGAGATTGTTTTTATATTATATATTGAGTGTGTTATTACAGTGAAAAGTGTAACTGCGCTGACCCTAAATGATATATATATCTTACCACATATCAAAAACAGTGAACAATCTTTATCAGTGATACATCAAAAAGGAATCCATCAGAAATTGGTCATGAACCCAAATAAAGTGCATAATTAGTGAACTGCATTGTTATAAAGGAAATCATTGTTCTTAATCTAGAATATTAGTGAATAAATAAAAATCATGTGATTAACAAAAAACAGTCCCAATAATCCTCTTCAAAAGCTGGTTATCTGAATCCCACGTGCACTAATCCACATCCTTGATTGGAAAACGTTCACCAATTCATGAGACACCACCACCTTCTAAAATGGACACGCACCAGAAACAAGGTAAAAAGACGCCTTTGGTTTATGTTGGGTTAACCACTCCACTCATATAAGTATGCCTGAAGATTTCCAAATTGAATGCCAGTAATCAGATTTTTATTTATTCACGAATATCCTAGATTAAGAAAAATGATTTCCTTTATAACATTGCAGTTCACTAATTATGCACTTTATATGAGTTCATGACCAATTTCTGATTAATTCATTTTTGATGTATCACTGATAACGATTGTTTACTGTTTTTGATATGTGGTAAGATATATATCATTTAGGGTCAGCGCAGTTACACTTTTCACTGTAATATTGTGTTCACCTCACACTACTGGTGGGGGATTTATGACATCAGCAAATCTACTATTTAAATTTAAAGTTACACACTATTATAGATTTATATTTTTGTGCCGGTGACACATTTTTCACATTGAGTGTGTTATACTTGGAGCACTTCAGCACGTTATATATATATATATATATATATATACACACATTTTTGTGCACTTAGGCACAATATATAAGCATATGTATTTCATTTCTGCAAGAGCTGTTTATATGTATATACATAAAGATTCTAAACAAACGTGCAGACCAGGAAGATTGAACAAAAGTCAGTAACCCTTATCAGCATGCATCTTCTACGTCTTTGGCACAAAGAACCAGGTATCTAGTCTTGACAGGTTTCCTTTAAATGGTTTCTCCACCACCATACTAAAATATGGGCATTTACATCTGATCCATCTATGTTATAACTCTCCTGAACGTTCCTCAAGGCTTAAGTAACTTGTTTGCATTGGTTAGATAAGGGATTCTTGGGGGTATGGGAAGCAGATGATGGGGGCATGGGACTGAATATCTAAGTAATTAACCACTTGCTTACTGGGCACTTAAACCCCCTTCCTGCCCAGGCCAATTTTCAGCATTCAGCGCTGTCACTCTTTGAATGACAATTGCGCGGTCATGCAACACTCTATCCGAATGAAATGTTTATTAATTTTTCCCCACAAATAGAGCTTTTTTTTGGTGGTATCTAATCAATGCTGGGTTTTTTTTTTTCTTGCTAAAAAAACGAAAAAAGACCTCAAATTTTTAAAAAACAAACCAAAACAGTTTTATAGTTTGTTATAAAATTTTGCAAACGGGTCATTTTTCTCCTTCATTGATGTGTGCTGATGAGGCTGCACTGATGGGCACTGGTAGGTGACACTGATAGGCAGCACTGATAGGTGGCACTGTTGGGCATTTATACGTGGCACTGGTAGGTGGCACTGGCAGGGGGCACCAGTGGGCACAGATGAGGTGGTGGTGGCTATCGGGGTGAGCAGAAAAAAAGCCGATTACCGATCTTTTGTTTAGATCATGTGATCAGCTGTTAGCTGATCATGTGGTAAGGGACCAGGATAGGCCCCTTACTCTGATCTGTGATCAGCCGAGTCTCATTGACTCTGTGATCACAGAGCGCAGGGGACACGCAGGCAGCTCATGCACAGGACGACGTGATGCCCTCCTGGAAATTAAGGCCCACACTGTAGCTGTCATTCGGCTATATCGCAGGCGGGAAGTGGTTAAAGAAGATTCTGTACATTATTAAGCCTAAAATGAAAGTGCAGAAATTTTCTTGAAGAGGTTAATTTACTAAAACTGGAACAGCTGATTTACTAAAACTGGAGTACAAAATCTGTTGCAGCTGTACATGCTAGCCAATCAGCTTCTAACTTCAGCTTGTTCAATTAGGCTTTGACAAAAAAAAAATCCCTGGAAGCTAATTCGTTTCTATCTTGAGCTGCACCAGATTTTGCACTTTCCAATTCTACTAAATCAACCCCGAATTGTCAGATGATATGCAAGTCTAAGTAGTTGTAGCTGGCTTGGTAACGAGTTTACAAAAAAACAAATCTAATAAATTATTTATAATTTTCTTCCAGCTGTTATTAGTTATCCATATCCAGATGTAAAAAGAAAACAAAAAAACAACAAGCTATTGACATGTTCTGTAGTCATACTTGTATCTAATAGCATCTTGCGAAGGAGTTATGGGGACATATTGGCAAATCTATTTGGCATCTGGAATTGTTTATGTTTACAGCATTGTGTAATATGTGTAAGTACAAGCCACATACACTGCTGGCCCTTGAGATATAGAGAGGTTGAAAATAACGTAGGAGAATGGGAGAGCTTCAAGGTGCTGTACTGGTGTCATAAAGAAACTCTGCCCAATGGATACTGAAGAGGGACTTCTGGTGCAAGAGACAGAGGCGTTGATTTATTAAAGGTAAATAGACTGTGCACTTTGCAAACTGTAGTTGCACTCTGCAAGAGTAGTTGCTCCAGAGCTTAGTAAATGAGCAGAACCTCTGCTGACTTCCATCATCCAATCATGTGCAAGGAAAAATGCAGTTTTCTTTATTTTCCATGCGTGTGATTGTGTATTGTTTGCAAAGTGAAGCCTTACCTCATTTACTAATTTTTGGAGCAACTGCACTTGCAGGGTGCAACTGTACTTTGCAAAGTGCACAGCCTATTTGCCTTTAGTAAATCAACCCCAAAGTTCCCATGTCCTGCCCTTCCACTGGTCATAGTTTTCACATCCTGCTCATTAATGGCCAGAGTTCACATGTTCTGCATCCTCCTACTGGTTAGAGTTCCCTGTCTGGCTTCCCACACTGACCAAAGTTCCCATCTTCTGCTCCCCCAGATGGCTAAAGTTTTCATCTCCTGATCACTACCCAGAGCCCCACACTCCCCACCCCCCACTGGCCAAACTTTACAAATACTGCCACCCCCCATATGGCCATAATTCTCATGCCCTGCTGCCCTTGGCCATAGTTCCTACGTCCTGCTTACCCCGCTCTCCAACTTTTCAATGTCCTGCTCCCACTGGCCGGAGTTCCCATGCCATGCTCCCCCACTGGTCAATGAACTCTCATCTATGCGGAAACTGTATATGGCTGGTTTCTAGCTGTACTTTGCTTTGTGCTGTGAAAAGATGTGCTGTCAGATACAGGTTAGATTCTGTCAATGATTGGACTATAACTGAATTCTCTTGTTTCCAAGAGAAATTAAATAGCAGACCTCTATGCCTGTATAAACTTTGCAATCTCTCGAGATATGAGGCTTTTGTATTTGAATTTAGCTGCTAATTGAATTTAAATGAAGCACAGGATGTAGAAATGCATATAAGAACTGTTCTCCATGCTTCTGCTTGATTTGCAAGGTTAATTTGTCAAGACCCAGTAAAATATCCATGCTGCTGCCCATTCTAAAAAAGTAATAATCACATGTACTCATCTTTCCCAGTGCACAGGACTCTGAACCTTCCACATAGTGTAATCTACGCTTGGAAGTCAAATGTATCTGCTGAAATTAGCATATGCACCATTGCACTACACTACAATTACTTCTTATTCTTTGATCTGAAAAATATGCAGCAGTCTATCAACTACACTAAACTGGTATAGTGGCTATCAACTTAGCAGGAAAAAAAAAAAAAGAGCAGTAAACTAATACCTACAAATATGGCTGTAAGCGCACCAATAACTACACACCTATTACTTGACCTTGCCTTTTTATTTATGGTGCAGATAGTTCCAAGTTATCCGACAATTTAAGTTAAAATAACCTGTACTGAGCAGGTCTGAAGGGTGCTATTGCTGACCTCTTCCCTTGAAAATACTAGCTGCCTGGCAGTCATGTTAATTAAATGGCTTTCACACTTTAAGTCACTGACCTTGAGTATGTAGATCAGGAGCTTCATTTTTACTCTTATGTTCTAATCTGCATATTTGTACTAAGTCAGTAACTCTGAAAGTCAGAAGCCAGAGATAGTAAAGAAACAAGCAATTTCAGGAGGAGGTAAGCATCTGTATTTCTCCCAATACAGGTTTCTTTTCAAGGTGGTGGGTGTGAAAGTAGCAGTTGTCAGTACTCTTTTTTTTACGTTTATTAGAGAGGAGGTCAACATGCTGGAAAATATTTCTCCTTACAGCACCTATACAAGTCTATAGGGATGCAAAACTCAAAGCAGGTCAAATGCAAGTTGGGGGGGTGGGCAAACAAGACATCCAAGCAAAAGGGGCACCCTGTGCCCCTAATGCATGAGCTGCCACTGGTTGCACGCAAATAGGGGGGCCGCCAGCTGGAGGCGCACTGTGCTGCCGGCTGTGTGAAAGTGATCGGCAGCTGTGGAGCTGCCGCATCACTTTCACTTTGAAGCTGGGAGCTGGCTAAACAAAACCCACACAGGCTGATGGCTGCTACTGCAACCATCAGCTTGTGATTAAAGGTTCACTCTTTGAATGTACATAGTATGCCCAAAGAGCTGAACTGTATATATAACTCAAAAAGTTGTCACAAGTATGTTGCTTGAAGAGAATTTCTAGACACAATTCGCCTTTTATACGGCTTCCTCAGGAGAATATGCTACAACATGCAAGTTGCATTAATTTAGAATCTACATAAAGAAAGGGAAGGAAACACATAAATATAAATACATTCAAACACAGCATGTACTATATTTAACAAAAACATTTTGGGAAATCACAAAATTAAATACTGGCGTGTGATGATTGGCATCTCACCAAGTCAAGTGTTTATATGCAATACATTAAAAACACACAAATGAAAAAAGCAACTTGGTCCATACAACTGCAACAACCCAAGTTGGCCTCCAAACAGTATAAGCAAGCCACAGGAGGGGCACAGAGGATGGCTCCAATATTTATAATTTCAAGAAATCCACAAAAATGCAAAAAAAAAAATGAACATATATTGTAAATTATAAATGTCCTCTCTATAGACCAAAAAAAAAAAAACTAAACATGGATAGAATTAACTACAACCGAAAAGTACCTTTTTTTTTCTCCCCCCTCCCCCCCCAGAACCTCATTTCTACTTGCATTGGCCTATGCAGGGTGGTTCATGGTCAGCTCCTTAGCCATCTGGCGGCTTTGCTTGGCAGTTTGGGATGGAGCAGGCAGCGCTAGGACCCTGGGCCGCATGGAGAGAGATTTGGGGCGAGCCGCTCATGCATGGTTGATGCAAAACTGTGTCCATGTCCCACTGTGACGTCACACAATGGCGAGGCGGGAGGGGTATTTAAGTTGCATACTCGGGCGGCCATTTTGTCAGAGCATGCAGCCCAACACACAACTATCATTACAGGTATGCTTTCCTGTTTCACCAGCAAGACTTTTATGCAATACAACTTCTTATGTTTAATTTCTCTATTCTTATACTTTTCCTTTCCTGTTCAGTATGGTTGGCCATTAGCCCTTAAGAGGACCTATCTAACATATACAGTGAGGACAGAAAGTTTTCAGACCCCCTTACATTTTTCACTCTTTGTTATATTGCAGTCATTTGCTAAAATCATTTAAGTTCATTTTTTTTCCTCATTAATGTACACACAGCACCCCATATTGACAGAAAAACAGAATTGTTGACATTTTTGCAGATTTATTAAAAAAGAAAAACTGAAATATCACATGGTTCTAAGTATTCAGACCCTTTGCTCAGTATTTAGTAGAAGCACCCTTTTGATCTAATACAGCCATGAGTCTTTTTGGGAAAGATGCAACAATTTTTCACACCTGAATTTTGGGATCCTCTGCCATTTCTCCTTGCAGATCCTCTCCAGTTCTGTCAGGTTGGATGGTAAACATTGGTGGACAGCCACTTTTAGGTCTCTCCAGAGATGCTCAATTGGGTTTAAGTCAGGGCTCTGGCTCGTTACAGGGGTGTGGGAGGGACCGGATGTGGTCGCTCTGTCGGAGCGACGGCTGAGCCTGTGAAGCCCGTGAGCCTCCCCTGAGCCCTCCCCGAGATGGTCAAGTAGGGAAGGGCTGTCCTGGGCCCCCACAACTCGGAGTGCCCCCCCCTTCCCACTGTTTCCCCGTAAGATCCCGCAGCGGAACTGCGGGGACTGCAGCCAGGGCGGGTGGATGATCACCGGCTCCTACAGCGCTGGACGTGCACCTGCCTCTCTGTGCGCCCAGAGCAATGGGGGAGCCGTGCGGAATCATTGATTCAACTGATGGGATACAGCTCTGGAGACGGGGAGCCCACATTAGCCGAAGGACAAGAGAGAGAAAGGTCGCTTGAGATGTGAATCAGATCCCCTATTAACCGCAAGTAATAACAGCAATTTTTACATTATAGAGGGCTAACGATTAAACCCAAAGGTATATGGTGAGATAAATTCTGGACTGATCGATACTGGTGTTTAAGATTCGTAAGCCTAGGACATAAAAAGTTTGTTTTATATGTATAGAAGGACACTGTTTTTTAGCACTGCCTGAATCTTATACGCGGTTAAAGGGAGAGTAAAGTAAACTTTGGGTCGGTTTAATGGACATATCCAGGCACCCCTGCCACGAAAGGTGAGAGTATTAAATATGTGCTGAGAAATCCAGGCTTAAACAAAAAGGAGAGAAAAGGCCAAGGGCACTATAATAGTAACACAAAGAACTGCTTTAACCTTAAAACTCAGGGTCGCACGTATGCCTGAGGGAAGTGAGACTCATATTCACCTGGGGCTTCATTAGTGAACAGTTGTATTTAGAGGTGGTGGATATTGGGTGAGGATTTGCCTGTGTCTGTGGAGGCTGTTCGGGTTGGATCCGCTCACGAGGAGCTTAGATGAAAAGAAAGAGGGGTGGTTAGGGGGTGTAGTGATCTGGTTGGGAAGTGGAGACCAGGCCAGTAACCACCCTACCAAAGCAAGAGGATTTAACGCCCCTTATAACGCGAAATGAGAGGTAAATCAGTGAAAGGGGCCGCAGCGAATCCCCCCAATCCACCAAGACTGAGTGCAAGCCCAAGAACTATTAAAAAATACATGGTCCAAGAAGGGAGTAAAGAAAGCTCAGGCAAACAAGCGATGGCTAAAAATAAAACATCAGAAGGTAGTCTAAAGACTGGAGCAAGAAGACAGTTTGAAGATGCTGCGACCAGTTCAAGAGGGTGTGAGGTACCAATGGTCTCAGAAGAAGAAGTTAGTCTGGAACCCAAACAAAAAAAACAGTTACCAACCAAGAGCGAAATGGCTGAAATGTTTGCAAGATTGGAGACAATTATAAAAGGCGAAATAGCAACTCTTCATGAAGATATGAATCATATAGTTAAAAGGGTGGAAGAAACGGAGGATAGGCTGGATGAGCAGGGGGAGGAGATAAAAAAAACTCAAGGTACAACTAAATGAGGTACAGAAAGACCAGAGGAGGATACTATACAAAATGGAAAATCAGGAGAATAGGAATAGAAGGAAGAACCTCAGGATTAGAGGCCTCCCGGAGTCACAAGAAGAAGAAGATGATTTTCAGGGAAAGATGGACAAAATCTTTGGGCATATGATAAAGTCATCAAGAGTGATCACCAAAATTAAGTTTGAAAGAATACATCGAATCAGAAAACCCGCTGATGTTGCCAATGACGTCCCAAGAGATGTCATCGCTAGATTCCACAACTTCCAAGATAAAGAACAGATCAGGATGGGACTAAAAAACAACCAACCAGCGAAATACGGAGAGACAACCCTGCAGATCTTCCCAGACTTGGCAGCAGAGACCTTGGCTAGGAGAAAAATCCTGAAACCCCTACTTGCCCAGCTCAAAGCACATAATATTCAATACTTTTGGGGATTTCCAGCCTGTTTAACAGGACGCAAAGAAGGTCAGTCTGCAGTGTTAGGATTCCCGGAAGATACATTAAAATTTTGCAATCTCCTGGGGGGGTGGGGGAGGGGATTGTGGTGGGAGGGGGGCGGGGAGGTGGGGTAGCGTTGGGGAATCATTTTATCAAATCCTTCTTCTCTGATCGGTTAGAAACAGTCTCCTTTATTGTAAGAAAGGATGGCTAGCTTAAATTTAATTTCATATAATGTAAGAGGACTGAACTCCCCTATAAAACATGCTAATATAATGGGCAAACTGAAATTTTTGAAAGCAGATGTGGTTTTGTTACAGGAGACTCACTTTTTTCTTGGTTAGAGTCAAAAAATTTTCTCTAGGGACTTCCCAGTTTGGTATTATGGAGACTCTCCGACTAGTGGCGCAAAAGGAGTCACTATAGGGTTCACCAAGGAAGTAAGGTTCAAGCTTGAAGAGAGAATGTCCGACCCAGAGGGGCGCTATTTGTTTCTAAGAGGAAAATTAAATGGAACAGAATACTCACTAGCAAATATATATGGCCCGTATAAGAACTCAAACAGGTATCTAATGGGAGTTCTAGCGAAGTTTTGGGAATTCAAAAAGGGGGGGTCCATAATGGCAGGAGATTTTAATCTCTGCTTGGAACCAGGGAAAGATAGTACGTTCCACGCACGGGGGACGGGAGGAGTATGGATGAATAAATTGAAAAAGAAGCTGCATCAGTATCAACTTGTAGATGTGTGGAGGATGCAACATAACAATGTAAGAGACTACACATTCTACTCCCCGGTGCATGCGACGTACTCTAGACTGGACTTCTTCTTAGTGGAGCACTGGTTACTTGAGGAGGTTGTGGGTACAAATATCGGAACAATGACCTTCTCAGACCATGCCCCTGTGAGTTTACAACTGAAAATAGGGGAGTGTCAAAAACAGGGAAATAGCTGGAGATTAAATGAGGACCTTCTCCATGATAAAGAAATTGATAAGCGAATCAAAGAAGAGTTAGAATTGTACTTCAAAATAAATGTGCCAGGCAAGACTACAGAGGCCACAGTCTGGGATAAGCATAAAGCTCTTATGTATAAGAGGCATCTTCATGATGGTGGGATCTGAGAAAAAAAAGAAATGAGAAAGATAAGCTAGCCCTGATTAAAGAAATATATGATTTAGAACAACAACTTAAGAAAATGGGTGATGGGGAGGCTCTGGTAAGATTATATAGAAAAAGAGAAGCAATGCGGGACCTAGTGGTACAAGAAACTCGTAAGGTATACAACCTCGTGAAAAAAGAAAGATACATAGGCAGAAACAAACCAGGTAAATTTTTGGCAAGGCCCTTGAGAAAAAAGAAAAATTCTAACTATGTTAAAAAAATAAAAACAAGGACAGGTGATTTTAGATGCAAAAATAGCGACATTGCGTCAACATTCCAAGAGTACTATGGGGGGTTATATGCAATTAATAAAAACGATACACAGGAGGTGAGAGAAAAAAAACGAGAAAATAAAAGATTATCTGAAAGATATCAGAGGCCCCTATATCAGAGGAGGAGTTAAGAAAGGCACTGAAGGAAACGCCAGTAGGCAAAAGCCCTGGCCCAGACGGGCTGACAGTCCCATATTATAAAAAATATCAGGACTATTTAATTCCCAAAATGTGCTCTTATATGAATGGGATCGGGGAGAAATGGGAGATGAGGAGGGAAGCGCTGGAAGCTAACATTGCTATTATTCTGAAAGAAAACAAGGACAGCACACTGTGCTCTAGCTACAGGCCCATATCACTCCTAAATGTGGACACAAAATTATTTGCCGAAGTGTTAGCTGAAAGATTGAAACAGATAATCAATGAGATCATACACTCAGATCAAGTTGGTTTTATATCAGGAAGAGAGGGCCGAGACAATGGTATCAAAACTCTATTGGCAGTGCAGAAAATTAAAGAGAGTGGAGCCCCATTACTACTTCTGTCAATAGACGCTGAAAAAGCGTTTGACAGAGTGGACTGGGGCTTCATGATGTGTACATTGGAGGAGATTGGACTTGGGGACAGATTCCTCAGATGGATCAAAGCACTATATTTCCGACCCACAGCAAGAGTGAAGGTAAACGGCTTACTCTCGGAGCCTTTCGAGATGTACAATGGCACAAGACAGGGGTGCCAACTTTCCCCTTTGCTATTTGTGTTGGCCCTCGAACCCCTCCTCACCAAGATAAGGCAAAACCGGGACATTAGTGAGCTAAAAATGGGTAAAGATGAGTACGAATTGGCTGCCTTTGCGGATGAAATTTTGTTCTATGTCACTCGTCCGCGGATTACCCTACCGAATCTGATATAACAGAATATGGGAAGCTCTCCAATTTTAAGATCAACCCGGCCAAATCAGAAACGTTAGACATCAACAATCGCAAGCCCGGAGACAACACATATCAAAGAAATTTTCCATTTATATGGGGGAAGAAGGAACTTAATTATTTAGGAGTTAAAATAACCACATCAAAAGAGACCATGTTTGAGGTCAATTTCATTTCTCTCCATAATGAGATCAAAAATTAATTGAATAAAATTTCACGAGGTCAGTTATCTTGGGGAGGAAGAATCAACCTATATAAGATGGTAATTTTACCCAAAATCACATACAAAATGCAGATGCTGCCAATATCACTTCCACAAGTTTATCTCAAAAGTCTACACACAATGTTTTTAAAATTTATTTGGAGAGGGAAGAAACCTCGTTTAAATTTTACACTGTTAACTAAAGACAAATCGAAGGGGGGGGTGGGGAGCACCAGATATTAGAAAGTATTATGAGGCAATCGCCTCAGCACGAGTAATAGAATGGGTTAAAAAGAATAAAGAAAAACAATGGGTTAAAATGGAAAATATAATTAGCGAAGTCACGATGAGTAGGATAGTATGGATCCCACCACACTTAAGAAAATGCAGCACCGAAACACAGGATATCACGAGACACGCACTAAAAATTTGGGACAACTTGCACAAAAGGGGGCACTGGGAGTATAATTCACCCCTAATACCACTTAAGGACACAGAATACTTTGTACCAGGGATAGAGGACTTGTTTGGGAAGTGGATTTTGGAGGAGGATGCCCAATTAAAAGACGTCATGAGACAGGACAAAATCTGCACATACCAAGAACTTAAAGATAAGGATAATTTGCTAGTCATAGACCCATGGTGATACAACCAACTGATTCATTTTGTTGACTCATTCCCGCATCCAATTAGAACGGCTGAAAATTTACTCCCATTAGAGAAAGTATGTATGGAGAAAAAAAAGGAAGGGAGGGTTCTCCAAGATCTATAGGGCACTAAGAGAAATGGGGGACTTGGAGGTCCCACCATTTATTAAGAAGTAGGAGATGGAATTGGATAGCAAGCTTAAAGACTCGGAAGTGTGGCAGATATTGGGAAGGGTCAATGTCACTTCGGTTAACTGCAAGTTACTGGAGCTGAACTACAAGTGTTTGGCAAGAATGTACATGACCCCCGATAGAGTACACAAATTTCAGAAAGAAACATCAAAATTATGCTGGTGGGGATGCAACGAAATAGGAACAATGGCGCATATTTGGTGGCAGTGCCCGGAAATTAAAAGATATTGGGGGGAGGTTAGGAGAATAATAAAAGAGATCACCAATATCGCTATCCCGGACGACCCATGGGAGTGTCTATTTCATAAGAGTGAAATGCCCATGAAGGCATATATGAAAATATTAATACCACAGCTTACCAATGTGGCCAAAAGCCTTATTCCTAGATTTTGGCAGGTGAAAGGAAGACCCACGATGCGGGATTGGTTCAATAAAATTAACAAAATTCAAAGTCTAGAGTATCTTAGGTTTAGCGAAGGGGTGGGAATGGAATCCTACGAGAAGAAATGGAGGGAATGGGCTGAGTATAAATGTTCAATGAGGGCTGCCGAGGTTTGGGGTATATAGTTTCAAGGTCCCGATGTAGCTAGACGGTGACTACCAGACATGGAGAGATGAGGGGAGACCGCTTAAGGTAGGAGTAGAGTGCAATGTGGCAATAGAAGTAGGAGATGGGAGTGAAGTAAGGAGGCGAGGTGGGGGGTAAGGGAGGGGAGGGTACAGGGAGGTGGGAGGGTAGGGGGGCGTCTTAGGAGGGCTTGAAGGAGGGAAGAAAACTGATATGGGGTTCTTTCTGTGCTTTTTTCTTTTTCTCAACTATATTACGTTTGATTTGTAAATAAACTGATGAAAAAGCCACAATGATGTGAGGACGTGAAGGGACGAGATTGAACTTTAAAGTTGCAACAAGATTCCCGGTAAAATACTTTGCTGAAGTGGCAAAAAAAAAAAAAAAAAAAAAAGAAAAAAGTCAGGGCTCTGGCTGGGCCATTCAAGAACAGTCACAGAGTTGTTGTGAAGCCACTCCTTACTTATTTTCGCTGTGTGCCTAGGGTCATTGTCTTGTTGGAAGGTAAACCTTCGGCCCAGTCTGAGGTCCTGAGCACTCTGGAGAAGGGTTTCGTCCAGGATATCCCTGCACTTGGCCGTATTCATCTTTCCCTCGATTGCAACCAGTCGTCCTGTCCCTGCAGCTGAAAAACACCCCCACAGCATGATGCTGCCACCACCATGCTTCACTGTTGGGACTGTATTGGACAGGTGATGAGCAGTGCCTGTTTTTCTCCACACATACCGCTTAGAATTAAGGCCAAAAAGTCTTGGTCTCATCAGACCAGAGAATCTTATTTCTCACCATCTTGGAGTCCTTCAGGTGTTTTTTTAGCAAACTCCATGCAGACTTTCATGTGTCTTGCACTGAGGAGAGGCTTTCGTCGGACCACTCTGCCATAAAGCCCCGACTGGTGGAGGGCTGCAGTGATGGTTGACTTTCTACAACTTTCTCCTATGCAGCATAAATGTTTTTGTAACTTTGGCCAGATCTGTGCCTTGCCACAATTCTGTCACTGAGCTCTTCAGGCAGTTCCTTTGACCTCATTTGTTCTGACATGCACTGTGAGGCTCGGTTCACACTGGGGCGACTTGGGATCCGACTTGTACGCCCTCAAGTCGCCCCAAGTCGCCCCAAGTCGCTTTGCATTTAGATTACAATTGTAGTGAATTGAACCGTCTTAACTGACACTACTGAAGTCGCTCCGACTTCAAAAAAGGTTCCTGTACTACTTCTATCCGACTTGTAGGCGACTTGTACCCATTCAACTCAATGTAAGTCGCCTGCAAGTCGGATCTCTCAAGCGACTTTGCAGAGAAAACCCCTCCCTCCCCCCTCCCTCCCAGAGAGGTGATTGGCCACAGGCGAAGTCGCCTGTCATGGAGGCGACTTCAAGTCGCCTCGTAATTTGCCGAAGTCGCGCTGAAGTCGCGCTAAAGTCGCGCTGAAGCCGCGTTGAAGTCGCGGTACAAAGTCGCGCTAAAGTCGTGTTGCCCATGTGTGAACCGACCCTGAGCTGTAAGGTCTTATATAGACAGGTGTGTGGCTTTCCTAATCAAGTCCAATCAGTATAATCAAACGCAGCTGGACTCAAATGAAGGTGTAGAACCATCTCAAGGATGATCAGAAGAAATGGACAGCACCTGAGTTAAATATACGAGTGTCACAGCAAAGGGTCTGAATAGGACCATGTAATATTTCAGTTTTTCTTTTTTAATAAATCTGCAAAAATGTCAATAATTCTGTGTTTTGCTGTCAATATGGGGTGCTGTGTGTACATTAATGAGGAAAAAAAATGAACTTAAATGATTTTAGCAAATGGCTGCAATATAACAAAGAGTGAAAAAATTAAGGGGGTCTGAATACTTTCCGTCCCCACTGTAACTTGAGATTTATGAGAGCCTCCATCATTTATCCCCCGGGTACTTTTTGATTGTAGTTAATTATATCCATGCTTAGAGTTTTTTTGGTCTATAGAGAGGACATTTAGAATTTACAATACATGTCCCTTTTTTTGCATTTTTTGTAGATTTCTTGAAATTACAGTATAAGTATTGGAGCCATCCTTAGCGCCCCTCGTGTGGCTTGCTTATACCGTTTGGAGGCCATCTTGGGTTGTTGCAGTTGTATGAACCAAGTTACTCTTTTCATTCATGTGTTGTGTGTTTTTACTGCATTGCATATAATCACTTAGTGAGATGCCCATCATTCAATTCCAGTATTTAATTTTGTGATTTCCAAAAATGCTTTTGTTAAATATAGTACATTCCGTGTTTAAATTAATTTATATTTATGTTTTTCCTTGCATTTCTTTATTTAGATTCTAAATTGATGCAACTTGTATGTTGTAACATATTCTCCTGAGAAAGCCGTATAAAAGGCGAAATATGTCGAGATATTCTCTTCAACAAAAATTTTTTTGAGCAATATATGCATCACTATATGATGAACTGTGTGGTTCAAATCCTTTTAGACAATTTTAAAAATGTTTCTGATGTTAAGGAAGCACTGAATGAAATTGTTATTTTTTTAACAAACTATGTACAGTGAGGGAAAAAAGTATTTGATCCCCTGCTGATTTTGTACATTTGTCCAATGACAAAGAAATGATCAGTCTATAATTTTAATGGTAAGTTTATTTTAACAGTGAGAGACAGAATAACAACAAAAATCCAGAAAAATGCATTTAAAAAAAGTTATGAATTGATTTGCATTTTAATGAGTGAAATAAGTATTTGACCCCTTTGCAAAACATGACTTAGTACTTGGTGGCAAAACCCTTGTTGGTAATCACAGAGGTCAGACATTTCTTGTAGATGGCCACCAGGTTTGCACACATCTCAGGAGGGATTTTGTCCCACTCCTCTTTGCAGAACCTCTCCAAGTCATTAAGGTTTCGAGGCTGACGTCTGGTAACTCGAACCTTCAGCTCCCTCCACATATTTTCTATGGGATTAAGGTCTTGAGCCTGGCCAGGCCACTCCAGAACCTTAATGTGCTTCTTCTTGAGCCACTCCTTTGTTGCCTTGGCCATGTGTTTGGGGTCATTGTCATGCTGGAATACCCATCCACGACCCATTTTCAATGCCCTGGCTGAGGGAAGGAAGAAATATGTATTTTTTCATGACATGCTCAGTCTGAGTTGCCCAAGTCTGTGACAGGCTTATTTTATTGATCAATAATGTAGTGAGTCATGGCCAACTGGTATCAGCTCTCATTAACTTCATGTAGTCAGAATAACGGTACAGGGATTGGGATCATTGTTTTTAAGTTATATTGGAAAAAGAGGTTGGCGTGTGAGTAAAGACCACCTTTTATGGTGAGAATGCTGTAATATCCTTCAAAATGGCCTGCTGCTAAGGTCTGTTGCGTCAGCCATGCAGTCAAAATAAATTGACCTCATTTGCAGCACACTGAAAACAAAGCATGAATTACAGTCATTCTTTGTGTAAGCTCATCTCATCTCTTCACACTGTAACACTCTTGAAAACATCAAAGTGCAATTTGCCAGGAATGCCAGGCAGTGCTCTACTTCATGAAGACTTGCAACTCATGGTTTACAGAACGGCCTTCTGGACAAAGTGGTAATGTAAAGAAGTGTTCAATTACATGGGTGTCTATACTAAAGGTAAGGGAGACCACTGCTGCGAACTTTGTAAAAAAAAAAAAACTCTTATGCCCCGTACACACGATCGGACTTTCCGACAACAAAACCATGGAATTTTGTTCAAAGGTTGTTGGCTTCAACTTGTCTTGCATACACACGGTCACACAAATGTTGGCCAACAATTACGAACGTAGTGACGTACAAGACGTACGTAATCAAATAAATTTTGCGCAATATTAATGAAATGTAAATCAACATGTATAAAATGAGTGAAAAAAACGAACAAAATTGTGACAGTTAGGATAATGGTCAATGGGGCTACTGCTGCAAGGATCAAATGTCTCTGTATTGCAGCATATAGCTATGGCCACTATCTTATAATTATGATGATATATAATTTATATCCAAAAATTACTGTAAATGAAAAGCATTAATTCCTGCAGCCATTAATAGTTAGGGTTGGGCGATATGTGCAAACAATGCAATATATTACCATAAAACATCAAACATAGTATCAAAAGGAATAGTGCAAAAAAGTCCACTTCAGTGCTCAATTATAGTGCAAATACTACGGATGAAAAATTTGTAGGGGAGATACATGGGTAGTGACATAGAAACAGTCTGTAAAATTCTTCTATTCAATTCTGGCACAAAAAGTGTGGTGGATATGTGTCCCTGCTGGTGGTGTCTCCTATTGTAGTCTCACAGGACCCTCACCTTCAAATTGTAGTAAACAGGCATTCAGTGATTGTAGGTTTCTTAGAAGTTGTCACTGGAATCCTCACTTTCTTTGTTATTATTCCTCCATAGTTTTTTCTATATATCTCCGATCCAGTTCTCTTCTAGATAACTTGTACAGCCTTCCTTTCTGCAACTTGTCTTGCATACACACGGTCACACAAATGTTGGCCAACAATTACGAACGTAGTGACGTACAAGACGTACGGTGAGCCAATAAAAAGGAAGTTCAATAGTCACGCGCCACCTTTTGGGCTCCTTCTGCTAATGTTGTGTTTGGTGAGCATTGATTCCGAGCATGTGTGGATTTTTGTGCAACGGACTTGTGTACACACGATCGGAAACATTTGTTGGCGGAAAATTTGAGAACCTGCTAGCCAACATCTGTTGGTGGAAAGTCCAACAACAAATGTTCGATGGAGCGTACACACGGTCGGACTTTCCGCCAACAAGCTCACATGCAACATTTGTTGTCGGAAAATCTGATCGTGTGTACGCGGCATAAGGGTGTTTTGCCACTGAGCCAAATTACCCAGAATATGTCATTGTAAACATATTTTACATACTGTATATTTCACTTGATTTTAATATGCCAGTTTGAAAATACAAACTATGGAATCCAGAGAGCCTAAACAGAAGAAACAAATTTGATCAGAATATTTATTTAAAAGATCAGAAGCATAAATTAAGGGAGTCTTGATAGGTGATAGGTAAATAACACGTTGTCACTATAAAAAGCACTGTAATCCCAGTGCTAGGATGAATGGCGTGTAGTATTGTCGGTATACATAAGTGGATAAGGGGGCTGCAGTGTTAGATCATAAAGTCCTCTCACACGCGTATCGTCCTTAAGCCGGACTTCCTCAGCCATAATGGAGGCCAACAATACTACATGCCATTCATCAACATGCGGTTGTTAAAAGTGGTTGGACATCGTAACTTATTCATCTATACATTCAAGCTTCCATCTGTGACCACTTTAAGTGGCGAACGCCTGTTTGACCCATCTGTTAGCACAGGGGTCCAGTGATTGAGGTGAGTGGTTTGGCTAGCTGGTGGAGGAATCACTGATTAGGAGATATCACATGAATGTATATGAACACCCTCATCACGGCTGAGGAGATCTTATATGTCAACTTTTATATCCATCTTTTATACCAAAGGGGACTTTTTAACATCTCATGCTATGAGCAATCTGTTATTTTATCTTTCTGTATATATTCTTAGCGCTGCACTGTTATTTACCTATTACATGTTCAGAAGGATTTTCATATATTGACCTTTTAGTGTACAGCTGCTTTAATTTTGTGAGTTTATGTATATCGTCTTGCGCTGACTGAACCCCATATTTTACATAGTCTTGATAGGTGAACCAAAGATTTATTTTTTTTTTTACAGAAATTGTCAACTTACTAACTGCATGAGGATGGCCATTAGTCATACAGCTACCCTGATGGTAACAGTCTTCCTCACCCCTGTTTATAAACACATGCACCAAACTGCACAATCTACAAATAGGGAAGGAAGGGATAATTCTTAGTCCTAAAGACACTATGTACCCTATATTACCAAAAGTATTGTGACGCCTGCCTTTACACGCACATGAACTTTAATGGCATCCCAGTCTTAGTCCGTAGGGTTCAATATTGAGTTGTCCCACCCTTTGCAGCTATAACAGCTTCAACTCTCCTGGGAAGGCTGTCCACAAGGTTTAGGAGTGCATCTATGGGAATGTTTGACCATTCTTCCAGAAGCGCATATGTGAGGTCAGGCACTGATATAGACGAGAAGGCCTGGCTCGCAGTCTCTGCTCTAATTCACCCCAAAGGTGTTCTATCCGGTTGAGGTCAGGCAAGTTCCTCCACCCCAAACTCGCTCATCCATGTCTTTTTGGACCTTGCTTTGTGCACTGGTCCAAATGATTTATTGGGGGGGGGGGGGGATTATGGTGTGGGGTTGTTTTTCAGGGGTTGGCTTGGCTCCTTAGTTCCAGTGAAGGAAATTCTTAAGACGTCAGCATACCAAGATATATTGGCCAATTTCATGCTCCCAACTTTGTGGGAACAGTTTGGGGATGGCCCCTTCCTGTTCCAACATGACTTTGCACCAGTGCACAAAGCAAGGTCTATAAAGAAATGGATGAGCGAGTTTGGGATAAAGGGAAATTGACTGGCCTACTGTAATTAGATTAGAACTGGTTCTGATTCAAGTCAAACTCTATCCAAAACATTTTTTATGCTTTAAGCCCCACACACACGGGCTGATCATCAGCCTGTATCGCCCAGTTCAATAGAAACCTGCTGAAATTCGACCCGTGTGTATGGCAGCCGGTCTGACCAGAGCCAGCTGAACGTCCGAAAAAGGCCTGCCAATCGGTTGACCGGTGTATTCTGGCAGTGGTGCAGTCTCCCTGTCAGAACACAATGGCAAAGCAGGGGAGATTTCTGTACTAACAACGAATAGTTAGTATGAAAAAAAAAAAACTAGTGTGCATCAGGCTTTAGAGTGGAAGAAGTTAGACACTCTGTCTGGTGTTGTTTTTATTGCTGTTTATATCGTCTTTGGAGAGATTGTCCTGCTCTTACTGTCCTGGTGACATGCAGGTCACTGCTGTAGGCTAAATTTTATGCCTGCCCTTTCTAGTGCACCTTAGGGAATGTAAAGCCTGGCACACACTAGCATTTTTTTTAAACCCTACTGGGTTGAGTGAACAAAAAAAAAAAACTGAAGAGCTCGGGAGGAGTTACTGTACTTACTATCCAATGTTAGTACAGCAATCTCCCCCCGCTGAGCTATTGTGTTCTGACAGGGGATGGTTTGCTTCATCGTAAACATTAGCATAACTCAAAATAGGGGCTCACAGAAAATACACTATCCTTTTAATAAATATGTGCACACCAAAAAAATAAAATAAAATAAAAGCAAAGAGGTTTGAAAAATTAAACAAAGTGTTCTACATTATAATATAAAACATAATCATATACACTTTAAATTAACACAATTATGATTAGAGGGATTGCAGAAAATTCACAAAGTGATAATTACAGGCAAGATTATATACAATGGCGTAGCTTAACAGCAGGGAAATTTATTTAGTGGCGCTACACAACTGAAAGCCTGATTACATATGGCAACAAATTCCTACATCTACAGTCAAAAGCAAATCAGTTTCACCATAGAACAGAAAGATACAATGATTTGCTAATTCAAAGACAGCTAGTAAAGTAATATTATACACACACAAACATTGTACAAGCTGGTCTAACACCACTAGTGGCAAGAAGGAATAAGGAGGACCTACAGTTTTATAGTAGTGAGTCAGTGCTGTATTTTGGCCTAGGCCGACAAGGCCCAGGCCCAGGCCTAGGCCTAGGCCTAGGCCCAGGCCTTGGCAGGGGCTGCGCCGCCGCCTCCAGCCTGATTGCACATTTATCCAGCACAGCAGAGCAGCAGGGCCGGGACTACGAGATGCGCAAGGGGCAGAAGCTCTGGGCGTAACAATTAACTGGAAGTGGGAGGGGTGAAGCTCGGTGTGCAGGCAGCCCCGGGGTTAAGGTCCCCCAGCTGAAAATACAGACAGAAAGCAGAGCTGTGTTGGGGGTGCCTAGACCAGTCTAAACTACTGTACATAGGCCTGACAGGTGACTTCTAGTCCCGGCCTCTGAGGTGATGTCATTCAGATGGGACAGGAAGGGAGTGTGGCGCGGCGCAGATAAACTGAAGTAAGAGCTGAGTAGTAGACTTTGCAGCAGCAGATCTTGCTTGTATGGTGCAGTATATGTAGAATAAGGGGTGGGAGGAGCTGAGTGTACTGGGGGGGGGGCTCTGTATACTACTAGAGGGCTAAGGGGTGGGTAAGCTCTGTTCTGGGGGGGGGGGGGGACTGTGCCCTGGGGTTGAGAGGAAAGGGAGGGCTCTGTGTACTGGGGGGGGGGGGGCTAGGGGGGTGGTTGGAGCTCTGTAGTGGTGGGGGAAGCTCTATGTACTGAGGGGAGAATGGGGGGGGGTGAGGCTTGTAGTGAGCAAAGGGGGGGCAGAGTTGAGGGAGGAGCACTGTATTGGGGGTGAAAGGAGGGTGGGCTCTTTGTACTGGGGGTGGGCACTCTGTCTAATGGGGGGACTAGGGGGTGAGGGGAGCTCAGTACTGGGGGGTGGGAGAAGAGGGGAGCTTTGCAATGGGGGGCAGAATGAGGGGCAGTGGCATAAGTAGGAAGTGTGGGGGGGTTGTGGCTTACACCAGGTACTACAGCTTTAAGGTTGCCAATGCAGGTCAAGTCTAATGTCACGCATTGTTGTCAGCTTGTCTGGTTGTTGGTTACAGTGGTGCCAGCACCTCACAGCGCACCATTGCTAAATCACTCCGCTCCTCCTGCCCACCTTATAGAAAAGCATTCTTAGTGACACTGCAACTACTGTTGCTTAGCTATTAAGCAACAGTAGTTGCAGTGTTACTAAAAATGCTTTTCTATGGAGTGATTTAGCAATTGTGCCCTGTGAGGTCACACTCCTCCAGCATAGGTCCTGCCCACATACCATCATGCTGCCATACGTATTCTCTGGTAGAAAGTGTGGCACCCCAGCCACAGCACAAATGTAAAGGGGAGAACCTGTATGAAACTGTAATGCCCTGTATACACGGTCGGATTTTCCGATGGAAAAAGTGCAATCGGATTGTGTTGTCGGAAATTCCGATCGTGTGTGGGCTCCATTGGATTTTTTCGGTCGGAATTTCCGACACACAAAGTTTGAGGGCAGGATATAAAATTTTCCGACAACAAAATCCGATCGTTTAAATTCCGAACGCACAAAGTGCCACGTATGCTCAGAATAAATTAAGAGAAGAAAGTTATTGGCTACTGCCCCGTTTATAGTCAGAACGATCGGATTTTCTGACAACTTTGTGCGGCCGTGTGTATGCAAGACAAGTTTGGCCCAAAATCCGTCGGAAAAAATCCGATGGATTTTGTTGTCGGAATGTCCGATCAATGTCCGACCGTGTGTACAGGGCATTAGGTTTAATGTACACGGGACGTTTTTACAACCTCTCCTAAACGATTTAACTTGACAGATAGTAACCCACGTTTAAAATGTCCGTTTTGTCACGTTTACATGCCGCGTTTAGCTGCGTTTAGCCACGTTTGCGTTTAGAAGCGTTTAAAAAAATTAATATATTTTTTTTAAATAGCCAAAAATGAAAAACACCTGTAAATGAAACGTGGCTAAGCGAGAGTTACCGCGTTTAGAAGCGTTTGGCGCTTGAAATGCCTCTCAGCGTCTGAACTCATTTTTTTGCTTTGCAAAAAAGGCCTCTAAACTCAACTGCCTAAAAACTACAATAAAATGAACCTGTGCACATGTACACATAAGATAACATTGGATGAGTTCAGGGGCAGCTGGAAAAAGCATCCAACTGCCTCTGAACATCCATTTACCAGCAGCAGTGTACAAGAGGCCTAAGACCTACTGTATATTAAAGTGGAACCTGAGTCCTGAGTCTTACAATGAGCGGGCAGGCAGGGATTTTAATGCAGAAGAGACATACTTTGTCGCTTCTGCATTAAAGTTACTTACCTGCCTGTCCGTTGCTGTACAGTGCACCATGCACACCCTCTGCGGAGCCCACTCTGGGCGGTCGGATGTAAACTAACTCTGCTGTACATTTACACCCGACTGTGATCTGATCCGATCCTCCAAGACGGAGGGGAACAGATCCCCTTCCATTCATTATTAGCAGCCTGGATTTGATTTTAGATTGCGCATGTTGCTCCATAGGGGAGAATGGAGGGTCCAATTGGGTCCGACTGAAAAACAGACAGGCAGATCCAATTGGACTGCTCATGTGAAAGGAAGTGGTGACACAAATCTAGATGAGGCGGGCATCCGATGGAGGGGGACGCCCGATTTTAGTCTTGCCTAGGGCAGCACAAAACCAAAATACACCACTGTAGTGAGTAGTGACCTCTGTAAGTAAGTGGCTCCCACGTAGGCCTGTAATCACTCTCCCCCTATGTAACCATCACATATTTATAAAACCAATGATAAATGTAATCACATGACCCAGTGCTAACGGTACTGGAGGAAGCATCACTTAGATCCTTCGAGACAGGTGAGTTCTTTTATCACAGTCATTACCAGGACTTAATTGTTTACTGGACCCCCTATCCCAAATACTGTATGTACCCAAGCAATGTATTGTGTTTAAACAAAAAAGGAAGAGGAAAGAATGGGACTTTATATTAGGCATGTCACTGAATAAATATCTAGATATAGATCATTAAATTGTTTATTAATTCCAATTCAAGTTAAAAAGTATCAGTAACCTTTGGTAAAAGACATGATATACTGTAAATAACAGCTCACAATTATTATACAAAGTAAAATACAACATGATTAGCAGTACAATTTCATAGATCAATCATCCATCAATAATAAACACAAGCAATTGCTCTTAGTGAGCAAAACTTGTCTGGGCATCAGTTCAAAGTGTACTCGACGCACGTTTCATGGCTCACACCACTCATCAGGAGTAAAATGCTCTGAAATTAAATAAATAACATACAGTATCTCACAAAAGTGAGTACACCCCTCACATTTTTTGTAACTATTTTATTATATCTTTTCATGTGACAACACTGAATAAATGACACTTTGCTACAATGTAAAGTAGTGAGTGTACAGCTTGTATAAAGTGTACATTTTGCTGTCCCCTCAAAATAACTCAACACTCAGCCATTAATGTCTAAACCTCTGGCAACAAAAGTGAGTACACCCCTAAGTGAAAATGTCCAAATTGGGCCCAAAGTGTCAATATTCTGTGTGGCCACCATTATTTTCCAGCACTGCCTTAACCCTCTTGGGCATGGAGTTCTCCAGAGCTTCACAGGTTGTCACTGGAGTCCTCTTCCACTCCTCCATGACGACATCACAGAGCTTGTGGATGTTAGAGACCTTGCGTTCATCCACCTTCCGTTTGAATATGCCCCACAGCTCAATAGGGTTTAGGTCTGGAGACATGCTTGGCCAGTCCATCACCTTTACTCTCAGCTTCATTAGCAAGGCAGTTGTAGTCTTGGAGGTGTGTTTGGGGTCGTTATCATGTTGGAATACTGCCCTGCGGCCCAGTCTCTGAAGGGAGGGGATCATGCTCTGCTTCAGTATGTCACAGTACATGTTGGAATTCATGGTTCCCTCAATGAACTGTAGCTCCCCAGTGCCGGCAGCACTCATGCAGCCCCAGACCATGACACTCCCACCACCATGCTTGACTGCAGGCAAGACACACTTGTCTTTGTACTCCTCACCTGGTTGCCGCCACACACGCTTGACGCCATCTGAACCAAATAAGTTTATCTTGGACTCATCACACTACGTCCTTAGTGTGCTTGTCTTCAGCAAACTGTTTGTGAACTTTCTTCTGCATCATCTTTAGAAGAGGCTTCCTTCTGGGATGACAGCCATGCAGACCAATTTGATGCAGTGTGCGGCGTATGGTCTGAGCACTGACAGGCTGACCCCCCACCCCTTCAACCTCTGCAGCAATGCTGGCAGCACTCATATGTCTATTTCCCCAAAGACAACCTCTGGATATGATGCTGAGCACATGCACGCAACTTCTTTGGTTGACCATGGTGAGGCCTGTTCTGAGTGGAACCTGTCCTGTTAAACTGCTGTATGGTCTGCAGCTCAGTTTCAGGGTCTTGGCAATCTTCTTATAGCCTAGGCCATCTGTACACTGCACCATGTCGGCGGTGTATTTTAATGCTGACTGCCTATTGTACCCGCAACACCGCGGATGAGAGGTAATGCCATTACCGGGTGGCAATTAGCGATACTTTTCTTCTTACACACACACACACACACACACACACACACACACACACACACACACACACACACACACACACACAGTAGTGTCACCAGTGTGTTAAAACAGGGTGTCACCCCCCTCCACCAACTATAGTTGCCCTCTCAGTACAGACCCTCCCCAGGACAAACCACCCCCTCCTCTATTAGTATAGACCCCCCTCAGGACAACCACCCCTCTCCTCCATCAGTATAGACCCCCCTCAGGATAACCCCCCAATCAGTACAGACCCCCCTCAGGATAAATCCCCCCTCCATCAATACAGATCCCCCATCAGGATAACCCCTTAAATCAGTACAGACCCCCCTTAGGATAAATCCCCCCTCAGGATAACCCCCCAATCAGTACAGACCCCCCTCATGATAAATCCCTCCCTCCAGCAATACAGATCCCCCTCAGCATACCCCCCATCAGAACAGACCCCATCAGGATAAATCCCCCCCTCCATCAGTACAGACTCCCCCATCAGTACATACCCCCCTCAGGATAAATCCCCCCCTCCGGATAACCCCCCCCTTCCAGCAGTACAGACTACCTCAGGATAAATCCCCCTTCCATCAGTACAGACACCCCCAATCAGTACAAACCCCCCTCAGGATAAATACCCTACCTCCGGATAACCCCCCTACATCAGTGCAGACCCCCTAAGAATAAATTCCCCCCCCCGGATAACCCCCCTCCATCAGTACAGACCCCCTCAGGATAAATCCTCCCCCTCTGGATAACCATTAAGATAAAAAGCCTTCTTTGTGCAGTAGCCGCCCGAGCCCCCCCTAATACTTACCTGAGCCCCCTCTCTGTCTAGAGATGTCCACAAGTCCCTCGGCCATCTGGGACTCTCCCTCCTGATTGGCTGAGACACAGCAGCGGTGCCATTTGCTCCCACGGCTGTCAAAGTTACCCAATCAGGAGAGAGAGTGGGGCGGGGCCGAACGCCAGCTCCATATCTGAATGGACACACAGAGCTGAAGCTCAGCTCGGGTGCCCCCATAGCAAGCTTTTTGGGAGGGGCCAGGAGCAGCGAAGAAGGACCCAGAAGAGGAGGATCCAGGCTGCCCTGTGCAAAACCAACCGCACAGAGCACGTAAGTATAACATGTTCGTTATTTAAACAAAAACAAAAAAACGAGACTTTAGCCCTGGTCCACATTGGAGCAATTTGACATGTCAGATCGCATGCCAAATCAGCAGCAATTGGCGGCAATGGCACCGCCCAAATTGGTGCGACACCGCATTTGCGGTGACACACCGATTCCCAAAAGTAGTTTCTGTACTACTTTTGGCGACTTCGGGGTGCGATTTTTCCATAGACATCTGTGAAGGAACCTGCACAGATGTCTCTGAAATCACCCCCGAAGTGGGAAATGACATGCGGGAATGAAATTGTGTGAGTTCAGCTGAACTCGCATGATTTCATTCCCGCTGTCAGTGTGAACCTGGGCTCACAATCACTTTAAAGGCTTGGCATGTTTGGTATCTTCGTACTTGACACAACCCCATCTTTTATGTTTTAGCAAACAAATGGGTATAATATTGTGTCAATGTGCACTAAAATTCATTTTAGTGTACTTTTTTCCCTCTAAATATGTGTTTGATAAACATATGACCATATATCGAGTGACATACAAAATTGCACCTACCACCATTTTCATCTGCAGGGCCTCTACTTTCAGAAGATATACAATTGTTTGGAGGGGGGGGGGTCTTTTCCTAGCATAAAAAGGCAGATTGTAAGATTGTTGGGCGGCACAGTGGTGTAGTGGGTAGCACTCTCACCAAGCAGTAAAAAGGGTCACTGGTTCGAACCCCAACCACGACACTACCTGCCCGGAGTTTGCATGTTCTCCCTGTGCCTGCGTGGGTTTCCTCCGGGTACTCAGGTTTCCTCCCACACTCCAAAGACATGCTGGAAGGTTAATTGGATCCTGTCTAAATTGTCCCTAGTATGTATGAATGTGAGTTAGGGACCTTAGATTGTAAGCTCCTTGAGGGTAGGGACCGATGTGAATGTACAATGTATATATAAAGCGCTGTGTAAAATGACAGCGTTATATAAGTACCGTAAATAATAATAATAATGTACGAAAAATCCAAACATTGTCCTGGGCAGACAATTCGTAAAGCCGTTGTTTCCATCACTCTGATATATTGATCCTGGACTTTGCAGAACACACAAAAGGTCTTTTTTTTATCAGTAGGTTTTAGGATCCTGCAGAATGCGGCTGAAAAGTCTTGAGGACAATAATTTGTTCCATTGTAATAAGAACTGTAAATGTTGGCATGAGTACCCTTCCCAGGCCTGCCTTCCTTCGCTAACGATCTTAATGCCTCCCGCTGGCCAACACAGACAGTGTGCTCATTTATTGCAACGGTCAACATTTCTTCCCCTCCTGCCAAAAGAAAAAAAAAAAAGTTTAAGGGGAGAAAGTCTTATATGATCATGTCAGGCAGGAGGGGTTAACTGAACTGCATTCAGGAAATTTCTCACATCCTGCATCCCCGTCCCCTGTAACTGTATATTATGGTGCTGTACTGCTCAGACAGCTGATGAAAGCTTTTTCTCAGTCAGGATAAGATGTCAGAACAGCTCAAGACAAAACAGCCGTTCTCTCTCCCAGTCCAGACACTTATACTGCTGATGTGTGCTAGCTGTGTTCTTATTTCTTCCAGAGCACAAGGTAAGGCTTAAATACTTTTTTTTCTTGTAAACGTGCGCACACTGTGTATTGTTGCTGCCTTGGGCAAGTTTTATGTTCCTCTCTGAGAAAAAAAAAAAAGCAAAACTTGTACTTTGTTTTGCTGATTGCACTCACGGTCCCCATTGTTCCCCCGCCGTCTCTCCCTTCTCCACGCTCTCCCTGCTGTTTTCACAACTAAATTTGCTCTGAAACGCTGTCAGTAAACTCGCCGGTCTCTGAAGTGCAGTCCAATTCATTCCCTGCAGAAGTAGAGTACAGTCTCAGATTGTTTTCCGCTTGCAGGGTATAGAAGTGCTTATAATGTGTGAATGAGGCTGCACTGGAGACTGAAGGGGGGAAGCCTGGGGGCTCTGCAGCTTCTAGGCGACTTAAGCTGGATACACACTATACAATTTTCTGCAGATTTTTTTTTTTCCTTCAGATTTACCAAAACCATATAATATAAGGTCTAGGGATGCACCGATACCATTTATTTTACAACGAGTACGAGTACCGATACTTTTTTTTTTTAGTACTCACCGATACCAATTGCCGATACCTAACGCAACTGTTTTGTTTTCACTTCAGCTGTCAGCAATTATACAAAGCATTGAAAAGTTATTTACAAATGAAATTGATTTTTTTTTTATTTTGCACTTTTTCAATGTGAAATGTGTAAATATATATGTGTAAAAATATTCACTAACAAAACAAACACAAAAAAAGTTTTCATTGTTTATCGTTTATAAAATAGACGTGAACAAACAAAAAAAGCAGGAAAATAATAATTAAATGGAGGAGAATAGGGAGTTAATTAAGGCTGATTAGAGTAAATTAAGGGTTAATAAGGGGTTAAACAGAGGAACATTTGTTCATCCCTTTGATCTGCAGAAGAAGAAACAGAAAGATACAAAAAGAAACAATGTTTCTTTTAATTTTATTGTTTCAGCAGCTGAGCAATGTTGTTAATAAACATTGCCGGTTGTTTTGTTTTTTTTTTTGTTTTTTTTTGTTTTTTGTTTGTTTTTGACAGCTCCAATTACCCGACTTCTTTAAAACTTCAGCTGTCAACAGGGGAGACCCACTAACAGCTCAAAGAACCGAGCCTGAAAGTATCGGTTTCAGGTATCGGCGCATTTGCAGGAGTACCGATAATTGTGCAAAATACTCAGTATCGGCACCGATACCAATACTAGTAGCGGTGCAACCCTAATGAGGTCAAACCTTAAGAGTTTCAATTTGCATGCAATCAGATGGGCCCTTTCACTATATGGTTTTGCTAAATCTAAAGGAAATCAGACAACAAAAGTTGTATAGTGTGTATGGGGTCTTAACTGGAGCTTTAAGGTGCCTATTCAGTGAATGCCAAGAAGATGCAACATTCCCATATAGCATAGAAGGGTGCTGTTATCTGTCAAGAGACAGCTATACAAGGGACGATATCAATGAAGTGTCTCTTCCAACAGGTTACATGGCAAAGGTGTCTCTTGCATTGACAACATTCCAGCTCCTGCATATATTTGTGCCTGATCAGGAGTTATTGCTAGATGCCTACATTGCCTAACTTTTTGCCGATCACCAAACTTATAGCTCTAACTTATCTAATGTTGTCTTATAATTGTGCTCCAATCTGATCGTTATTCACACTTGTACCACCAGACAGCAGCCCAAAGTGGTCAGAATCATCTGTATTCGCATAAAAGTCCTGCCTGTGTATGGTACACTTTACAAGGAAATGCTGACAGTGATAGTGGCACAACAGCCTGAGAGCATCAGCATGGCTAATTGTTGCTTTTTATTTCATTAAATAGATTACAGTTAATTTTCATTGAAAAGTAGAGTTAAGCTGGATACACACTATACAATGTTCTTTAGATTTGTTCCTTTAGATTTACCAAAACCATATAATATGAGGTTAAACCTAAACACTTTCAAGTTGCATGTAATCCGGCAGGCCCTTGCACTACATAGTTGAAGGTAAATCTAAGACCCTCATACACACTATATACAACTTTTGTTGAAATTTGTCTGATTTCCCCTGAGATTAACCAAAACCATGTAGTGCAAGGGCCTGCCTGATTGCATACAAATTGAAACTTCTAAGGTTTGACCTCATATTATATGGTTTTGGTAAATCCGATGAAAAAAATCTACAGAAAATTGTATAGTGTGTATCCAGCTTAAAGGAAATCAAACTACAAAAGTTCAATAATGTGTATCCAGCTTTACTTGTACCCCATTCACATGATGCAACAAATGCACAATACAGGGTGATGCAGAAAACGGATGCATTGAAAGGGAGCATGTTCTCATAAATTAGCTACATTGCATCTTGCTGGGCTGCATTTATTGGATGCATTGACCCACAGCTCCCACTTCAATCCAATGAATGGAATACAAATGCACTGTATTGGAATCTGCATGGCAATGAGTGTAAGTGCAATTCACATTGCTGCATGTATAATGACATGAATGGACCCTCACCATTTCTGATTGATGGAATAGTTAAACTTTACAGTGTATCCTCATTGCTATCTTCATGGCCATTGATGTACACGTGCAACTTTTATCAGATCAACGGAGAACAGCAGTGAACCATCCAATATAGTGCAGCTTAACTAAGACTCCAAATCTCTAATTTACTGCACACACCATCACATTGACACAGGGTTGTATTAAAAGAGTTGGTACTCTGTGGGCATTTATGGCAATACAAAAAAATCATTGTAATACCTTCATCACCTTAGTATTGATAGCTTAAACATGATCAAACATATGTATTATTGTGTTGGAGCCAAAGCAGTAGTAGCATAGCTCCCAACTGTCCCTGATTTTGAGGGACAGTCCCTGATTTGGAGCAATGTCCCTCTGTCCCTCTTTCTTCCTCATTTGTCCCTCATTTTGGTCTGATCTATAAAGCTGTACATAAAATGCACTATTTATCCTTCAAAAAGTGTTTCCCAGTGCTAAACCTTCCATCCAAATTCTCAATTGCTGCATTTGTAGATTTTAAAAGCCAATATGAAGGAATAGTAGTGGTAAAAAAAAAGCCCTTGTGGATGTAACTAATCTTTTTTAGGCGTGTCCTATGCCTACATACTTTTGCTAGTAGGTGTCCCTCGCTCCCATCTCAAAATGTTGGGAGGTATGGGTAGTAGGACCACAACCCAAAGACCATAGCCCCTATAATGCCGTGTACATTGACCGGACTTTTCGACAACAAAGGTCCGACAGAACGAATCCGTCGGACAATTAGATCGTGTGTGGGCTTCATCGGACCTTTGCTGCCGAAAAATCAGACGGACTTTAGATTTATAACATGTTTCAAATCTTTCCGACGGACTCGAGTCCGGTCGAAAAATCCGTTCGTCTGTAGGCTAGTCCGACGGACGAAAACTGACGCTAGAGCAGCTATTGGCTACTGGCTATGAACTTCCTTATTCTAGTCTGGTTGTACGTCATCGCGTTTGAAGCAATCGGACTTTGGTGTGATCGTGTGTAGGCAAGTCCGATTCGTTGGAACTCCATCGAAAAGTCCTTCAGAGTTCAGGCGGACGAGAAGTCCGCTCGTGTGTACACGGCATAAGGCACTTAGAACTCAAATCCCCAATGTTTAGTGTAGTCACACCAATAAAGAGCAAGCAGTGATTAGTTAGTATAAGTTGCTGCACATCATTACTCTTTATGCCTGGGTTTTTATTTGAAGTGTATGTAAACCCCAAAAAAGAAAATGTAATATGGGGTCCCTTTTGGTCTTTTGAAAGTGTATCTAAAATGTGCACTTTTAAGGTGCCTCAAGGAATACAGTAGGTTTAAAATAAGGGGAAATATACATCCCACACAGTTTTTTCATACAAATGTTTAAAGTTAAAGACAAACCAACATTTATCAAAAAAGGCTTGACTATGACATTCTCTTTGAACAAGTAATATCTCTCTAGAACAGTGGTTCTCAACCTTCTAGTGCCGTGACCCCTTGATAAAATTTCCCAAGTTGTGGGGACCCATAACAGTAAAATTATTTTTGTATCGTGGGTTGTCAGCACCCAAGGCAAGACAAGTCATTTGCGCCCTTAACCCATGGACATTTAGCCCTCCCTGAGTCCTTTCCACTCGTACAGTATTAAAACCCCTTATGGTACATTTTAGGAGAATGGGATGAATGGCAGTGCTGGTGGGGAGTTGGGATGAGTGGCAGTGTGGGTGGGGGACGGGATCAGTGGCAGTGCTGGGGGGGGGGGGGGGGTTCTGCTCAGCCAACTTAGGTGCTCTTGATCAAGGTCATCTGCTGATCTGAGAACTATAGTGGGGACTTTTAATAGCAACTCACAGGTAATGTTACTCACTGTGTCTCCAGCTCTGTGGTGTCTCGCAGCAGTGACACCAATGCCGAAATCAGGAGATGGGGTCTCCTCCAGCCCCTCCCACTTCACATTCCTCATCAGTCAGCTGACCTCTAGTCTCTGCCCCCCACCCATCTCGTGAACTGAATGGGCGGCTGCGAAGAGTCTGAGTGGGTGGCTGCAGGCTCCAGGAACAGCCCTGCTGGGCGGCCACGAAAAGGCTGGGAGAGCGGTGCAGGCTTCAGGAACAGCCCAGGATTCGGTGACCCCTGCCAAATTGTCATTCGACCCCCAGGTTGAGAACCACTGCTCTAGAAAATATTTGTACCGATGTGTACTTGCAAACGTCCAGTAAACCTCATACTATAAAACACTTATCCCCACTCTCAGGGTTAGAATTAATGAACTTTTTGTTGTTGTTGTTGTTACATAGTTACATAGTAGGTGAGGTTGAAAAAAGACACAAGTCCATCAAGTCCAACCTGTGTGTGTGATTATGTGTCAGTATTACATTGTATATCCCTGTATGTTGTGGTCGTTCAGGTGCTTATCTAATAGTTTTTTGAAACTATCGATGCCCCCCGCTGAGACCACCGCCTGTGGAAGAGAATTCCACATCCTTGCCACTCTTATGCCGCGTATACACGGTCGGAATTTCCAACAACAAATGTTCGATGTGAGCTTGTTGTCGGAAATTCCGACAGTGTGTAGGCTCCATTGGACATTTTTTGCAGGAATTTCCGACAACAAATGTTTGAGAGCTGGTTCTCAAATTTTCCGACAACAAAACTTGTTGTCGGAAATTCCGAGCGTGTGTACCCAATTTCGACGCACAAAATTCCACGCATACTCAGAATCAAGCAGAAGAGCCGCACTGGCTATTCAACTTCATTTTTCTCAGCTCGTCGTATGTGTTGTACGTCACCGCTTTGTTGACGTTTGCAATTTACGACAACATTTGTGTGACCGTGTGTATGCAAGAGAAGTTTGAGCCAACATCCGTCAGAAAAAAATCCACGGTTTTGTTGTCGGAATGTCCGACCGTGTGTACGCAGCATTACAGTAAAGAACCCTCTACGCAGTTGTATAATAGATGTTTCTCTCTGCGCTTCGCAGGATTCACCACCCGCTTCTTCAGGAGAACAGAGAGCACAGAGGTGCAATACTATGCAGAATATACTAAGTGAAAACAAATTGGACTGGGCACGTCCACATGAAGCACACACACCAGGTCTCAAATATTCAGCAGCTGCTGGAGGGGCATGTGTGCATATGGGCCTTACATTTTAGGTTCAATGGCTCTATGGTCGTCTCCATTTTCCTATATCCTTGGCTGGGGATCAATCTTTGAATTGCATATCTGTCTTCTAACTTTGGCATCCACATATTTGGTTTGATTTGATTGGTCATTACATGTGCACAACATTTCAGACCTAATCAGACATTCTCAACATTGTTACCCTTGTGGAATACTTATTTTGGGGTACTGTTTGGCGGTTTCCCTGCGTTCGCAAGTGGAGGGACTAGCTTGAGGTGCCCCCATGTCCTAGGCTGTTGAATACTTGAGGCCCAGGGTTTGTTCCATGTGGATGTGCCCAGACCAATTTGTTTTTACACTATATATTCGGCATAGTGTTACACCTCTCTGCTTACTGTTGTCCTGGAGAAGCAAGTGGTAAATCCTGCGAAACACATAGAGAAGTTACATTTATTGAGCGCCCAAGAGTGGAGATATATGCTTCATATTTTTATGAAGAAAATGACATTTACTGGGACCGTAAGAATGGGGATATGTGTTCCATAGGTTCACTGGTTATATGCAAACATGTATCGATACATACAGTATTTTCTAGAGAGGACTTACTTATGCACAGAGAGTTTTATGGTCAAGCCTTTCTTGAATAATGTTGATTTGTCTTTACTTTTAAAGGTTTGTATGAATAAACTGTGTGGGGTGTACACTCTCCCTTATTTTATAACCTATTGTATTTGTGTATTCCTTGGAGCACATTAAGGCCCCTTTCACACTGGGGCGGTTTGCAGGCGTTATTGCGCTAAAAATACCGCCTGCAAACCGCCCCTAAACAGCCTCCGCTGTTTGTTCAGTGTGAAAGCCCGAGGGCTTTCACACTGAAGCGGTGCGCTGGCAGGACGGTAAAAAAAGTCCTGCGAGCCGCATCTTTGCAGCGGTGAAGGAGCGGTGTATTCACCGCTCCTGCCCATTGAAATCAATGGGACAGCGCGGCTATACCGCGACAATACCGCGGCTATAGCCGCGCTGTACGAGGGATTTTAACCCTTTTTCGGCCGCCAGTGGGGGTTAAAACCGCACCGCTAGCGGCCGAATACCGCTGCAAGAACAACGGTACAGCAGCGCTAAAAATAGCACTGTTGTACCGCCGACGCCCCCACCGCCCCAGTGTGAAAGGGGCCTTAAGCACACCGCGACCGACTGACTCCGAGGTCCTCCCCCACACAAGCTGATATTTCCCATAACACAGAGAGGCCATTACAGTCCAACACCCTGACAGAGCATATAGTGTACATTCACAGGAGGAGCCCAGCTCCACACAACACTATACACACATCATTTACCTGAGCAACAACATAGAGGAGCTTTCCACATCAATAATCACTGTGTACAGCATTACCAATACCGCAGCTATAGCCGCGCTGTACGAGTGGTTTTAACCCTTTTTTGTCCGCCAGCGGGGGGTTAAAACCGCACCGCTAGCGGCCGAATACCACGGTAAAACAGCGCTAAAAATAGCGCTGTTTTACCGCCGACGTCCCCTACCGCCGCAGTGTGAAAGGGGCCTAAGGCTGGGTTCACACCATTGCGAATTGGATGTGGATTCCCCGCATCAAAATTTACATTAGCAGGAAATTTTGACCTGCTCTCTATGGAGCGGGTTCACATATCTCCGCAGCGGGTCCGGTGAGATTTGCACAAAAACATCTGTGCATCTTTTGGCCTGTTTCAGGTTCGAATTCAACCAAACTTCGGGCTGAAATCAGACCTGAAACGGTGAACCAGGATCCCTACTGTGAGCCACATGCGGCAATGTTGTGAACCCAGCCTTAAAGTCTGCTTTTTGGCATTGTTGCCTTTAACCTTTGGCATAGTATATGCTTTTATCCATTGAGCCCCACCTCCAATTAGGGTGAGTGGATAAGTGTCTGGCAGTATTACCATATTATTAGTTTGGTTTGGTTTCCATGTTTTTTCTTTATTTTCCTTAGACTACATAGTTGAAGGTAAATCTAAAGGAAATTGAACAAGAAAATAGTATAATGTATGGGCAGCTTTACACTGACACATATAAGGCTGTCAACTTGCCATTCATCTTCAACAGCAGAAGTCACAATGAGCATGGTCTCAGTTCCTCTATAGGCCACAAACTTTATGAGGGGTCTCACTCCTTTTTTGGATTTCTTTTTAAGATGGGATGGAAAGACTCTGTGGTTAGGAGCTAAACACTCTGATGGGAGATATAAATGCTGAACCCCTGAGCTATATAAGAAGTTAATTGATGATTCAGCCCACCAGATCACACCCAAAACAGAAATATCCATTCCAGCCCGACTAACCCTTTACTGGCATGCTGAAAGTGAGTTGCTGGGACAAATACACTCTGCTTTAAGTACAAGCTAGTCACAAGCACTATGAAACATGCAATAAAGGTAACTGTTTTGAAGGTTATGAAATAATGCAATAGTGAGTTGATATAATTATGCTAGCAGAGGGCAGGATCTAATATTAACACACATGCCATTATTCCCTCATGATAAATTTATGAATACCAAGTTAATGCTTGGTTTACCACGCTGCCCTTAATTTAAACCTAGCACACTCCATTAATCTAACAAGTCAGCAGAGATGGTTGTTAAGTGAAGCAAGAGATGTGCTAAGTGCAGATAATTACTGGCCTATTGGTTCTGATTGGGAAACAAAAAAGGTACCCATACCTTACTGACATGCTTGTCTATCTCCCAACTGTCATAGATGGGAAAAGAGGACACGCTTTAGCAGAGTACTACTGAACATGAGCAGAGGACATAAAAAATAAACCCAAATGTAACAGTCAAGTTTAACCACATTTACTTTAAGACTTGCAGCATTTTTTTTTCCATATTCGTGAATGCATTTTCTAATATGAATGAAGCCTTATGCCGCGTACACACGGTCGGAACTTCCGACTTGGATAGTTTTTCCGACGGTATTCCACCCAAGCTTGCCTTGCATACAACACGGTCACACAAAAGTTCTCTGAACCTTCGACTGTCAAGAACGAGGTGACGTACAACACTGCAACGAGCCGAGAAAATGAAGTTCAATGCTGTTTTCAATGCTGATGTTTCTGTTGATTCCGAGCATGCGTGATTTTTTGCGCGTCCGAATTGCATACAGACAAACGCATTTTCGGATAGGAACTTTTTCCCAACCGAAAAATAGAGAACCTGCTCTCAATCTTTTGCTGGCTGGAATTCAAAATACACAGTCGCATTTTCTGACAAAAAGCTCTCATCGGAGTTTTGCTGTCAGCATTTTTGATTGTGTGTATGCGGCATAAAAGTGATACTTGTTAAAGTGAGCCCCCTTACTTGTTAAAAATAATAAACATGTTATACTTCCCTCCTCTGTGTAGTTGGTTTTGCACAGAGCAGCCCAGATCCTCCTCTTCTCGGGTCCCTCTTCGGTACTTCTGGCGTCTCCCCCTGTTGAGTGCCCCCACAGCAAGCAGCTTGCTATGGGGGCAGCTGAGCCGAGCCGCTGCTCTGTGTGTCCATTCAGACACGGAGCCACGACCCAGCACTGCCCCCGCTCGCTCCTCATTGGCTCACTGACTTTGATTGACAGCAGCGGGAGCCAATGGAGCTCTGCTGCTATCTCAGCCAATCAGGAGGGAGAGTCTCGGCCAGCCGAGTCTCTCATGCAACATCGCTAGATCATAGGAGGAACAGGTAAGTATTAGGGGGGGCTGGTGCACACAGAAGATTTTTTTAATTCAATGCATAGAATGCATTAAAGGGGTTGTAAAGGTAATTTTATTTAAAAAAAAAAATAACTAACATGTCATACTTACCTTCACTGTGCAGCTCGTTCTGCACAGAGTGGCCCCGAACCTGGTCTTCTGGGGTCCCTCGGCGGCTGTTTCAGCTCCTCCCCGCAAGAAATAACCACCTTAATGCGAGCTCCCTCGCATGGTGGTTAGTTGTTGCGGGCGCGCTCCCGTGATACAGCCGGCGGCTATAACCGCTCGCTGTATCACTCGGCCCGCCCCCCGGTGCGCCACGTCATCGGATGTGATTGACAGCAGCGCGAGCCAATGGCTGCGCTGCTTTCAATCCATCCACTGCAGCCAATCAGCGACCAGGCTGAGCTGCAATAGAGATGACGAGAACGAGCAGCGGAGATTCGAGGCGTCAGGTAAGTAAAACGGGGGGGCTGGGGGCGGCGGTATTGTCAAAAGTTTTTTCACCTTAATGCATATAATGCATTAAGGTGAAAAAATTTTTACCTTTACAAACCCTTTAAGATAAAAAAAACTTACCTTCTGCCTTTACAACTACTTTAAAGTGGAACTTTAGTCAGAAAATTAAGTTCTGCTAGATGACTTCAGGCCGGCCCCTTTTGCAGGTATAGCTATGTAAAGCATTAAAAATAAGTGTCTATACTGTTTAAAATCCAGTAATACACTGTCTCCGCCTGCTCTGCACATGCTCAGTTGCTCTCCATGTTTAGGCATTTTTAGGCACTGCTGAGTTTTTAGAGGCCGATCTGCTGACAACTTTAAAGTAGAATTAAACCCTTCTATCCTTTACATCCAAGGAAGCTGCTTCTGTTTGATCTGCAACTGCCATGCTGTTGCACATGTGATCAGTTATGATGGTTTGACAGTTTGGTTGAGGACAAATAAAAATGTGACAGTTAGCAATCCCGGCATTCCAGGAATGTAACTGTTTTTTTTTAAACCTTTAAATCTATGATTTTATGATTTACTGCTGGGACTCTGGGCTTCTCTGGGATTTACTGCTGGGACTCTGGGCTTCTCTGGGATTTACTGCTGGGGCTCTGGGCTTCTCTGGGATTTACTGCTGGGACTCTGGGCTTCTCTGGGATTTACTGCTGGGGCTCTGGGCTTCTCTGGGATTTACTGCTGGGGCTCTGGGCTTCTCTGGGATTTACTGCTGGGGCTCTGGGCTTCTCTGGGATTTACTGCTGGGACTCTGGGCTTCTCTGGGATTTACTGCTGGGGCTCTGGGCTTCTCTGGGATTTACTGCTGGGGCTCTGGGCTTCAGCAGATGTCCTACTGTACAGGCCTCCGGCCTCCGGCCTGTACAGTAGGTCATCACTCCTTCTCCAGGCCAGAATAGTAAGGCATTGCTCCACTGTTGCTCCCTTGGAAAGCAAGGTTCTGCAGGAATTTTACTAGCAGGGGAACACAATAAGTTGCTGCCAGCAACAGGATCACTAGGTTGATGTGAGTCTGATGGCGGGCACTAGTGACTGCTTGAGGAGCTGTAGCACTGGTACATTGGTTGTAAAACAAGGTTTCTCTGCAATATACAGTAAGTGATGCACTACTACAGATCAAACACAAATAGCAACAAGAGCTAGAGTGGGTATGCTCTGGGCACCCTAATTTAGGACATCATTTTAAGCTAACCAATGTACTTGTTACCAATTGTAAACCACAGTGGCATTACCAATTACACTTTAAATGCTTTTTGCATGTTAGAGAGCCCTGGGTTTTGGCAATCCTTGGTATGCTACAGTAATTTGCTGATGCCTACAATAATCTAAAAGGAGTCTGCTCTAAGGACTTGGGATCAGTTTACCAGGTAAGGTGAGCATAGCTTTAAGTGTTACTAAACCCACAACAGTAAAAAATCAGTCTATATATGCAGGCTTGTTATACTCACTGTGGAACCTAAGGGGTTAATCCTCCGCATTGTATAAAAAGGCTGTTTGATCCCGGTCTTCCTGATCCTTCCCTTCTTCTACTGTCCCAAATCCATCTCCTGATAGTACATAGCCTTTGGAGTCACTTTGCACATGCTCAGCTTGGTGTGTATTGATAGAGAATTTTGTTTTTTTGGGAGGGTGCATATGATCAGTTCAGGGCCAATCAGCACTGTCCAGACAGAGGGTCAGGGGTCATACAGCCTCATAGGACAGTCAGAAGAAAATTAAAACTCCTCCTACAAGCTTTAACCACTTCAGCCCCGGAAGGTTTTACCCCCTTCATGACCAGGCCATTTTTTGCGATACGGCACTGCGTTATTTTAACTGACAATTGCGCGGTTGTACGATACTGTACACGAATAAAATTGATGCCCTTTTTCCCACAAATAGAGCTTTCTTTTGGTGGTATTTGATTACCGCTGAGGTTTTTATTTTTTTATTTTTAGTGATATAAACAAGAAAAGAGCAACAATTCTGAAAAAAATTTTTTTTTACTTTCTGCTATAATACATATCCAATAAAAAAAAATCGAATTTCTTCAGTAGTTTAAGCCAATATGTATTTTGCTACATATTTTTGAAAAATCCCAATAAGTGTATATTGATTGGTTTGCGCAAAAGTCATAGCGTCTACAAATGATGGGATATTTTTATGGAATTTTTATTTATTTATTTTTTTACTAGTAATGGCGGCAATCAGCGATTTTTAGCAGGACTGCAACATTGTGGCGGACAAATTGGACACCTAACTGACACATTTGACACTTTTTTGGGGACCAATGACACTAATACAGTTATCAGGGCTAAAAATATGCACTGTTACTGTACTGAGACTGGCAGGGAAGGGGTTAACATCTGGGGCGGTCAAAGGGTTAAGTGTGTCCCTAGGGGGTGCTTAATAACTGTGTGGGGATTGCTCTGACTGGAAGAACGCAGAGATGCGTGATCCTGCTTAGCAGGAACACAAGATCTCCATGTTCTCCCCTGTCAGAATGGCGATCTGCCTTGTTTATATACATAAATATATATCCCTCTCTGGGGAATGATCACGGGTGGCTACTGCACGAAGCGATGTATGGGTACGTCGTTTCGCGCTGCTGGGCAGCCTTGCTGCAGCAAATGTGCGGAAGATGGTCCAGAAGTGGTTAACCAGACACTGATAGAAGTCACAAGACTGCTATATACTGCTGATGAGAAAATGTATTTAAGGAATAGCTTTTAACCACTTGCCACCCAGGCCAATTCTGACATTTCTCTCCTATATGTAAAAATCATCATTTTTTTGCTAGATTACATAGAACCCCCAAACATTATATATATATATATATATATATATATATATATATATATATATATACATACATACATACACAGTTGTATGCAAAAGTTTAGGAATTCCTGACAATTTCCATGATTGTCATTTATAAATATTTGGGTGTTTGGATCAGCAATTTCATTTTTATCTATCAAATAACTGAAGGACACAGTAATATTTCCGTAGTGAAATGAGGTTTATTGGATTAACAGAAAATGCGCAATAGGCATCAAAACGAAATAAATTTGGGCGCCCTAACAGAAAAATCACATCAATGTTTAGTAGAGCCTCCTTTAGCAGAAATAACAGCCTCTAGATGCTTCCTATAGCCTGTAATGAGTGTCTGGATTCTGGATGAATGTATTTTGGACCATTCCTCCTTACAAAACATCTCCAGTTCAGTTTGATGGTTGCCGAGCATGGACAGCCCGCTTCAAATCACCCCACAGACGTTCAATGATATTCAGGTCTGGGGACTGAGATGGCCATTCCAGAACATTGTACTTGTTCCTCTGTATAAATGCCCAAGTAGATTTTGAGCAGTGTTTTGGGTCGTTGTCTTGTTGAAATATCCAGCCCCATCGTAACTTCAACGTTGTGACTGATTCCTCAACATTATTCTCAAGAATCTGCTGATATTGAGTGAAATCCATGTGACCTTCAACTTTAACCAGATTCCCAGTACCGGCACTGGCCACACAGCCCCACAGCATGATGGAACCTCCACCAAATTTTACTGTGGGTAGTAAGTGTTTTTCTTGGAATGCTGTGTTCTTTTGCCTCCATGCATAACGCCCCTTGTAATGACCAAATAACTCAATCTTTGTTTCATCAGTCCACAGCACCTTATTCCAAAATGAAGCTGGCTTGTCCAAATGTGCGTTTGCATACCTCAAGCGACTCTGTTTGTGGCGTGTGTGCAGAAAAGGCTTCTTTCGCATCATTCTCTCATACAGCTTCTCTCTGTGCAAAGTGTGCTGAATTGTTGAAGGATGCACAGTGACACCATCTGCAGCAAGTTGATGTTGTAGGTCTATGGAGGTGGTCCGTGGGCTGTTCTTGACTGTTTTCACCATCCTTCCCCTTTGCCTCTCCAATATTTTATGCGGCCTGCCACTTCTGGCCTTAACAAGAACTGTGCCTGTGGTCTTCCATTTCCTCACTATGTTCCTCACAGTGGACACTGACAGCTTAGATCTCTGAGATAACTTTTTATAGCTCCCCTAAACCATAATGTAGAAGAATCTTTGTTTTCAGGTCATTTGAGAGTTGTTTTGAGGCCCCCATGTTGCCACTCTTCGGAGGAGAGTCAAAGAGAACAACAATTTGCAATTGGCCACCTTAAATACCTTTTCTCATGATTGGATGCACCTGTCTATGAAGTTCAAGGCTTAATGAGCTCACCAAACCAATTGTGTGTTCCAATTAATCAGTGCTAAGTAGTTACAGGTATTCAAATCAACAAAATGACAAGGGTGCCCAAATTTATGCACCTGTCTAATTTCGTTTTGATGCATATTGCGCATTTTCTGATAATCCAATAAACCTCATTTCACTTTGCATAATGTGAAAGATTAAGTTATGCTGAGTAAATAGATACCTAACATGTCACGCTTCAAAATTAAAAGTACACGCTCGTGGAATGGCGCCAAACTTCGGTACTTAAAAATCCCCATAGGCGACGTTTTACATTTTTTTACAGGTTACATGTTTTGAGTTACAGAGGAGGTTTAGGTCTAAAATTATTGCTCTCGCTCTACCGATCGCAGTGATACCTCATATGTGTGGATTGAACACCATTTTTATACGTGGGCGGGACTTAATATGTGTTCGCTTTTCCCTTTTTTTTTTTTTTTTTTTTTTTTTTAGTTTGACACTTTAAAAAAAAAAACTATTTTTTTGATCACTATTATTCCTATTACAAGGAATATAAACATTCCTTGTAATAGGAATATGGTACGATCGGTTCTCTTTACAGTGCGATATGGGGTCAATAAGACCCCACATCTCACCTCCAGGCTGGGAAGCCTGAATTTAAAAAAAAAACTATCTTGGCTTCCCAGCCGAGGCGACGCCGTTTGTTTGAATGCAGAGGCCGCGCGTGACGTCATAACATCGCGCCCAGCCTCCGAACGATCATAGCGACCATCTGGCCTGCCGGAAATCTCAATGGGGCCGGCGGATCCATTTTCCGACTCACTGATGGAAGCGGTGAGTTGGTAGAAGCACCGGAGGGCGGCAGGAGGGGGGGCGTCCCCTCTCGCCGCCCGTAAGAACGATCAAGCGGCGAACCAGCACTGTGATCATTCTTATGGTGTAAGGAATCGCTGGCTGAAAAAGCTGATATCTGAATGATGCCTGTAGCTGCAGGCATCTTTCAAAAATACCCGCACAAAGTCAAGGACGTCATATGATGGCCGGCGGGCGGGAAGTGGTTAAGCAGATATGTCCTAATAATCAAAATGATCTGTATTGTTCAGTAGCAACCAAATAGATGGTACGTTTGAAGAATACGCTGAACACATTTCTCCTAGAATCTGATTTTTACATTTTTTTTTGGGCACAGACCATTTTTATTTCAGGAAAGTGTAAAAGTGAGACCAATATGGATTGTTCAGCAAGCAAAGAGAAATAATAATGTGCATATAGCACAGTTAAGAGAGTAATTGATTTGTTCAGGTTATTGCACATCTTACCCCATAACTCTTTGTACGGCCTTATTGAGTAAGTGAGATTGGGTTGTAACATTTTTCATCTTTTTAGACCCCAAAAGCCCAAGAATGATGATTCTGCTTTTCAGAGGATATTGTTTCATAAAAAGTCCTGGACTTGCAGAATTTCTCTGCTATTTTTCAGATGAATGGTCCTAATTCTTGCAAGTAATACGTTATTTATAAGGAACTAATTTCACTCCATTGAAAGGCCGTTTCACCACTTATTATCTTCTATTAATAATGCAGCAATATATTCTGCAGCGAATCTGAGGGGGCGGAAAAAGAATGTAACTAGAAAATTAAATCAGAGTACGGATAACCAAACACATTATCTTTACAATTAATGGTATGGTGGAAAAATAGATATGTTTATTGGAACTAACTAAATTACAACACAAATGAATGTTTATTGCTACATAATATCCATAATAATATACATAATGCATAATATTATTACATGATATTCTGGTTATATCACCAATAGCTCTGTGTATTGCTGACACTTTCTCAAGACAGCATAAATGTATCTTCATTGGTTTTTAATTTTCAGGAAAAAAAAGGATCCTCCACAGTAGTGGAAATATAGTAAGATTCCCATTATCCCATCATGGACTTCGTTTACATTGTAAATTAGTCTTGTACGGCTTTCTAATTAAATCCCAATCCAGTTGGACAGTGTTTATTTTTTAAATTTTTTATGTTAATATGGAACCTGGAAGAAAATAAAAAGCATAGTAGCCATCACTGGTATTTTATTTAAAGTTGCAGCTTTTCAAGGCTGTTGTCTGAACCCTGGCTTTACTACATAGTTACATAGTAAGTAAGGTTGAATAAAGACAATAGTCCATCCAGTTCAACCTGTGTTGGTGTATGTGTGTCAGTGTCGATAATTATTTCCCATATCCCTGTATGTTGTGTTCACTAAGATGCATGTCCAAAAGTCTTTTAAATATATCAATACTCCCCTCTGACACCACCAACTGTGGAAGAGAGTTCCACATCCTTATTGCCCTGACAGTGAAAAACCCCCTACACAGCTTAAGATAAACCGCTTCTCCTCCAATCTCATTTTGTGGTCCCCTGTTCTCTTACATTCCCTGAGATTAAAAAGTTTTCTTCCTACACTAGGATCACCATTTAGGGATTTGTATATTGCTATCATATCTCCTCTCCAGGGAGAACAAACCCAGTGCTTGTAGTCGTTCCTCATATTTGAAGTCCTCCAGTCCCCATATTATTTTGTTGCCCTTCACTGGACTCTTTCCACCTCCTCTGGACTCTCTCCACCTCCTCTGGACTCTCTCCACCTCCTCTGGACTCTCTCCACCTCCAGCACATCCTTCCTGAGAACTGATGCCCAGAACTGGACAGGATACTCCAGATGTGGCCGAACCAGAGTTTTATAAAGTGGCAGGATTATCATTCTATCTTTGGAGTAAATTCCTTTTTTTTTTACAAGCTAATAGTCTGCTGGCTTTGCTAGCCGCAGTTTGACATTGCATGCTATTGCTCAGTTGATCTTCTACTAGGACCCTCAGATCTTTCTCCATCCTTGATTCCCCCAGAGGTTCTCCCCCTAGTGAGTAGTTTGTGTTTATGTTTTTAGCCCCCAAGTGCATCACTTCACATTTTTCAACATTAAACCTCATTTGCCATGTAGTTGTTCACCCCATTATTTTATTTAGGTCTTCCTGTAAAATTTTTATATCCTGATGTGAAGTTATTGCCCTGCTTTATTTTTGTGTCATCCGCAAAAACTGAGTATGAGCTATTCATACTGACCTCTATATTATTTATGAATGAATTAAACAGAATTGGCCTTGGGGTACCCCACTTACCACTCCAGACTAGTCCGAGTATACATTATGTATTACCACCCTTTGGACCAGCCCCTATAACCAGTTTTCTATCCAAGAACAAACCTTATGGTCCATGCCTACAGACCTCAGTTTGTAGATTAAGCGTTTATGGGGAACTGTATTGAATGCTTTTGCAAAATCCAGATTCTACGTAGAAAGTCAGTGACCTGAAGCAAGCATACCGCCATTGAAGTCTGAAAAGCTCCTGCTCAGCATGCTTGTTGTAATTTGGTGACTCACTACGTAGTGAAGCCAGGATTAAGATGACAGCCCCAGAACTTACATGTTTAAAGCAACTTTTATCCCTCCAAAAATTTGGCCAAAGCAGTTCCCTGCAGAAGAGTAGGTAGAATATTTATCTTTCCAGCCCCCAACAAGCACCGGAAACTGCAGAAAGTATTGATTGCTGAAGAGTCTGAAAGAGGCTGCAGCACTTAAGATGGAGAGAAAGAAGGAAGCTAAGGCCACTGGAGAAGGAAGCACACAACCTTTACTTTTGAAGGGAACTGTTCTGGCCAAATTTATAGGGTGACAACATAGTTCCTTTAAAATCAAGCCAGGATGGCAAATCCCATATTTCAATCCGAACAGGCTACCTTTAAAAATGTCCTAATAGCTATTTTCCACAGATTTTGTTAAAACCTTAGGTTCCTTGGGTCTTGCATGTGGGTGTCAAAATTGGCTTACTAAAAAGTCTGAAGTGTTCACTGCTAAGAATCCAAATAACCAAAAACTAATCAACTACAAAACTAAGAAATAAAACAGATCAAGTACCTACTGATTTGATCATTTAAAATCAATCAGGGAGGTAAATGGGAAATGGAAGATGAGGGTCTGGTAATGTTCTGTGTGTCTTTCAATATCAGTGAGTTTTCATAGTAGTGCTACCGATCACTGACTCTGTTCATTCATAACTGAGGCACAGTAAACTATATTTACTATGCTTTAGTTTGTGAATGAACAGGAAGCTCTGTACAGAACTATTCCTGGACATTCATTCTGTACAGCTGAGGATCCAGAGATGGAGATTGAGGGCTGTGTCCTCAAACTCTTTTCTCTGTCTCAAAGGTAGAACGTCAGCCTGTTTAAACACCTGATATCTCACCAAAGCCCCCCAATGGGGCTCCTAAAAAAAAAAAAAAAAAAAGGTGAAATAATAATAAAAAATACAATTGTAAAATAAATAAAATAAAAAAAAAAATAACAAAAAAAACAAACTACTGACACCAGTGGCGGAACTACCAGAGTCACAAAGGTCACATTTGCGACCAAGACCTGGGGTTCCACCACCAGGCTCAGAGAGGAGGGCCCTGGCCGGGGGTCAGGGGGGCCCTTCATGGTTTCTTGCACAGGGCCCTTAAGGTTCTAGTTACACCTCTGACCCTAAGTACAGTCCAAGTCAAGATTTGGAGTTTCACATGGGGCTAAGGACACTTCTCAGCACTTTCTGATATAACCTGTGCTTTACCCTGCATAGACAAAGGATAGGTTCACTTTCACTGATAAACATAGTAGGTGAGGTTGAAAAAAGACACAAGTCCATCAAGTCCAACCTATATGTGTGTGATTATATGTCAGTATTACATTGTATATCCCTGTATGTTGCGGTCGTTCAGGTGCTTATCTAATAGTTTCTTGAGACTATCGATGCTCCCTGCTGAAACCACTGCTTGTAGAAGGGAATTCCACATCCTTGCCGCTCTTATGCCCCATACACACAAGCGGAATTTGCGCTGGAAAAATCTTGGATGGTTTTTCCGACGGAATTCCGCTCAAGCTTGGCTTGCATACACACGGTCACATAAAAGTTCGCTGAACTTTCGACTGTCAAGAACGCGGTGACGTACAACACTACAACAAGCCGAGAAAATGAAGTTCAATGCTTCCGAGCATGCGTCAAATTGATTCCGAGCATGCATGGTTTTTTGCGCATCAGAATTGCATACAGACGAACAGAATTTTCGTCAAGAACTCTTTCCGTCGGAAAAATAGAGAACCAGCTCTGAATCTTTTGCTGGAGGAAACTCAGACAGAAAAAGTTGGAAGGAGCATACACATGCTCGGAATATCCGACCAAAAGCTCCCATCGCACTTTTTTGGACGGAAATTCCGACCGTGTATGTGCAGCATAACAGTAGTTTACGTAGTTTAAGGTTAAACCTCTTTTCTTCTAATTTTAATGAGTGAACCCTAAACATTCATAACAAAGGCAGCACATTTCTTCTCTTCAACATACAATTTACAACACTACACATATGTCATTAAGCTACTTTGTAAGTCACATTTGCACTTGCACTTCCTCAGCAACTAGTACTAGTTGGTCCACGACTAGGCAAAGCTTCCAGTCTGTTCAGAAAGTATGAGTTCCTGCTTGCACTGTCAGCTCCTTCAAAAGATGTTTGACAAAGCCACCGTGTCTAATTGTTTGACCTAGATGTGGAGCAGAGTGAAAGTGCAGCTGACATCAATCAGTACAGATAATCTAAGTGTCTCACATAAGGTAAGGCCATTACAGAACTATGATGACAATGTTAGCAATGGGAATTTTGCAGCATCTCCTAATACAGGACCACATCTGCGCACTGGCTATGTGCTGAAATACACAGTATTCACATCTGTTAAAGGTACCCTTAAACATGAAACGATCATTGCACAGTTCTGATGATTTTGTCAGGATAATGCCGCGTACACACGAGCGGACTTTCTGGCGGACTAGGTCTGACAGGATTAGTCCGGCGGACAATCCGATAGTGTGTGTGGGCTAGTCCAATAGCTTTTCGGGATAAAAATCCGATGGACCTAGAAATAGAACATGTTTCAAATCTGTCCGATGGACTCAAAGTCCGATGGATTAAATTGGGAAAACTGTTCGTCTGTGTGCTGGTCCAAATACGACGCAAGGGAAGCTTTTGGCTACTGGCTATTGAACTTCCTTTTTTAGTCCCGTTTACGTCATCACGTTCAAACTGAATGGACTTATGAAGGGACTTAGTCTTATCGTGTGTGGCCAAGTCCGTTGGTTCGGAAAGTCCGTCGAACCTAGTCAGAAAGTCCGTCGGAAAGACCGTCGGACCTATTCCGCCGGAAAGTCCGCTCGTGTGTACGCAGCATTACTTTAACTATTATTGTTTTCCCAGGACCATGGACCCCCCTCTGAGTGCATGTACTGGTACTGTCCATTTTGCACATACTCTCAGAAATATTGCATATGGCAATGATTGAAGCGATAAGACATACAGATAGTGCTGCCCAAAGTCCAGAGCATGCAAATATTTGAATTACCAGCACGGTAGGACATGTCTTACTCCTATGATTTCATGTGTTCCCATTTGTATCCTATGAACATGTCACAAGTTGCTCTGTATGCTGACTTCAGAGGAAAAAAAAACGAAATGAGTAATTATCATAGATCCGCCATATCACATACACCACATACTAGCAAAATTGCAGGATTCAACAAGGGTCATCATATGTGCATGGTTTCTTTAGGTTAGGTTGAGATTAGCACACGCTATGTAGAGGGTAATAAAACTGCGAATGGCTAATTATATTACTGGAAATCAGCATTCATCTTCTGATAAGGAACATCTGGACAGAGCATTACACAATGATAAGAGCCACCACCCAGTACAGTATAGAGCTGCACTCTGTGTATTGTACTGAACACAGCCGTGTAACGGACAATTCGCACATTCCTATGAAATCTGTCAGGCTGTAATCACAGATGGCATTGCTCCAGTTGGGCACAGGCTGGAGATGGTCAAACGTCAATATATTTATGGAGTTGAAGGTCACATCATTGCAGCTTATTCTATGAAGCAAACTTTCTTTCCTAACAGCTGGCCCAAAGGAGATAGATTTATTATTATTGCTAAACTGCAATGCTGCTGCAGAGACACAGCCCATAAAACTGTATTCAGTAAGCACAGATTTCTATTTCAGAAACCTGAATGCAGCGAATGAACCTCTGGTGTCGTAATCCTGCCAATCTAATGGTCACCTCATAAAGCTGACTTGGCCAGGGTAGATTTCCTAGGAGCCTGCAATGACTGTAAAGTGTGTTTAATACATACTCTCAAAGTGACCCTGTCAACTTTTGTACAGAATTACACACCTGCTAAAAGAAGAGCCACTATACTTACCTTTCCAGCAGCCTGTTTGTTGAAATATTGCCTCTTCCCTGGGTGCTGCCGGTATTTGACTATTTGGATGGGTTGAATACCTGTTTTGTAGTGATGTACAAGCAGGGCTGGTGCAAGAATGTTTGACACCTAGCCTAGACGAAACCTCATTTTGCTGCCCCCCCCCGGCTACACCCCTGACTCCACTACCTTTGCCCTGCCCATGTATACCCCACCGTAATAATGAAGTGCCGATCAAATGCTGCCCGCCAGCGCCCATCAAATGCAGCTTTAACAGCACCCATCAAATGTAGCTTTAACAGCACCCATCAAATGTAGCCTACCAGCCCCCATCAAATGCAGCCTACCAGCGCCCATCAATGCAGCCTACCAGCGCCCATCGATGAATGTTTGCTTGTTTCCATTCATTCAGAAGTCAGGACACAGACACAGTTCTCCGCCGCACTGGCGCCTCTGACACTATGTGCGAATGGAGCGGCGGCTGCCTGCTGATGCTGAGACTTTGCTGCTTGCTGCAGAGAGAAGAGAGTAGGAACACCAGTGGCCGGGCGCCCTAGGCAGCAGTGCGCCCTAGGCGACTGCTTAGTTTGCTTAGTGTTAGCACCGGCCCTCTGTACAAGCCAGCTGGAGAAACCACTGCATGTGATGGGAGAGCAGGTATTTTACATTAATGACAATTAATGAAAGTCTGCATTCTGGGCATTTGGCCCTGGGTGAATACTGCCCTAAATGCAAGCACCGCTAGGTGCACTATCCAGCCCCACCCATCCACAGCAGCTGTCCGTGCCCGTCATACAGTCTGAGAGGCTGCCAGCAACAGGGCTGGTAGGACACTTGTGCCCTCTGCCCACAGCTAAACACCAAAGATAAATGCAACAGGGCTAAAAGTGGTTGTAAAGCTTTTTGTTTTTCTCTAAAATAACAAAACATATTATACTTACCTGCTCTGTGCAATAGTATTGCACAGAGTGGCCCCACACCTCCTCTTCTGGGGTCCCCAACTAGAACTCTAGGCTCCTCTTTTTCTTGGTGTTCCACCATAGGAAGCTGCTTCCTATAAGGGTGCACCTATGGGCTCACTCCTTAGCCGGGCTGTGTATGTCTATAGACAAAACGTGGCTCCTGCCCATCCCCTGCTCTCTCCTCCACATGATTTGATTGACAGCAGCAGGAGCCAATGGCTTCCGCTGCTCTCACAGAGTCCTGTGAGAAGAGGAAGATAGAGCAGCACACTCGGGCACAGCGCTGGGAGATAGGACTCAGGTAAGTATTTATGGAGGTCAGGGGCAATACAAGTACTGGGACATTTTTTACCTTAATGCATGGAATGCATTAAAGTGGACCTTCAGTCATTTTTTCAACTTTCCATCTATTAAATCTTCTGCCCTTGTTGTTTTAACTTTGGATAGTAAAACATTTTTTTTTCTGCCAGTAAATACCTTATACAGCCCACTTCTTGTTTCTTGTCTGGTAAAAAGCCTAGGCTTATGACATCATGCACAGCTCTCTCTCACTCTCATGAGAGTTTGCCAGGAAGTGAGAGGGGATGAGTCATAAGAGGGCCAATAAGAGCTGCAGGGATGCAGAGCTGGAGGTGTGCCTCTGTGTGTGTCTGTGTAAATCCAGGAAGTGAACAGGCAGCAGCTTCAGCTGCCCACAGTTAAAATGGCTGCAGTCAGACTTAGTGGAGGGAGATTTCTGCAGCATATCTGGCAAGTACAGAATCACAGTATATATAAAATAATATGCAAAGTGGTTGGAGGGAAGCTTCAGAATGGCAAAGATGTTTTTCTTACAAATTATGTGAGTAGACTGAAGTTCCTCTTTAAGGTAAAAAAAAAAAAAAAAAAATGTCCTGCCTTTAGAACCACTTTAAGGCAGGCCATACACGGGTCAAATTTCGAAAGAATTTTCGCTCGTACTTCGCACTATTAGTGGGCTGCAGCAACAGCCGATTTTCGCGCGGCCATCGAATTTGAGTAATCGGACATGTTGGAAATTTTTTGAAAAAACAAACGATTTTCTAATCAATGATAGGGGAATCGTGCGAGAAATGTAAACGAAAAAGAAATGCGCACGTGCAAGAAAAGAAAATTCCCGGAAAGAAAAGAAGATTCCCGGCCATGAAAAATTCTTTTCTGTAGCAACATGAGGTGAAATTGAAGGCTTGGTTGGTCGAATTTGGAAATCAATGGTGGCACCATCGGATCATTTTCAAAAGAAAATTCTTTCGAATTTCGACCCATGTATGGCCAGCCTAAGTGTGCATGGGGCCTAAAAGTACTGAAGCCGGAAGGTCTGCATAACAGCCAGACAACTCACTTTTTTTCCCCAGAGGAAATACATCTATTCCTCTTGGAATAGGTAAAGACATATGCACATATGCTAAAAATGATTCAATATTGATCTTTTATTTTTTTCTTTAAACTTCAAACTTCAAACTTTGATGCCACCCAGACTGCATGTATGTATAAGAAAACACACGTGTAGGTTTCCATCTGTCAGATAACACTTGTAGGTGTATCGGAAAGGTATGTGAACATAAATAGCATCTGGTTATTTAATCACCCTTCCAATTAGGCCTGGTATTTCTAGCGACTTAGCGTTTAATCACAGTTTGTTAATATGTGTCATTAGCTACGTCTTGAGCGTACCGTGTTAAAACTAACACCGTGCCTAATGCATTTACCTGATACTAGATCCAAAGGCTACAAATCATTTTCTCTGTTTAATTTCTCATTAGTTATGCAACTTCCATCAGCTTCGCTTAGTGTGTTTGTTATGTTCTCAAGCGCTCATTTCCTCTCTGCTTTCTGTCTGCTTGGTACAGAATTCCCAAAAGTCACACTTCAGCTTATAGGAACATATGGCATCCTACTCTACCGATGGCTGGGAAAAAGATCTTACCATCGCACAGAAAAAAAAAAAATGTGTCAAGGAGAGCTGCCCGGTGTCCTAAAACTGCTTGTGAACAAATAAATTCATAAACCACATTATTACTGGAGCCCAGGGCTTTATCTACATGACACCTCTGTGGCTCTATGGGTTTCCCCTTCCTTCCAAAACTTAAAACATATTGGGAAATTAAAGCTGAACTCCGGTCTACACATACAGTGGAACCTTTGATTACGAGCATAATCCGTTCCAGGAGAATGCTTGTAATCCAAAGCGCTCGCATATCAAAGCGAGTTTCCCCATAGAAGTCAATGGAAATAAAGATAATTAGTTCCGCATTGACTTCTATTACATGCAATACCGCATGTGGTCAGAGGTGGGGGGGGCGCCGGAGAGCCTCGGAAATACTCGGGGACAGCTTGCCTGAACTTGGAAAGGCTCAGAAACATTCGGGAATGGAGTATGTATGAGTGTTTGTGAGTATCTCCGAGTGGCTCCAAGTATTTCCAAACCGTTCCGAGTGTCCCTGGCGCCCCCGCACCTCTGGCCAAATGCGGTACTGCACACCACATTAGCTTGAATTCTGCTTGTTTTGCGAGACGACACTCGCAAACCGAGTCAGAATTAAAAAAAAAAAGTTGCTTGTCTTTCAAAACGCTCGTTAACTCGTAAACCAAGGTTCCACTGTATTGGGATATGAAGCTAATTAACTATTTTGGGATATAAGAAAGCAATACTTACCTTGTTACTCCATCCTGTAGCAGCCAACGCTCCAGTCTTCTTCACTCCAATTCCAGAGTGTGAGCTACTCAAGATCAATGTAAGACCAGTCTTTTTAAGCTGGACCATAGTATAGCTTCAGGAGAAACCAGCTTGGCTCTCCTTCTGAAAATGCAAATTTCCTGGCTTTCATGCTGATCCACAGAATGCTTTACTATTTGTCACTGACTCAAAGCAAGTATGGAAAACAGGAGTTCAGATTTTACTCTTCCAAGTCCAGGACGGTGACTTAGTATCATAGCTTAAGGCAGCCAGGAAACTAACAGCTAAGCAATGACAGTCTACAAATTTCCCCTAGTATAGGTTTCCTTTAATTGGCTTCTGTTCAGTTCCTGCGCTAGACTGTGCTTGGCATATCAGACTGTATGCTCCTCTAGGGCGGGTACCATTGTGATTAGTGCTTTTATATAACCACAGGTTGGGTACAGAAGAAGAAATAATTAAGGATCTTGTTTTATTTTTAAACTCTTTTTTTTTTAGGGACTACAGAAATGATTGAGGGGCCTCTATCTTTCATTTTCAACACTTAACTAAACAAAGATGAAGATAGAATCTAATTGGCTGCGTACAACTACTCTATATTCTGTTAGCTCCAGTTTAATAAATGTTCCTCATTATGCTTTATTTTGATATATTTGGATATTGTGGTAGAAGAGCAGCTTTTGGCTATTGACACAATGTAGCTTTGACATACATAGCAACCATATCCATGTTTCTGAATGTGATAAAGGTTCAAGCTCAGAAGAATAAACACATTGCCATATATCCAGTCTGGGCCCAGAAAGGGTCGTTGGTGACAAACCCCTGGATTTTTCACCTGTGAGGGTTTTTAGGACATCCTGGAAGTTTAATGTCAAGCCAGCTTTCTATACTGATCACGGCTTACAATACCTACTCATTTTGCAAAAACCGACACTGATAAAATTAAAGTGCATGGACAGTCAAGACTATTCTTTAGTTTTGTATAGAAAAGGTAATGTTTAAAACCCTTATGCCGTGGACAACCATTTGGCAAGTACAGAATCACAGTATATATAAAATAATATGCAAAGTGGTTGGAGGGAAGCTTCAGAATGGCAAAGATGTTTTTTTTTACAAATTATGTGAGCAGAGTGTAGTTCCTCTTTAAGGCTGCTGCAGAATATAACACCCGTGTGAAAGAGCCCTACAAGAGACATTTAACACTGACTGACCAATTAACCCATACTGTACATCCCAGTTATTACATCGATACTGAATAGAATCACATTGTTTGCATACATAATACACACCTCCCAACTTTTTGAGATGGGAGCGAGGGACACCTATTAGCAAATGTATGTAGTCATCGGACACACCCACTGCCACGCCCTCTTTCAGGAGAATTATACAAACATATTATTAGTTAAACCCATAAGTGCTTTATTTTTACCACTACTATTCCTGTATATTGGCTTTTGAAGTTTTCAAATCCAGCAATTTAGTAATTGGATAAAAGGTTTAGCTCTGGGAAACACTTTTTGAAAGATAAATAGTGCCTTTTATATACAACTGTATAGATCAGACCAAAATGAGGGACAAATGAGGAGAAATGAGGGACAGAGGGACTTTGTTCCAAATCAGGGACTATCCCTCGAAATCTGGGAGGAGATAAGGGCGCTCAGGTGGAGGAGGGTAGCTGGTCAGATGGATGATAGTGATGCAATGGCACTTCTGGCAGCACTTTGGTTAGAGGAGAAGCAACTCTGAAGATATAAAAAAAGGAAAAGAAAGGCGCCTCTAAGTGCAGTATGCAAAATTTAATAGAGTGCACAAAGGGTTAAAAGCACTTACAAGATCGTTGAGTGTTTAAAAGACGTGATAAAATCAGGAGTCCTCATCTGTGGCATGTGTCCATCCTCAGCATGGTGGTAGAGAGCAGTGTAGAGCCGCCCAGCAGCTGTAAAGCGTTCTCATACATGTTGCAGAGAGGTGGCAGCAGGGAAGCCTGTATTCACTGCGGGACACACAAGGCTGATGGTGTCAGTGGAGAGAAGGGGGCGGTTGGAGGGAAGCTTCAGAATGGCAAAGATGTTCTCCACTGACACCATCAGCCTTGTGTGTCCCGCAGTGAATACAGGCTTACCTGCTGCCTCCTCTCTCCAACACGCATGAGAACACTTTACAGTTGCTGGGCGACTCTACACTGCTCTCTACCACCATGCTGAGGATGGACCCATGCCACAGATGAGTACTCCTGATTTTATCATGTCTTTTAACCACTTGCTTACAGGGCACTTAAACCCCCCTCTTGTCCAGACCAATTTTCAGCTTTTAGCGCTGACGCACTTTGAATGACAATTGTGCGGTCATACAACACTGTACCCAAATTAATTTAATTAATTTATCATTTTTCTCCCACAAATAGAGCTTTCTTTTGGTATTTGATCACCTTTGCGTTTTTTATTTTTTGTTAAAAAAATGTTAAAAGACCGAATTTAAAAAAATGTATTTTTTTTTTTATATTTTGTTATAAAATTTTAAAAAAGGTAATTTTTCTCCTTCATTGATGTATGCTGATGAGGCGGCACTGATGGGCACCGATGGGTGGCAGTGATGGGCACTGATCGGTTACACTAATAGGCAGCACTGCTAGGTGGCACTGATTGGGCATTGATAGGTGGCACTTGTGGGCATTGATAGGTGGCACTGGTGGGCACTGTCAGGTGGCACTGGCAGGGGATACTGGTGGCACATATGAGGCAGAATTGCCTCTTCCTCTTCGGGACCGATGTCCCTTCCTGATAAGCCGGTGATCGGCTTTTTTTTCTCCTCGTGCTGTCAGCGTGAGAAAAAAAAAAAAAAAACGATCACAGAGCTTTTGTTTTGATCATGTGATCAGCTGTCATTGGCTGACAGCTGATCACATGGTAAGGGCCCGGGACCGGCCCGTTACTCGGATTGGTGATCACCCGAGTCTCAGTGACTTGGTGAGCACAGCGCGCTCCGTGCGCGCCCCGCAGGCCGCGTGCACAGGGGAGGCTGTCATATGACGGCCTCCCGGAAATTCAGGTCCGCGCTGTAGCCGTCATTCGGCTAGAGCGCGGATGTCAAGTGGTTAAACACTCAACGATCTTGTAAGTGCTTTTAACCCTTTGTGCACTTTATTAAATTTTGCATACTGCACTTAGAGGCACCTTTCTTTTGGGAGGTACGCATAATATATGTGTAATTCGCCCTGCCTGCCTGAAACCTGTAATATGGAGCTACAATGGCTCCAAAGCAGCACAAGTCTATAGCTGCCATCCTCCCCATAGGATACTTATTGTAGAACATGTACAGCGGATATTGTGACGTATATGATAGTAGCGCTTACAGGACTCTGACATCTTACCACTTGGGAGGGGGGGTCACAGTTGTCAGATGATGTAAAATAATCTAGCTTCTGATTGATCACCTTCTGGAAACCAATCAAAACTTAAAATCAGATGGGCAACGAAATAGAAGCCTAACCAGGATTCCGTCTAAAGACTTGTCATAATGAAAATCTTCATCACAGACAGCTTTGTTCTATTCTTTAAAATATGTCCTGTAAACATTGGGGCTGATTTACTAAAACCGGAGCACTCAGAATATGGTGCAGCCGTGCATGGTAGCCAATCAGCTTTCAACTTCAGCTTGTTCAGTTGAGCTTTGGCAATAAAACCTGGAAGCCGATTGGTTTCTATGCAGAGCTGCACCAGATTTTGCACTCTCCAGGTTTAGTAAATCAACCCCATTGAGTGAAATTTGCACAATTGTATTCCGCTCTTTCCCAGCTGTTGACCACCATAAAATGAACAGTTTGTATATACTATGCTAACACACCGTCTTATTCTGTATGGTGAGCCCAGCCACCGCTTAACAGAGAAACAAGTGAATATTTCATGGCCTGTTAAACATGTTGGATGGAGGTATAAAAACTCTGGATACTGAGCTGGCACAAATGATGTTGAGACAGTAAATTCCACAGTTTCGCGCTGGAAAGAGAGAGAAACGTTTATACCTAAAAAGAGTTTCCTTTTGCATATTCATTCCACAAGGCCTGGACGGAATAGAAAATTGCCTGGATGGTGGAGAATTGAATCATTAATTGTATGGCTCAGTGCATAAATATCACTGTTTAGTGCATTCTAATATTTTCCAGTAATTAAACGGAGCCGAGACAATCATTTTATATCTTGTGGAATGCTAGTCTGTAATTTAGCGGAGAAGTCCGAGGAACAGGTGCATTCATTACCGACAGCCCCTTCTCCCCCATACCAAGTGCGGACGGCGAAAGAAAAAGCAGCTGCTTAGGATGGGAGACCGTCGCTTATTCTGTACTATGAGAAAAAAAAAAAAAAAATCAGCTGTCAGATAAGGAGAACAGAAAAACAATTAAATGGGATCCGTACTAGAGGAACTGCAGTCGGCTCACATAATTTGTAATAAAAGACATCTTTGCCATTCTGAAGCTTCCCTCCAACCACTTTGCATATTATTTTATCTGTACTGTGATTCTGTACCTGCCAAATATGCTGCAGAAATCTCCCTCCACTGAGTCTGGCTGCAGCCATTTTAACTGTGGGCAGCTGAAGCTGCTGCCTGTTCACTTCCTGGAATTACACAGAAACACCTCCAGCTCTGCAGCCTCTCATTGGCCCTCTTATGACTCACTGTCATCATACTAACGGCCTAATGCCCCGTACACACGGTCGGATTTTCCGACGGAAAATGTGTGATAGGACCTTGTTGTCGGAAATTCTGACCGTGTGTAGGCTCCATCACACATTTTCCATCGGAATTTCCGACACACAAAGTTTGAGAGCTTGCTATAAAATTTTCCGACAACAAAATCCGTTGTCGGAAATTCCGATCGTGTGTACACAAATCCGACGCACAAAGTGCCACGCATGCTCAGAATAAATAAAGAGATGAAAGCTATTGGCTACTGCCCCATTTATAGTCCCGACGTACGTGTTTTACGTCACCGCGTTCAGAGCGATCGGATTTTCCGACAACTTTGTTTGACCGTGTGTATGCAAGACAAGTTTGAGCCAACATCCGTCGGAAAAAATCCTAGGATTTTGTTGTCAGAATGTCCGATCAATGTCCGACCGTGTGTACGGGGCCTAACACTTTTTAGGCCATTAAATACCGTATTTGTTATTTCTTTTGGGATAAGGATTTTACATAAATGAATAAAATCTGTAAGCGCCTCTGTCAGTGTTAAATGTCTCGACCCTCTAACTACCACTTTTGCTGGACAGCTTGGCCTGTAAAAGGAAGTTGAACAATAACAAATTCATTTTTACCCATGGTTCCACTTTAAGTCTTCTATTGTTTATTGAGTATAATTTTGTGCATAAAAAGCAGGAATTACTTACTCAAAATTTGAGCAAACAATCTGGAGCAGATGTCCATAGCAACCAAACAGCTTCTATCTCCCCTTTTTTCTGTTAAAGTGATAAAAGGAAAGAATAATAATAAAAAAAAATAACAAACATGTTATACTTACCTGCTCTGTGCAATGATTTTGCACAGAGCAGCCCCGTTCTTCTATTTTTTGCGTCCCCCCCTCACGGACCTGGCTCCCCCCCCCCCCCCACCAAGTGCCCCCAAGAGCAAGCCTCTTGCTATGGTGATACTCGAGCAGGCTGGCTCTAGAGCAATGCTCTGTGTGTCCATTCACACACAGAGAGCGGCTTGGCCCCGTCCCCCGCTCTCTCCTTATTGGCTCACTGGCTGTGATTAACAGCAGCAAGAGCCAATGGCTCCCGCTGCTGCTGTGCAAGCCAATGAGGAGAGAGAGACCTGGGAGAGCCACTGCTCTCATACATATCACTGGATCAAGATGGGACTCAGGTAAGAATAAAGGGGGGGGGGGGGGGCTGGGGAAGAGCTGCGCACAGAAGGTTTTTACCTTAATGCATAGAATGCATTGAGGTAAAAAAAATCTTGATCCTTTAGAACCGCTTTAAACTTTGAAAAATGAAAGACAAGTTCATTGTTTGCCATACACAACTGTTCCTCCAGATTCTGCCTGCTCTAGTTTTGATAAAACCCCCTTTGCTGTGTTTTAAAATGTATAACACAGCAAGTGCGCCTTATTGCTTCTATTTATATGAATTCTGACTCACACTAGTGTGATTTCAGTTGCTTCTTGAGTCTCACAGAATTGCATGACAATGGAAATCACTTTGTTTTCAAGCGTGCCAGTTAAAGCCAATGCAACTGACCACAATGCAATTTTGTAAGAAGGTTTTATTTATTTTCGCCCCCTCCCCTCCACAATCATAGTTACATAGTAGGTGAGGTTGAAAAAAAGACATCCATCAAGTCCAACCTAATAGTTTTTTTAAACTATCGATGCTCCCTGCTGAGACCACCGCCTGTGGAAGGGAATTCCACATCATCTTACAATAAAGAACCCTCTACGCAGTTTAAGGTTAAACCTCTTTATTTCTAATTTTAATGAGTGGCCACATGTCTTGTTAAACTCCCTTCTGAGGAAAAGTTTTATTCCTATTGTGGGGTCACCAGTACGGTATTTGTAAATTGAAATCATATCCCTTCTCAAGTGTCTCTTCTCCATAGAGAATAAGTTCAGTGCTCATAACCTTTTCTCATAGCTAATATCTTCCAGACCCTTTATTAGCTTTGTTGTCCTCCTTTGTACTCGCTCCATTTCCAGTACATCCTTCCTGAGGACTGGTGCCCAGAACTGGACAGCATACCCCAGGTGCGGCCGGACCAGAGTCTTGTAGAGTGGGAGAATTATCGCTTTATCTCTGTAGTTGATCCCCTTTTTAATGCATGCCAATATTCTGTTTGCTTTGTTAGCAGTAGCTTGGCATTGCATACCATTGCTGAGCCTATCATCTACTAGGACCCCCAGGTCCTTTTTTATCCTAGATTCCCCCAGAGGTTCTCCCCCCAGTGTATAGGTTGCATTCATATTTTTGCCACCCAAATGCATTATTTTACATTTTTCTACATTAAACCTCATTTGCCATGTAGTTGCCCACCCAATTCATTTCTTCAGATCTACTTGCAAAGTTTCCTGCAGAGAAATTATTGCCCTGCTTATCTTCCGCAAATACAGAGATTGAACTGTTTATCCCATCCTCCAGGTAATTTATGAACAAATAAAATAGGATTGGTCCCAGCACAGAACCCTGGGGGACCCCACTACCCACTCCTGACCATTCCGAGTACTGCCCATTTATCACCACCCTCTGAACTCGCCCTCGTAGCCAGTTTTCAATCCATATACTCACCCTATGGTCCATGCCAACGAACCTTATTTTGTAGAGTAAACGTTTATGGGGAACTGTGTCAAATGCTTTTGCAAAATCCAGATACACCACTTCTACGGGCCTTCCTTTATCTAGCTGGCAACTCACCTAAGAAGGTTAATAGATTGGTCTGGCAAGAACGATTCTTCATGAATCTCATGAGTCCATGCGTCCATGCTGATTACTGCTAATGATAACGTTGTCATTACTAAAATCTTTTATATAGTCCCTTATCATCCCCTCCAAGAGTTTGCATACTATTGATGTTAGGCTAACTGGTCTGTAATTCCCAAGAATGTATTTTGGCCATTTTTAAATATTGGTGCTACATTGGCTTTTTCCAGTCAGTAAAAATTAGGAACAATTGTCTGGCAATTACTTGACTGAGTTCCCCAGAGACTCTCTAGTTGCACTTGCAACCAAGCTGCACTACATATTCGCTCTGAAAGTTGCATCAAAATTATATTGCAGCAGTGTAAACCTAGCCTTCTAGTGAATAATTGGGGTTATTTAAACTAAAACTGGAGAATGCAAAATCTGGTGCAGCTCTGCATAGAAACCAATCAGCTTCCAGGTTTTATTGCCAAAGCTTAATTAAACAAGCTGAAGTTAGAAGCTGATTGGTTACTATGCACAGCTGCACCAGATTCTGAGTGCACCAGTCTTAGTAAATCTCCCCTAATATCTGTCAACAAACTTTCAGTGAAAATGCTTTCCACGTGGAAGACACTGCAAATTTACTTTTTATTCAGCATGGAAGTTGACTGTGCGGTCTTACATGCAAACCTACAAATCTTAATAAATGTATGATAATGGAAATACAACAAGCATCAAAAATAACTTTTAACAGTATACATCTCAACTATGTACACAAACAAATAAGATGACGGGTAGCATTATCCTGCTGAATGCACATTAATAGAATAGTTTGAACATCATCTGACCCCTTTTTTTGTAAATCTCGCAGCTGCATTCATTTTAACTTTTGAGACAAAATTATAATTAAGAAACTGCACCATACAAGAAACACTTTGATCAAAAAACACTGAGCATGTAGAATCTTGTAACAGACAGAGGTGGTTAGGTTCAAATATTGAGGAACTATTTCACCGTACTTCTCTTTACATTTTCCAAAGAACCTAATTATCATTCATTTACATGAATGGAGACAAAACTGTCAATACTGACAAGACATGACAACACAGGCTGATATCACATTTTCTAAAATCCAAGGATAAATGCATATCAAAGTTCTGTTTGCCGGTCAATAACTCTATTGATATATGGTAATTCTTCAAAGACATACACACTCTGTGCATTTATATGTGGACACAAGAGGAGATTTGTATTAAAGTGAACCTGTTGCAAGGAAAACAATATTAAACTGGCAGTAGCTTCTGCAAAGCATGTGGCACAAGTCTGCATGTGTCTAAAGAGTCCCCAAACATAGACAAACACTTCCTGAATCCCCAACTTTTATCTGTCAGCATGCTGCACTGACAGCTTTCATAAGTAGCATAGATACAGGTCTATGGGCCACCAATTTGGACTAAAACTGAAGAGTGCAAAATATATTTCAGAGATCTGTCTTTCACTGCTTGCCAAGAGCTAATAATGCCGCGTACACACGATCGCACATTCCGACAATAAAATCCATGGGTTTTTTTTCCGACGGATGTTGGCTCAAACTTGTCTTGCATACACACAGTCACACAAATCTTGTCGGAAATTCCGAACGTCACGAATGCGGTGACCTACAACACGTACGACGAGCCGAGAAAAATGAAGTTCAATAGCCAGTGCGGCTCTTCTGCTTGGTTCCGAGCATGCGCGGAATTGTGTACACACGATCAGAATTTACGAGAACGGATTTTGTTGTAGGAAAATTTGAGATCCAGATCTCAAATTTTTGTTGTCGGAAATTCCGACAAAAAATGTCTACACACGGTCGGAATTCCAACGCGCAAAATTCCATACATGCTCGGAATCAAGCAGAAGAGCCGCACTGGCTATTGAACTTCATTTTTCCTGGCTCGTCGTACGTGTTGTATGTCACCGCATTCTTGACGTTCGGAATTTCCAACAACATTTGTGCGACCGTGTGTATGCAAGACAAGTTTAAGCCAACATCCGTCGGAAAGAAATCACAGGATTTCGTTGTCGGAATGTCCGATCGTCTGTACGCTGCATTAGACTTTCACCTTCAGGTCTGCCCCACAAATTCAAGTGCATTGAACCATTAAATATTGGTGGCATAGCTTAAACACAACTTTGAGAGAAGTAGAGTCCCACTTTACAACCGGAGACTAGGATACAGATTCCTTCCTGGGCCCAATGGTACTATTGTAAAGGCCAGCACAGACTGGCCATTGGACTAGACATTAGCTGTAATTTTGCTTGATTCGCCTTTAAGAAAAAAAAAAAAAATTCACTTCAAAAGTTGTGACAGACAACTGCCTCTAACAAGGAAGAAATACAAAGGATTATTAATTGTCAATAGTTTATATCCCAGCATGGAAAAACACATGTGAGCTGACATTTTACACATTTATATCTACAGAAAAAAAATGTCTTCAAATGTTTCCATTAGTCTTCCTAAGCCCCACACACACTATTATGCCCCTTACACACGGTCGGACTTTATTCGGACATTCCGACAACAAAATCCATGGATTTTTTCCGACGGATGTTGGCTCAAACTTGTCTTGCATACACACGGTCACACAAAGTTGTCGGAAAATCCGATCATTCTGAACGCGGTGACGTAAAACACGTACGTCGGGACTATAAACGGGGCAGTGGCCAATAGCTTTCATCTCTTTATTTATTCTGAGCATGCGTGGCACTTTGTCCGTCGGATTTGTGTACACACGATCGGAATTTCCGACAACGGATTTTGTTGTCGGAAAATTTTAGATCCTGCTCTCAAACTTTGTGTGTCGGAAAATCCGATGGAAAATGTGTGATGGAGCCTACACACAGTCCGAATTTCCGACAACAAGGTCCTATCACACATTTTCCGTCGGAAAATCTGACTGTGTGTACAGGGCGTAAGATTTTCTGCAGATTTTTGTCTAAAGATTTACCAAAACCATGTAGTGCAAGGGCCTAACTGATTGCTTACAAACCGAAACTCTTAAGGTTGGACCTCATATTATATGGTTTTGGTAAATATGAAGACAAAAATCTGCAGAAAATCGAATAGTGTGTATGGGGCTTTAGTTGTAAAAAGCATTTGGGTGCTGGTGAATCACTATGGGTATCAAGAAAACCTCTTTTAAAACACTATTCGCGCTTGAGGGCCCTTTTCTCCAGTAACAGTCTCCACATGCAAATATTTTTGAGACAACTACATGTATCTGCTGATCCAGGAAAGGGTTTTTTGTTTCTTTCAAATTCACACTGTTTGAACGGACCAAAAACCCTGGCAGTAACTTTTAAGTAAGCTTTAGTTCATCTGATGCACTCGGTGGACTCGTATAACCTCCAGTTGGTTTCTCTGTCTCCATAACCCTTGAGCAAGAAAATACCTGCCTACAGAAATTGGGTGGTGTTGCTAATGCCAACACTCTGGGGTTGATTTACTAAAGGGAAAAACCTGTGCATTTTGCAAAGTGCCGTTGCTCCAGAGTTTAGTAAATGAGCAGAAACTCTGCTGACTTCCATCATCCAATCATGTGCAAGCAAAAATGCTGTTTTTTTAATTTTCCTTGCATGTGATTGGGTACTCTTTGGAAAGTGAAGATTTACCTCATTTACTAAGCTCTGGAGCAACTTCACTTTGCAAAGCGCACAGTCTATTTCCCTTTAGTAAAACGACCCCTCTATTTCATTAAAGCTATACCAAAACTGCCAGAATTGCACAAATATGGACTAGTTTCCTTTTTTTTATATATATATAATACACTACTTTTTTTTAGTCCTGCCCAATCCATACCAATAGAAGTTCATGTTATTTTAACTCCTTGTAAATGCCTGACTGTTCCCCGAATTCTCAAATGTTTCTCTCAATCAGTGGAGGAACATGTGAAAGTTAGAAAAACACCAAACTCCATAAAAATTATCTCAAGCCATTAAAGAAAAAATATTTTTGGTTATGGATGGAGTGGGGAATGGTTAGAAACTCTGTCAGGTTTCTTATAAATATGTTTATTAGGAATATACATATAAAAGTAGAAAAATATCACAAACAGGAATCATATGTCAGCGAAGGCATCGAGAGAGATAGCTTAGCCTTTTACTGAGTGAAGCTAATGCCGCCTACACAGGAGTGGACTTTTCGACCGAACTGGTGTGGCGGACAATTCGACCGTGTGTGGGCTCCATCGGACCTTCAGCGGACTTTTTCAGTCGTAAATCTGACGGACTTTAGATTTGAAACATGTTTCAAATCTTTACGTCGGAACTCTGCCGGACCCAGTTCCTATCGAAAAGTCCGCTCGTCTGTATGCTAGTCCGACGGACGAAAACCAATGCTAGGGCAGCTATTGGCTACTGGCTATCAACTTCCTTATTTTAGTCTGGTCGTACGTCATCACGTACGAATCCGTCGGACTTTGGTGTGATCGTGTGTAGGCAAGTCCGTCGGAAGTCCACCGAAAGTCCGTCGGATAGACCGTCGGACCAGTTCGGTCGAAAAGTCCGCTCATGTGTACGCAGCATAAGAGAACAGAATAGGGGTGAACAGACACGACAGTAAGGCTAAGGCCTCACATATACCTCACATGTGTGGTTTGAACACTGTTTTCATATGCGGGTGCTACTCACGTATGCGTTCACTTCTGCACGCAAGCTCGTTGGGACGGGGCGCTTTAAATGTTTTGTTTTCTTATTTATTTTACTTTTTTAATTATTATTTTGGCACTGTCCTTTAAAAAAAATTAATTTTGGGTCACTTTTATTCCTATTACAAGGAATGTAAACATCCCTTGTAATAGAAAAAAAGCATGACAGGACCTCTTAAATATGAGATCTGGGGTCAAAAAGACAGATCTCATATTTACGCTAAAATGCAAAGAAAAAAAAAACGTCATTTAAAAAAAAAAAAATAATAATAATTTCTCCTTTAAGAGCATTGGGCGGAAGTGACGTTTAATGTTGCTTCCGCCCTCCAATGCTATGGAGCCGAGCGGGAGCCATCTTCCCCTCACTCGGCATCCAGGCAGTGAGGGGAGCGGATGCGATCGTTTCCGCCACTACCCACAGCTCCGGTAAGCAGCGGAGATGGCCGAAGCGTGGTGGGAGGAGGAGGGGCCCCTCTTCCGCCACCAATAAAACTGATCTCACGGCGAATCCGCTGCAGAGACCACTTTTATCTCAAAGAGAAACGCACGCTGCTCTTGAAAATACCAGGGTTATAGCAGCTAGTGGCTGCCATAACAACGGTGTTTAGCGTTAAAGTACCGACGTACGGGTATGGCGATTTGCGTGACATGGTTAGGATGTGCAAATTTCAAGTCCAATAGAGCAATAAATAGACAAATAGAGTATATGGAATGCCTAGGAGGAGGGATTGAGAGAGGTCTGGGATTCAGGGGTATTATGGATCTTAAGTTTGCCCAGTGTGTTTGCAAGGTCTGCACATAGATACCAGTCCGAGAATCGAAAGGGTGTCACGTGTCGGAAAGTCCGACCATGTCTATGCTCCATCGAACATTTGCTGTCGGAATTTCCGCACACAAATGTTTGAGAGCAGTTTCTCGCATTTTCCGACAACAAAACTTGTTGGAAAGTCCGTCGCACAAAAGTTTACGCATGCTGTGAATCAAGCAGAAGGAGTTATTGAACTTCCTTTTTCTCGGCTCGTCGTACGTGTTGTGCATCACAACGTTCTCACGTTCGGAATTTTGGGCCAACATCTGTGTGACTGTGTGTATGCAAGACAAGTTTGAGCCAACATCCTTCGGAAAAAAATCCACGGTTTTGTTGTCGGAAAATCCGATCATGTGTACGGGGCATAATGCCCTGTACGCACGGTCAGATTTTCAGATGGAGAAAGTGCAATCAGATTGTATTGTCGGAAATTCTGATCGTGTGTGGGCTCCATCGCGCTTTTTTCCGTCGGAATTTCCGACACACAAAGTTTGAGAGCAGGATATAAAATTTTCCAACAACAAAATCCAATCCTTTAAATTCCGATCATGTGTAGACAAATCCAACGCACAAAGTGCCACGCATGCTCAGAATAAATTAAGAGACAAAAGCTATTGGCTATTGCCCCGTTTATAGTCCCGACGTACGTGGTTTACATCACCGCGTTCAGAATGATCGGATTTTCCGACAATTTTGTGCGACCGTGTGTATGCAAGACAAGTTTGAGCCAACATCCGTCGGAAAAAATGGCTTTTGTTGCCGCAATGTCTGTTCAATGTCCGACCGTGTGTACTGGGCATCAGAGTGTTGGGTGACAGTGTCCAGCTTTTACAAGATAAATAAGGTATAGAGCGCTTGTTTCACCGAAGCGATTTGAGGTGGGGTGGGGTGAATCCAGGCCTGCTTGAGGACTCTATGAGCTATTAGAAGGCAGATATGGATCCAAATGAGGGAGAGAGTCACAGGAAATCGATTCTTAATTGTTAGCAGAGTATTATAAGATTTTCTCCACTTCCTGTTCAGGTGACAACTGCCAAGTTTTTGACTTCCCATCACTTTCGGTCCCTCAACAATGGTAGCCAAAACAAATAGAAAAGGAAGAATGCCATCAGCAGGGACATAGGTGGCAATAAAAAGGAAAAGCTAGTGATCATAATAAAGGGGTAGAGAGCACAGTTACATGACATAACAGAGTAAAAGGAGTAAATAATGCTACGTAATCTAATGTAACATTTAAGCCACTGTTATAACAACAAAACATAGCATTTACAAACATTTACTGTTACTGGGGATAACAATATTTACTTTTAAAGAATAAACAAAAAGGTAAAGGTAAACACAAATCTCAGGACTTTTAGTTCTGTAAACTGATTTGCTTTCTGTAAGGGACATTATACTGCATGTAAAATATAGAATTTATATTGTCGGTTTAGTAAGCACTGACATAGTCCTCAGTCCCCTATATAGCATACACCGAGCCATTCACATCAGTTCTGGAAACAAATATGATGACAATCTAATGTTTCTTCCAATGCAATACTTATAAACAAGCTCAATAGCTGGTTTGGGTAAAACCTGATTAACCTACTTTACCAGCATGTGTTTGGAAATCACAGCAACTGAAACAATCACACACAAACATGTGGAGAACGTTCAAACTCCACTATAGGCCGTGCCATGGCTGGGAACTAGATTTAGGACTTCAAGGCCTCAGTTTGAAATGCAATGCACCAGGGCGCTGTCCATTTTACACATACTGGGCAACTTGTGCTTGTTTTTTAAGTTTTTGGAACTATAAAACACAGTTGTAAATGGAAACCTGAGAAAAATACAGAGGAGGACATTGCTGGCCTCCTAAGAACATTTGATCTTTGGCTATCTCAAGTGTTACTACTATTGGGGTAATTGACCCTGAACAAGGCAGGAGATTAGAAAGTCAGAAGTATTGATCGTCATACTTGTTCCAAGTTACTGACCTAGAAAGATTGAAGTAATTGGATAAGCATTATAATCAGTCAGTTGGCATTTTCAGAAGAAGAGGTCATCAAAGATAACCTCTATATTGTCTCATTAGAGGTTTACTACATATCAGTGGTGCCCAACACGCATCTGCTGGCCTCTATGTGTGGTCCGCCATGTCCTAGGCTTCCACTTGTTGGGCACCAAATGGCAGAGTAGCAGCTGGGCACTGTGTTGGGCACCGATACGCTCTCTGCATTCTAGCACCCGGCACTAAAATAAACAGTACTGTAGGTGGAGTTATTTTCACCCGCAGTACAAGTCCGGGCCTCGCTGTGTAGACTGAGGAGAGCGGGAGAACAGTGCTGGAGCCATACCTCCCAACATTTTGAGATGGGAATGAGGGACACCTACTAGCAAATGTATGTAGACATAGGATACGCCCCCCTGCCACACCCCCTTAAAGGAGAATTAACCAAAAAAAAAAGTTAATGAATTCCACAAGGGACTTTTTTTACCACTACTATTTCTTTATATTGGCTTTAAAAAATTTACAAATGCAGCGATTTAGAATTTGGATGAAAGGTTTAGCGCTGGGAAACACTTATTGAAAGATAAAAAGTGCATTTTATATACAACTATATAGATCAGACCAAAATGAGGGACAAATGAGGGGGAAAGAGGGACAGAGGGACATTGCTCCAAATCAGGGACAGTCCCTCGAAATCAGGGACAGTTGGGAGCTATGCTGGAGCATGTGATCAGGTAAGGAGGGTAAAACTTCACTGCCACACTGCACTGACACATGGGGGTGGGGGGAGGGTTTAACGTCACCCCCATACTGCACTGACCACCTGAGGGGGGTTACACTTTACTGCCACACTGCACTGACCAGCAGGAGGGGGGGTTGTTTGTCTGCACTAGAGGTTATTATTGAGGTTACTGCCACCAATAATTACTCTAATATTCTCTTCAGTGTGCTGTACATTATAAAAATGCAGCAGGACTGAAATTTGAGGGCATTGAGGTGCATTATAACCCATTCATTTTGAATAGGCTGTCTGACTCGACATAATTCTCAACACATGAAAATGCACTGCTATTGTATAGCCTACTGGATGTGTCGGTAGCCACACTTGAAGCCCTCTATTAAATCCATGTTGACCACCACTTCTACAATATATGCCATGGGTACTCAACCTGTGACCCTCCAGCTGTTGCAGAACTACAAGTCCCATGAGGCATTGCAAGGCTGATAGTTACAAGCATGACTCCCAAAGATAGAGGCATGATGGGATTTGTAGTACCGCAACAGCTGGAGGGCCACAGGTTGAGCACCTATGTTATATACCTAAGGCTGGGTTCACACCTATGCGAATTTGATGTGGGTTTTCCTCCATCCAATTCGCATAACAGGAGATTGTGACTGGCTCTCTATGGAGCCGGTTCACATATCTCTGTTGCGGCTGCGGAACGGCTTGTACAGGAGTCCTGTGCGTCTTTGGTTCCTTTTCAGGGCCGAATTCAGGCAACAATTCATCCCTGATTCATCCCTGAAATGGAGAATGGGGACGCATCGGACCCCCTGCTACGAGCCACATCCGTCGGAGGTTTGAACCCAGCCTTACTCAAGCCAATTTTTGTTTTCCGGAGATGGATATTTGTGGTAATCTTACCTCATTTTCAGTTCCTGTGATACCAAAACAAAAAGTTGGGGGAGAGGTTATTAACCACTGTTGTACTACTCCTTCATTCTACTGTGTTTTGGGCTGTGCTCCCATTGGAAATACTTCTTGACACTTTTGATCCTAAACAAAATATGTTTTCGCTGGATTTGGCCCTTAATGACTAAGCACCTGCTAAGAATCTGCCACAAACTAGAGCTGCACGATCGATCGTTAAAGAATTGAGATCACGATTCTAACCCCCTTGCGATCTTACCACAGCATTTTCTCGATTCAGTGCAGAGAGTTCTCTGCTCACAGCTGACAAACTGCCAAGTTTAGCAAAGGCGAGATAAAGAGAAACATTGTAACAATTTAGTTCTTTAGATCAAAGGGATGAACTTCGGTCTGTGAATGAGGTCAGTTTAACCACTTAAAGACTAAACCTTTTTCTGACACTTGTTGCTTACAAGTTAAAATCAGTATTTTTTGCTAGAATTGATTTAGAACCCCCAAACATTTTTTTTAGCAGAGACCCTAGAAAATAAAATGGCGGTTGTTGCAATATTATATGTCACACGGTATTTGCGCAATTTTTTGGTGAAAAAATACACTTTATGGAATTTTAAAAAAAAACAGTAAAGTTAGCCCAGTTTGTGAAAAATGATGTTACGCCACGAGAATCGTGAGAGAATCAGGATCTTTATTCTAAGCAAAAAAATTGTGATTCTCATTTTGGCCAGAATCGTGCAGCTCTACCACAAACCATATCGATGTTATAAGGTGTCTGTAGGACAGGAAGTTTTGAAAAAGAAAAAAAAAGCATCATTAATGACTAATTCACACATAGTGCGGTGACAGGCGTTTTACTGCAATGTAAAACGCCTGTCACTGCAAGGACACACAGAAAACAATTGTTTGCTGTGTGTCCCATTCACACTGCAATGCAGCCTGGAGCTGCACAAATACAAAGAAAAAAAAAAGGGATCTGTGTGTGTGATGATGCATACTGCAGTCAGAAACAGACAGCTACTGGAGAGGTAAAGTGTTCTGGTCGCTGTCCGCTCCCGTGTGAATACAACCTAAAGCTGCATACACACGAGCAGAATGTCCGACACAAAAAGTCAGACGGAAACTTTTCATCGTCTATTCCGATCGTGTGTAGGCCTCATCGAACTTCTTTTTTCGAAAATTCTGATGGACCTAGAAATGTACGAGACGAAAGCTATTGGCTACTAGCTATTGAACTTCCTTTTTCTAGTCTAGTCCCGTCGTAAGTGTTTTACGTCACTGCGTTCTGGAAGGATGGACTTTGGTCAAACTTTGGGTTGACCATGTGTAGGCAAGACCGCTTAAATGGAATTCCGTCGGAGTTCAGTCGGAGAACCTTCGGAGTTTATTCCGACGGCAAAACCGGTCATGTGTACGCGGCATAAGTTGTCATTCACACAGGCCTACTAAAGCTTATGCCGTGTACACACGACCGGACTTTTCGACCAAAATGGTAGGACGGAACGAATCTGTCGGACAATTCGATTGTGTGTGGGCTTCATCGGACCTTTTCTGTGGAAAAATCTGTCGGACTTTAAAAATAGAACATCTTTCCGACGGACTCGAGTCCGATCGAAAAATCAGTTCATCTGTATGCTAGTCCGACGAACAAAAAAGGACGCAAGGGAAGCTATTGGCTTCTGGCTATGAACTTCCTTATTCTAGTCCGGTTGTACGTCATCACGTTCGAAACAATCAGACTTTGGTGTGATCGTGTGTAGGTAAGTCCGTTTAGTTGGAACTCCGTCAAAAAGTCCTTCGGCGTTCAGTCCGATGAAAAGTCTGGTCATGTGTACACGGCATTACACTCCTGCGCAGGGCCATGCTTGCCCACACGCATAACTCCCAACTCTCTGATTTCGAGGGACTATCCCTGATTTGGAAGTCCCTCTATATAGTTGGTTATAAATGCACTTTTTATCTTTTAAACAAGTGTTTCCCAGTGCTAAACCTTTCATCCAATTTCTTAAATTGCTCCATTTGTAAACTTCAAAAGCCATTATAAAGGAATAATAGTGGCAAAAAAAGCCCTCGTGGGTTTAACTAATAGTTTATTTTTTTATAATTCTCCTTTAAAGGGCGTGGCAGGAGGTGTGTCCTATGCCTACATACTTTTGCTAATATGTGTCCCTCGTTCCCATATCAAAAAGTTGGGAGGTATGCACATGGGATGTACAAGTGTGCTGTGCGTTCATTTGCAGGCAGCACCATTCATGTCAACTGGGACACAGTGGCAGCATGCGCTGCTCATATCTGACATCTGCATGGGTGCGTGTCCCCAAACACTGTCTGCATTTGGGGACGCCCACACACAACTGCACCGATGTCAAGGAGCGGTGACTGTGTCCATGCAACCACTGTGTTCCAATTGACATGAATAGGATTGCCTGCGTTTTGATGCATGGAACACCTATGCATCCTGTGCAGGCAAACACAGCCCTTCGCACGGGTGTAGGGTGATCACATTTCCAAACTGCCATTTAGGGACACCCCCTCCTTCCTAAAAATCAGCTTGTGTTGTAACGAATCACAGCACCCCTGGGGCGGTGGGTGCGCGCTTTACCCAGAAGCACTGACCACGCCCCTCAAAAAAGGCCGCCGCATCGCCACTTTACTCACTGACAGTACTTGTCCTGGCCGGCCGAGACCCGGTGTACCTTGTTCCAACGCTGGCTCTACAGTGATTACACGCAAGAGGCGGGATTTATGGTTTTTCCAATCACAAGCAGGGGGTGGGGATTGTGCCTCTCTAGACATTCCCGGCCAGGACAAGTACTGTCAGTGAGTAAAGCGGCGATGTGGCCGCCTTTTTTGGGGGCATCAGATCAGCCCTGGGGGTGGGTGGCAGTGTCAGTTTAATTCCAGGACACTGTATTGCCCTGGAATAAAGGTGCCTGGGAGAGACATGCAAAAGGTGGTCACCCTACACGTGTGTATGCTTTAGTATGCCCATGTGAATAAGGCCTTTTATCTCTGTGGCTTGATGCTCTAGCAGTGGAACTTCCCAGCCATAATCACCGGCTATATTTCTGTCCCTTTGGGAATTTGGGTGTTCCTGCTTACCTTGTGTGTTCTAACCCCCATCCATAGAATAAAATAACCAACCCATCAGGGAGAGTGGGGACACCTCATAATGGCCAAATCAAGCATGCAGACCCAAACATTCCAACGCAGACCAATACGGTCCCTAAGAGCTATAATAAACCGTTAGCCCGGGTTCACACATGTGCGGTGCGAATTGAAGCTCAGGTTTCACTGGGAAGATAAAAATCTGTTGTTCAAAGGTTTCACTGCGTTGTAGCTGCGGATCAGTGAGCAGGGAGAGGGGGAATAGGGGGGGAGGGGAGAGGTGTAGTGAGGAGAAGGAGAAATTCCATGTTCAGAACGCAATGCATCTGCGAATCAGATGCGTTCCCATAGGAGATAGTGGGCTTGTAATTCGCACCGCAATGCCCAAAAAATGCACACGTTTTTTGTGCAATGCGCAGTGCGAATGCAACGCACATATGTGAACCAGATACATTCAAATGAATGTATTTGAAAATGTCCTGCGAATTGGATGCGGCGTAAGCCGCATCTAATTTGCATAGGTGTGAACGGGGGCTGAAGGTTTAGTTCTTGGGGCATCTACCAAAAACAGAGGGATATCAGTATATAGCTGGGGTGCCTTATGAATTAAAGTGGGTGGGCTTATAATGGTCTTGCTATGGGGCACTATACACTTAAAAAGACGGTCTATTCAAATAATAAAAAAAAAAAAAGAAAACTTGCACAATTCAAACAAATCATATAGCACCACAGCCACCAGTCCATGGAAACATTTACACATGTTTACCTCTGGTCTCTGGTTTATGACATGGCAGACACCTGTGCTGAAGCTACATTTTCCTGCAGTCTAGCAGCAAAGGTCATGTAATTATATTGCTGACATGAGCTTATATAATGCAGGCGCTCATACACAAGCCTTTGTGTCCTGCCTCACAGTGCTACATCTGCACTCTTCCAAGAAGCATGGGGATTAGGATGAACAAACTGCTGAGGGGTGACTCCTAAAAATCCCTGTGCCTGTCTCCCGCAGCGCTTTCCTTCTGAACATGTCACCAGTTTATTCAGCTGGTGAGTCACTGACCTTAACTGCCTTCATCTTCATTTTCAAGACTTCACTTGCTTGGAACATACAAGGTTTTTTTTTTTTTCCTTTTTTTTTTTTTTTTTTCTGCCTCTTATTTTGCCAACTACAGAAAGAAATGTGAAAAATGCACCTAAATGTCATCAGCAGGGAAAATGTTTTCCTAGCCCGTTAGAGTTGTCTGATAAATTCAACTGCATGCTAAAGATCGGAGTCTGCTTTTGTCGATTTCTTTTTATAATGCAGCTCAACAGAAAACAATAAAACTGCTATGCCTTAAAGTGATTGTAAGGGCTTTTTTTTTTTTTTTAATATAAAACATATTATACTTGCCTCCACTGTGCAGCTCGTTTTGTACAGAGTGGCCCCGAACATCCTCTTCTGGGGTCCCCCCCGGCGGCTCTCGCGGCTCCTCCCCACATCAGATAACCCATACCTCCCAAATTTTTGGGATGGGAATGAGGGACATCTACTAGCAAACCTATGTAGGCATAGGACACACCTCCTGCCACACCCCCTTAAAGGAGAATTAACCAAAAAAAAAAAGTTAATTAAATCCACAAGGGCTTCTCTTTTACTACTATTATTCCTTTATATGGACTTTTAAAATTTACAAATGCAGCCATTTAGAATTTGGATGAAAGGTTTAGCGCTGGGAAACACTTTTTGAAATATAAAAAGTGCATTTTATATACATCTATATAGATCAGACCAAAATGAGGGACAAATGAAGAGGAAAGAGAGACAGAGGGACATTGCTCCAAATCAGGGACAGTCGCTCGAAATCAGGGACAGTTGGGAGCTATGGATAACCCCTTGGGAGAAGCACTCCCGGGGGATTACCTTGCGGGCGCGCTCCCGAGTCTAGCATTCGGCGTCCATAGAGGCCGAATGCAGGACTTGGCCCCACCCTCCGGCACCCGAGTCATTGGATTTGATTGAAAGCAGCGGGAGCCAATGGCTACGCTGCTATCAATCTATCCAATCAAGAGCCGAGAACCTCGGGCAGAGAGACAGCGTGTCCCCGTCGGGTCAAGTTCCAGGGTAATTAAACGGGGGGGCTGGGGGGGCGGTCATTGCCAGGTGTTCTTTCACCTTAATGCATAGGGTGCATTGAGGTGAAAAAACACGAAGGTTTACAACCCCTTTAAAGAGACACTGATACAGTTTTTTTAGTTTTTATGATTTAGACTGGGTTCACACTATCGCCGCATGCGGCTCACAGCAGGGGTCCGGTGCGTCCCATTTCACCGTTTCAGGTCCGATTTCAGCCCAAATTTTTGGGCTGAATTCAGACTTGAAATGGACCAAAAGACGCACAGGACTCCAGAGCAAATTTGCATCAAAGCCGCAGCGGAGATATGTGAACCGGCTCCATAGAGAGCCAGTCAAAATCTCCTGCTATTACAAATTGGATGTGGGGAAGCTCATATAGGATGGTGGTGAAAGAGGTCCAAGCAGGTTGATCCAGAACTCCTCTTTTCCGAGATTAATAAAATAAATCATAAAACAATATTCTTTACCAGTAACGGATGATTCCGTTGATATAGGAGGCCTTAAATGTGGCCCTTGACATTGGCGAAGGGCTGCACATAATATTTAGCAAGTATATTGCTACAGAAGACTGTCAGGGATTGCAAATATGCTACAAGAGTCGTGGGAGACTGAGGACATGCTTCAGGAGACAGTCATAGCCTCAAGTCACATTACATGAGACTGCTGGGGATCACCGCTATTATAGACTCTTTACAAATCAATGCTTTCACATTTGTGTTTTCTATAACCCCCTTTAAAATGACTTGTGGCACATTTCATATTGCTCTCAGCAAAAACCATAATAAAGATAAAAAAGGGATGAATGGAACTGAAAAAAAAAAGTAAGCAAGTGTGAAAGAAGCAAAAGTGCGTTGATGTTGATACAATCAAAGGCAAAGGGACTCAGACTGTGCACCAGGGCTCTCTACAATGCTCTTCCTTTGTGTGGTGGACACTAAAGGAGGAGCTTCATTCTCCACCCAAAAAAATAAAAGTTGGCAGCTACAAATACCATAGCTGCTGACTTTTACAGCGAAGCTCCACCCAAAAGGGGACACTCCGCTTATTTGCCTCCCCCCCTCCGCTGCCACATTTGGCACCTTTCGGGGGGTGGGTACTGGGGTTTGACAGGTACCCGCTCCCACTTCTGGCTGTCCTCGCCCCCCCTCCTCCTTCCCCCACTGTTGGGCTATTCACAAAGCGCAGCATGCTTTGCGCATGCGCAATAGGGAACCAGCTGTGAAAACTGCCGGTTTCCCTCAGTGGAAATGGTGGCGGCAGCACCCGACAGCCGGTTGAAAAATCAGCGGGGTAAAGGCAATGCTGGATTCGTGGACAGGTGAGTGTTGTAATATTGAAAGTCAGCAGCTACAGTATTTGCACAGAGTGACCCTAATCCTCCTCTTCCCGGGTCCTTTGCTGGTACTCCTGGCCCCTCCCTTCTGCCGAATGCCCCCCACAGCAAGCAGCTTTTTTTTGGAGGCACCCAAACTGAGCCGCTGCTCTGTGTGTTTATTCAGACACAGAAGCGCGCCCCCCCCCTTCATTGGCTCACTGACTTTTATTGAAAGTAGTGGGAGCCAATGGCGCCCCGCTGCGGTCTCAGCCAATGAGGAAGGAGAGTCCTGGACAGCCTGCCCCGGACGACATCATCTTATGACAAAACACGTAGGGCGGAGCAACGTGTTGAAGTCACCGCGCTTCTCCGATCCCGGAAGGACAGGTAATGTTATTTCCAATGCGATTACATGCTTTTCATGTCGTAAGTGCAACATTTTATATATTTAATAAAGTTCTAAGGATTTTTACACTATGGCAAGCCTTTTATATTTTGGGGAGGATCTGTGATATCGTACCTGGATGGGGATTCTACATGCCCTAGGAGGCTCCTGAGATGTTTAAAGGCCCTGGCTGGGTTTAGAGCCACAAGTGTCACTAACCTTCCCTGATAGAAGGTCCCTGCAACCAGTGAGCAACCAGTTTGCCTATGGTGGAGGTGGTTGTCACTGGATCATTTACCTAAAGTTGGCGGATGGTGCACAGAACCTTTTTTTTACCACATTGGGACTGTATTTTATACCACTGGTGTCTGACTCAATATTTTTGGCGCAACTCTGTTTATGAACTTCTGTATATATATATATACTGATGGTGTCAGTAGAGCTGTGGATGGTGTCAGTAAGGTAGAGATTGGTGCCAGTAGGGCAGTGAACGATGTCAGTAATATTTTATTTTTATTATTTTATTTTTCATTATTTAATTTTTTTTTAAATTCTTTTACATTTTTGTTTGTAGGAGCCCCGTTAGGGGGCTTTGGTAAAATATCAGGGGTCTAAACAAGGGGAATCTGCACCACACGGGGTGATTAAGGCGTACCCTGGCACACCCTGTGTGCACGCCTATACTGCCTATGCAGGTAAGGGATGTTTGTAGATTAAAACAAACTGTACAGCTCTGACTAAAGATGATTAATAATACCCTTGCTATAGGTGTAGGCCATTTACATACCTTATGAATCCTGACTGCAATACTCCCAGGACGTTGCCAAGTGATTCCTAGTCGTCACTGCTCACCTTCACCATCACAGGAGTGAGTTCTTTTTCTGATTGGAATCCCCTCACATACGCTTCCTCTCCCCTGATGCAGTCGCTCTTAGCTCAGCATTTGAGAGCTTACTATTATGATAGTGAAGGTGAGCAGTGACGACTAGGCCTCACTTAGCAATGTCCTGGGAGTATTCCAGTCAGGCTTCATAAGGTATGTCAGAGCTTTATTCAACTTTAGTCAGAGCTGCACAGTTTACTTTTATCTACAGATGCCCCTTATCTTCATAGGCAGTTTTGTCGTAAAGGTGAACTATCCCTTTAAGTTCTTAAAGACCGCCCACAGCAGATATACTGCGGCAGGGCGGCTCTATTGCGCTAAACGACGTACCTGTACGTCGTGCAATCGCCAATGGCGGCGCGCATTGATTGGCCAGAGGGGGGGCCAATCAGCGGGTCCAGCGAACGCAATGTCCACCGGGACTTGTCGATCGTTCCCCAGAGAGGCAGAACGGCGATCTATCTATGTAAACAAGGCAGATCGTTGTTCTGACAGGGGAGAACACAGTGATCTTGTGTTCCTGCTAAGTAGGAACTCGGATCTCTGTGTTCACCCAGTCAGTCCATCCCCCACACAGTTAGAAAGCACCTCCTAGGGACACACTTAACCCTTTGATCGCCCCTGGTGTTAACCCCTTCCCTGCCAGTGTCATTAGTACACTAACAGTGCATATTTTTATCACTGTAATAATGTCATTGGTTCCCAAAAAAGTGTCAGTTAGGTGTCCAATTTGTCCGCCGCAATGTCGCAGTCCCACAAAAAAAAAAAAACGCTGATTACCGCCAATACTAGTGTAAAAAAAATAAATAAAAATGCCATAAAACTATCCCATAGTTTGTAGATGCGATAACTTTTGCACAAATCAATCAATATACGCTTATTGGGATTTTTTTTTTTTTTTTACCAAAAATATGTAGCAGAATACATATTGGCCTAAATTGATGAGGAAATTTGATTTTTCTATTTTTTTTTATTGGATATGTTTTATAGTAGAAAGCAAAAAATATATTTTTTTTTTCAAAATTGTCACTTTTTTTGTTTGTAGCACACTGATGTTTAGGCAGGGATGCTGTTACATTTAGTTGCCAGGTGGCAGTTGGTTTGGCCAGTTGGTAGAAGGTCAATTGATTTCACCCTAATTCTGGAATTGCTGCACTTCTCTCTTCTGTCACTAGGTGGCTGGGTATCTGGTGACATTAGATAAGACAAGGGCATTACAGGGACAGATTAAGAATGAATGGGGTGTCTCAGTCAATGGGCAGAGATCTTCTTGGATCCCTTGGCCTGCTGGGAGGGCCTATTTATTTGGGTGGGGTCAGGTGATCGGGGTCTGTGCCACCTTGACGGCTGTCTGGATGGACGTGTGTTGTGCTTCCCCGGGCTGCTAGGCCAGAGCCTGAGGCCTATCCCGGGGACATTTGGCTGCTAGGCTGTCTGAGGGCCTATCCAGAGGCAAGAGAGCAGCGTAGGGTTGGGACTGCGGCTTGCAGTCCAACCAGAAGTAACGTTTCTGCCGGCCGGAGAACCTGTCATGGTTGGAGGGGAAGCTTTCGCCACTAAGGGACCAACCACCTTGTTACCAGGGACCACTGTGAGTAGCTGAAGCAAGTACCAGGGCAGTATTCTCACCAGCCGGGGATGGTGAAGAATTGGGAAACTTCAGCAAGTGGCAAGCCAGAAACCCAGCCAGTAGACATGTGCATTCATTTTCGTCCGAATGCATTTTCGCCTGAATTTCGGGTATTTTCGCTATCGTTTTAATAAACGATAACGAACGCGCAGAATCCGAAAACCGAAAGATCCGACATAAACAAATGCTTTATTTTCATTTTCGTTGCGACAACAGTTCGATATAGATAGGAGATTCGACATGACGCTGACAATAGCGATCTGTGTCCATCGAACCTGTGGTCGAATGTGCCTAACCTTAACTCTATTAGTCCAAGATTATTCTACATAGAGAGAAAAGATTCGACATAGAGAGAAAAGATTCGACATTATAGAGACAATAGCAAAAAAGGTCGAATGTGCCTAACCTAACTCTATTAGCTCAAGATTATTCGACATAGAGAGAAAAGATTCGACACGAAGATTCGACGAAGCAGTCGCCGCGAGTGGACATTTATGTTCAAATGCTCCGCCCATAGGCTATAGAAGAATTCTAATGTTGGTTCACTAGTAATAATAAATGATAAATATAATTATTACTAGTGTCATACAACATTAGAATTCTACTATAGCTTGTAGGCGGAACATTCGACCGGAAATGTACGATTGCGGCGTCGTACAGTTTAGCTGCTCCGTTGAATCTTCTTAGAACATTCGATAGACACCATAAGCCTTCAATGACAGATTCGACCTTAATTATTTTGGATTTTCGGACGAATGCATTTTTTAACGAAACAAAATAAATAAAAAACGAATTTCGGGAGTAACTAAATAAATTAATTTTTCGGACGAAAACGACATTCCGAAACAAAATATTTCAGTGTGCACATGTCTACCAGCCAGTGGAGGTGACGCTTGCAGAGAAGTATTGTGTGTCAAGCCAGGGACCGAGCAGGCCAGTGGGGTGACGCTTGAGGAATATCTGTGAGTGTCAAGCTAGGGACCCAGCAGGGATGCGGGGGTGACGCTTGAGGAAGATACTCACTGAGAAGATTGGAAGAGTTCAGGGAGGTCACCATTAGGCCTGGGGAGGCCCAGGACTTGGCTACATGTTTATAGCGCAAAAAACAAAAAACAAATAAAAAACCGCAGAGGTGGTCAAATACCACCAAAAGAAATCTCTATTTACGGGGAAAAAAAAAGTACATCAATTTTATTTGGGTACAGTTTCGCACGCGCAATTGATAATGCAGTGCCATATCGAAAAAATGGCCTGGTCATGAAGGGGGTAAAACCTTCAGGGGCTGAAGTGGTTACATCTTAAGGCTAATCAGTCAAGTAGGGCAAGGGGGAAGGAGCAAGACAAGACCATCCGGTCTAAGGTGGGAGAAGTAGAAATCCATCGCTGGGTAGGAGCAATGTGATTCTCTATTGTGCAGCCTCCTACAGAGTGTGTGGGTTTATCTGCAGGGGGCCTGGAGAAATTATATATTGTATTTTATGGGTTCTCAGATTTATATAGTTACATAGTTACATAGTAGGTGAGGTTGAAAAAAGACACAAGTCCATCAAGTCCAACCTATGTGTGTGATTATGTGTCAGTATTACATTGTATATCCCTGTATGTTGCGGTCATTCAGGTGCTTATCTAATAGTTTCTTGAAGCTATCAATGCCCCCTGCTGAGACCACCGCCTGTGGAAGGGAATTCCACATCCTTGCCACTCTTACAGTAAAGAACCCTCTACGTAGTTTAAGGTTAAACCTCTTTTCTTCTAATTTTAATGAGTGGCCACGAGTCTTGTTAAACTCTCTTCTGCGAAAAAGTTTTATCCCTATTGTGGGGTCACCAGTCCGGTATTTGTAAATTGAAATCATATCCCCTCTCAAGCGTCTCTTCTCCAGAGAGAATAAGTTCAGTGCTTGCAACCTTTCCTCATAACTAAGATCCTCCAGACCCTTTATTAGCTTTGTTGCCCTTCTTTGTACTCGCTCCATTTCCAGTACATCCTTCCTGAGGACTGGTGCCCAGAACTGGACCGCATACTCTAGGTGCGGCCGGACCAGAGTCTTGTAGAGCAGGAGAATTATCGTTTTATCTCTGGAGTTGATCCCCCTTTTAATGCATGCCAATATTCTGTTTGTTTTTGTTAGCAGCAGCTTGGCATTGCATGCCATTGCTGAGCCGATCATCTACTAGGACCCCCAGGTCCTTTTCCATCCTAGATTCCCCCAGACGTTCTCCCCCCAGTGTATAGATTGCATTCATATTTTTGCCACCCAAATGCATTATTTTACATTTTTCTACATTGAACCTCATTTGCCATGTAGTCGCTCACCCCATTAATTTGTTCAGGTCTGAGGGGCGTGTCCGGACGAGCTAGGAGAAGGACGTGTGGAAGCTGAGCTCCGCTCTACATACTCCCATCCAACGCCATCCTAGCCCATCCTCAATCCGTGGAGCACCTTACCACCCTCAGAAGCGCTTAGCTTACCTCCGCTGTGGCTGGCAGGGGAAATTGGCCGCCGGTGCTGCGTTCAATCTGGCCCCGGGCCTCCAACCGGACTTGGGCCCTGTGTGCCCGCCGCCATCTTGAGGCCTGCGGGGAGCTCCGTGTACGCCGCCCATCAGGCCTACAGCCAAGCGGACAAGAGGAGCCTGTGCCTGGTTACCCGATCGTGCCGCCGTCGGCGGTCGGGGGAGCCTTGGATGCCTGAGGGGAGCTGCCTGGTGATCTCCTTCTTTGCCTCGGACTGCTCCCCGCCGGACGCCATCTTGCGGCCTACAGGAACGGCCTCTCCTACAAACGGGCGCAGTGAGTACAGAGGCATCTGCCTTCCTATCCCTCTGTAGAGCCCCATTGGCCCGAATCGGCACGCTCCCATTCCGCCAGGACCCCAGTTTTGGTGCCCCGCGGCGCTGTATTAGGCCCACAGCGAACGGTGCTTACTCGGCCGGCCGCGAATTTCAGGAAAGACCGCGGCTTCGGCCTACCTATGGAAGACGGCGGCCATCTTGGTACTCCAAACCATCTCCCCTGCTAACCTTACCCAGCTAATAACATAACTGCTGAACTCTCCTGCACTCCATCAACTGACCCCTTCATACAGTGACAGACAGCATACTTTATTTCCGCAAACAAAGTCCTCTTTCCGGCCTACCTCTGGAGGCTGGCGGCCATCTTGGTGCTCCAAGTACTCCTAAACAAATTCCTTACTACTATATCTTACACATAGCTTCTGCTCCCATAAACTTCCATCAGTACAACTATCATTGCTTTTCCAAGTGATTGTTGAAGCACTTCTAACACTGCTTGCATACTATGATGGAAACATGTCTCTAAACAGATGTGAGTAGGGGGCATCCCCCACGGCGATCGACCGTATAGTTCCAGTAATGCCCGCCAAAACACCCAAACCCCGGTCTGCCAAGGGTAAACGTTCAGGTAAAAGATCTCTGCCCGCTCCAGTCTCCACTGGCTCTATTCAACAGTACTTGGCTAACGCAAGAGACGATCAGGTCCGAACTTCGCGGACCAGCGTCTCTCCATCATTTCACGCTGCATCTGTGCGAGACAGCTCCCCGACCTCCTCATACTGCTCAGACCTCATGGATGATCCAGGATCCCCTGCGGGTTCCGAAATGAACACGCTAATGAGCGGCCTCAAAAAAGAACTTGCGGGAATGTTTCACAGTCTGGAGAAATCCATAAAAAAGGAGATATCTGCTGTCAGATCTGATATGACACATATTCTGACCAGAGTTGAGGAAACGGAACAGCGGCAAGACACACATGATTTAGCTATTAAAGAACTACAGGACACTGTTACCCAGCTGGCCTCTGCCCACCGAGCCTCCCTGTATAAACTCGAAGACCTCGAGAACCGTAACCGTAGAAATAACATTCGTGTCAGAGGTCTGCCAGAAGCAACGGGTGATAATGACCTAGAACCATCTATAAGAGGCATCTTTAATACCATCTTAGGCAATTCAGCCACTGCACCGCTACGCTTTGACCGAGTACACCGTGCCCTAAGACCCCGTAATGCTAAGTCAGATCAGCCCAGAGACGTTATTTGTCGCTTGCATTATTTTGAAGACAAAAATGCTATTATGATGAAGATGCGGGGCTTGCCTAACGTAGACTTTGACGGAGCAGTCATCACCATATTTCCAGACCTTTCTAAGGAAACCTTAGACCGCCGCAGAGCTCTGAAACCGCTCCTTGACCACCTGCGTTCAGACGGGATCACCTACAGATGGGGATTCCCAGCCTGCCTAATTGCCACAAAAAATGGTCGGTCACACACGCTGAGATTTCCAGAAGAACTCCCAACCTTCCTGCAAGATCTTAATCTTCCATCCATGGAACTCCCAGGCTGGCAAGACCCAGTCCCTAAATTTCTGAGCCTACCGGACCCACCCTGGAGAAAGACCCCCTTAAAGAAAAGGCGTACCTCTCTTCCAGGCTCAGCACAAAAGCACGGTTGAAATATGTAACTTCTTACACATACTAATTTTCTTATCATGGATAATCTTTTACCTACAGGTTGTCAATACTAAGTCAGGTTCCGGCCGCAGTTGGTGTTTTTTTTTTTTTTTTTTTTTTTTTTTTGTCAGTGTGCCTGACTAAATATGGCCGAAACCGTCATACAGTGGTAATGACCAACGTGCTTTGTTACTTTTTACTCTTGGGTACGTAATTTAAGTACCGAATTAGTTTGCACTTTATTGCCTAGGGGTTTTGTTTTGATCAAACTGATCCTGGTTACAAATTGGTAATATTTACATTCCTAAATGGAACTAATTACTTACTTATAGTTATAAGTTATTCGTTTTCTCATAGGTCGCGCGCTGTGGGGACACACTTCCTCTGCTTACCCCCCTCCATTACAGCGCAACCCTGACACCCCCTTTCCTTCTGGGGTTGGCGAGAACGATTGGCCTTATATTTGCCTTATCCAGTTCTCATCTAAGGATTGGGTCGGCCTCTAGTTCTCTCTCTCCCCAATGGGAACACTGCAGTTTTCTGCGTGATAAATATGTGTTTCCCACAAGTTGTTAAACTTATATATGTGATTCTCACATGTGTTCTTCTTGTTTTTCTTTTCTCTCTCTTTCTTTCCAAAAAAACCCTCTCCTTTTTCCCTTTCCACTCCCCCCCTCTGGCTGGTATGCATGGAAATATAGGCTGAAGGTACGTACTATGCTTTAACAATGGCTACATTAAAGGTTATATCGTATAATGTTAGGGGTCTTAATGTTGCTGCTAAAAGACACCAATTAGTACGTGAACTTAAAAAAACCACATGTTCAATTGCTTTTCTCCAAGAGACGCATTTAACTCACACAACACCCGTTAAGCTAACCTCATCCCACTTTCCACAGTGGTATTATAGTTTATCAGACACTAATAAAGCTAAAGGAGTGGCCATTGGATTCTGCAGAAATGTATCCTTTAGGTTATCTGACATGTTGGCAGATGACCATGGTCGCTTCCTTTTCTTAAAGGGCTTCATAGGTAACACTCAATGTACTCTTGCAAACGTGTACTGTCCTAATCAAAATCAGTCAACTTTCCTCTCACAAACACTAACTAAACTTTCAAACTTCGCCAAAGGCCTTACTATCCTAGCGGGCGACATTAACATGCCATTGGATCCAACAATTGACACATCCCAAGGCCGCTCTAATATTTCCTTTAAACAACTGAAACTTGTTAAAAAAAAGCTCCTGGATCTTCAATTGATGGATGTCTGGCGCCTTCTCCACCCTAAGGAGAAGGATTATTCACACTTTTCCACAACACATCAATCCTATTCCAGAATAGATAATATATTCCTAGATCATTTTCATCTTCCCCTCCTGCAATCTGCTCACATCGGCACCGCATCTATATCAGACCACGCACCTGTATCACTGACGTTGACCGTGCCTTCCTTACCACGACGCATTAACAATTGGAAACTCAATGATTGCCTTCTCTCTGATGAAGCCGAAGTTTCCATGTTAGCCTCTCATCTCTCACAATATTTTAAGGAAAATAAACCCTCTGACACCTCTCCCTCTGTTGTATGGGAAGCCCATAAGGCTACTATTAGGGGTCGTCTTATCGAGCTCGGGGCTAGGAAAAAGAGGGAGCATGGTCAACAGATTGATCAGGTTCTACAGCAAATAGCAGCTCTAGACAAACAACACAAACTCTCCATGCATAAAGAACACCTTCAATCCCTCACACTCAAACGCGAAGAACTAAAATCCCTTCTCAATTTAGATACTAAAAGAAAATTCCAACGTCTATCACAGAAATTTTATGAATGGGGTAACAAACCAAGCAAGCTGCTAGCCAGGTCTTTAAAGACTAAACAATCACAATCCTTTATTCCCAAAATCAAACTTCCAACAGGGAATTTAGCCCATGCAACCCCAGATATTGCTAAGGCCTTTAGAGAGTATTACGAAGGCCTATATAATGTTAAAAATGACCTGTCTTCTCTACCACAAAAAGAAAGAAGAAGCCGCCTGCTTTCCTACTTGAGAGCAGCTAACCTACCCAAATTGCCCATATCTGCCCTCAAAGAAATGGAAGAGGATTTCTCGGTAGAGGAGTTCCTGGTAGCATTGAAATCATCCCCATCCGGCAAAGCTCCTGGACCGGATGGGTTCACCATTCTATATTATAAAACATTCAGCGATATCCTACTCCCTCGTCTCACCGCTTATGCAAACTCTATATCTCACTCTTCAGGTCTACGCCCAGAATCTCTATCAACTCACATCACTGTCATCCCTAAACCCGATAAGGACCCCACTCTATGTAACAGTTTTAGGCCAATATCACTAATTAACGTTGACATCAAACTTTTTGCTAAAGTAATCGCAAACCGGCTGCTCCCTCTTCTGCCCAGCTGGATATCAGCAGACCAATCAGGATTCATACCCAATAGAGAAGCAAAAGACAACTCACTTCGTGCAATATCCCTAATCCAATACGTTAGGAGATGCGCCCAGCCCACCCTACTCCTCTCCACTGATGCTGAAAAAGCTTTTGATAGGGTGGACTGGGAATATCTTAAGATGACCTTACGCCACTTTGGGCTGGGACCTAGGATGTTCCACCGAATTTCATCCCTTTATTCAAACCCCTCAGCACAAATTAGAATTAATGGGACGTTGAGTGACCCCTTTGTCTTACATAATGGAACCAGACAAGGCTGCCCTCTCTCCCCTCTCCTCTTTGCTATCACCTTAGAACCCTTCCTAGCTACAATTAGGCATAATGATAATATTAAAGGCATACAAATAGGCAAAAGATCCCATAAATACGCGGCATATGCGGATGATGTACTATTTTTTATCCAGCAACCACGTATCTCAATTCCCAACTTAATGTCTGAATTCTCTACCTTTCAATCCATTTCTAACTTCAAAATAAATTTATCCAAATCTGAAATTTTAAACATCAATATCTCCAAGTCCGAAGCTCTCTCCCTTAAGCCCTTATTTCCCTTTAAATGGGTATTAAAAAGCATGAAATACCTAGGTATATATCTGACTCCTAATCTCCATTCTTTATTTCGACACAATTATATTCCCTTGCTAAATAGGATCAGGGAGGATCTACGAAAATGGTCCAATTTATCACACACATGGTTGGGGAAAGTGAACATAATCAAAATGAACATACTACCCCGCATCCTTTTTTTCTTTCAAATGCTTCCAATGGGAGTACCAGTGGGGTTCTTCACTATATTACAAACCTGATTTCCAGATATATCTGGAAGGGCGGTCACTCCAGGATATCGAGAGAGCTACTATTTCGCGCCAAATGCTCAGGCGGTCTGGCACTTCCTAATTTTAAGGCATACTATCAAGCAGTTATCTTGTCCAGGCTGGCTGATTGGAAATACGCTTTTAGATCGAAACTATGGGTACAAATTGAATACTTTTTAAGTGGTGTGGATCTCTCGGTAGCCCCCTGGATACCCCGCTCTTGTAGGAACCTAGCTCGATCTACCTCGACTCTCACTATATCCTCCCTAGATATTTGGGACGCCCTACATAAAAAATTCTCATGGAAGTATGATTCTCCTCTACTACCTCTCCTCAATCATAAATATTTCTTACCAGGTTTATTAGATCCAGGCTTTAAATCATGGGGAACGGAAGAACCTCTTCTATTACACCATGTCCTCCGTGACAATATACTCAAACCATTAAACATGATACTTACTCCTAAACCCACCACATTTCTAGATAAATGGAGATATCACCAATTACAACATTTCTTAAGATCCCTTCCCAATCCGCTTAGAGGTCTGAGTGAATTAAATACCATAGAAGAAATATTCTATCCAAAAGATCCCCCTTCACATGGAATTTCTTTATTTTACAAAGCTCTCATTACACTTCAAAACCCTAACTTCCCACCATTCTTGGCCAAATGGGAGCATGACTTAGATTCTTCCCTTACAGATAATCAAAAGGAAAAGATCCTCCAATTAGTCCACACTTCCTCATTGGCCTCAAAAATGTCAGAGGTCAACTATAAATTGCTTACTAGATGGCACTATACCCCAGTCAGATTACAACAAATGTTCCCCGCCAGTTCCCCATTATGCTGGAGGAACTGTGGGAACAAAGCCACTCACGCACACATCTGGTGGTCTTGCCCACTCATCCGACCTTATTGGGACACTATCCGCAATCTAATATTACAGATCTCAGATGTCAATATACCCAACGACCCATGGACTATTCTTTTTCATTCCACAAAAACTCCCATAAGAACATATAAACGTTCAATTATTCCACATTTACTAAACACGGCCAAAGCTTTAATTCCTACTTTATGGGGTCAACCAACAATCCCTTCCATAAGAGATTGGTTACAAATGGTCGATAAGGTACATCTTATGGAGAGCATCACCCACGACATTAGAGGTACCTCTAAGAAACATTCTCTAACCTGGGATTCTTGGAAAAAATTTCAATCTACATCTGCCTATAAGGAACTTATAACGCAAACCTCTTAAACCTCTAGTCTAAGCTTAGCCAACTACACCTTAACATATCATTCCCTTTTGGTGCGTAGACATGCATGCCAACAACAACCCCTCCCCCATACCCCCCCCCTACCTTCTGTTCTTTTACCTTTCTTATTCTCCTACTCTCTTCTCTTTCATATAATTTCTCTTATTTTATTTTTTTTCTGTTATTATTTATCTCTCAGTTTCTATATACCAAAGTAAGGTTTTTTCCTATGTACACTTATCTTGGTTTATTTCAGGTGCTCACAAAGTATTAACCCTATGCTATATCAACACTTTGTTAAGCTTCTGAACCAATTATTGGAGGGTTAACCTATAAATACTCATTGAAATCTGTGAGTGCTGAAACTCTTGCTGCTGTATTTTCAAGAATGCAATCATTCTGAGATATATGTATATTTTTGTTATATTTCACTTTAATAAAAATATATTAAAAAAAAAAAAAAAAAAATTTGTTCAGGTCTTTTTGCAAGATTTCCACATCCTGCGGAGAAGTTATTGCCCTGCTTAGCTTAGTATCGTCTGCAAATAAAGAGATTGAACTGTTTATCCCATCCTCTAGATCGTTTATGAACAAATTAAATAGGATTGGTCCCAGCACAGAACCCTGGGGAACCCCACTACCCACCCCTGACTATTCCGAGTACTCCCCATTTATCACCACCCTCTGAACTCGCCCTTGTAGCCAGTTTTCAATCCATTTACTCACCCTATGGTCCATGCCAATGGACCTTATCTTGTACAGTAAACGTTTATGGGGAACTGTGTCAAATGCTTTTGCAAAATCCAGATACACCACGTCTACGGGCCTTCCTTTATCTAGATGGCAACTCACCTCCTCATAGAAGGTTAATAGATTGGTTTGGCAAGAACGATTCTTCATGAATCCATGCTGATTACTGCTAATGATACCGTTCTTATTACTAAAATCTTGTATATAGTCCCTTATCATCCCCTCCAAGAGTTTACATACTATTGATGTTAGGCTAACTGGTCTGTAATTCCCAGGGATGTATTTTGGGCCCTTTTTAAATATTGGTGCTACATTGGCTTTTCTCCAATCAGCTGGTACCATTCCAGTCAGTAGACTATCTGTAAAAATTAGGAACAACGGTCTGGCAATCACTTGACTGAGTTCCCTAAGTACCCTTGGATGCAAGCCATCTGGTCCCGGTGATTTATTAATGTTAAGTTTCTCAAGTCTAATTTTAATTCCGTCCTCTGTTAACCATGGAGGTGCTTCCTGTGTTGTGTCATGAGGATAAACACTGCAGTTTTGGTTACTGAAGCCCCCTGATTCACTCGTGAAGACTGAGGAGAAGAATAAATTCAATACCTTTGCCATCTCCCCATCCTTTGTAACCAGATGTCCTTCCTCATTCTTTATGGGGCCAATATGGTCTGTCCTCCCTTTTTTTACTGTTTACATACTTAAAGAATTTCTTGGGATTTTTTTTGCTCTCCTCCGCTATGTGTCTTTCATGTTCTATCTTAGCCGTCCTAATTGCAACCTTACATTTCCTGTTGCATTCTTTATAAAGTCTGAATTCTGAGAATGATCCCTTAACCTTGTATTTTTTGAAGGCCTTCTGCTTTGCTTTTATATGCATTTTTACATTGGAGTTAAGCCATCCAGGACTTTTGTTCACTCTTTTAAATTTATTACCCAATGGGATACATTGGCTAATGCCCTTATTTAATATGCTCTTAAAGCAAACCCATCTCTCCTCCGTATTCTTTGTTCCTAATATTTTATCCCAGTTTATGCCTTTTAGCAAGGTTTGTAGTTTAGGGAAGTTGGCTCTTTTGAAATTCAGTGTCTTTGTATTCCCTTTATGTCTCCTATTTGTGTGATTTATACTGAAACTAACTGACCTGTGATCGCTGTTACCTAAATTGCCCCGTATTTCCACATCCGTGATCAGGTCTGTATTGTTGGTAATCAGTAGATCCAGTAACGTTTTATTTCTAGTTGGTGCATCTACCATCTGACCCATAAAATTGTCCTGCAAGACATTAAGGAATTGGCGAGCCTTAAATGAATGCGCGGTTCCCTCCACCCAGTCTATGTCTGGATAATTAAAATCCCCCATTATTTAACTAGTAGGGCAAATTAAGACTCGGAATGTCAAAACGAACATCTTTGTTTTTCTGCCGGTAGGATGTACTGCGCTTTGACACACAAAATGTTTGATGTTCGACAAGTGGTGTACTTTAGTAATTACATTATATCAGATATATAACCATTTATAACCCAAGAGAGCCTTCCTTCCTAGTTGCTCTGTTATAGGGAATCTATTACTGGGCAGGAAGTGACAAGTCCATTCTGCAGGTCAGGTTCCTTGCTCAGAGTTATCATATCCAGGTGCTGTCCTCACTTCCTAAGGAAACAACAGCCGAGTGTGCTGCCAATTGAATCATTGTAATGTGGAGCAAAACCTGAATTTTATTACAAGAATAATGCAAATGATTTCCCTACAGACCATGTTGTATAGAATAGATTTTGCTTGCATATCACTTCCACTGCTGGCTCTAGTCATTATACACATTACGCTGTATATCCTGACTTTCCTAGAACTGTAAAATGGCAGCAAACTGCACTTGTGGAAGGCTTTCCCATCACTAGTCTATTTCTTCACCTTGTTAAAGTGTGTAGCTCTTTATGCAGGTCCTCCAACATGACCTCCTCTAATACGTACAAAGCACTCATCTCTGTGCCATTCTGATTACACTCACTCCACATACAAGCATACACTTCATTGACTATCATAAGCTGATCCCTATGCATTCAGGGACAAATTCCTGGAAACACAGGAGATCTGCCACTTTCTACTTCCATTCATTAATGAACATTTCTTTCAAGCATAAATATGTAATCCCAACGTTTCATATTCCTGATACATAGCTCCCAACTGTCCCTGATTGCGAGGGACTGTCCCTGATTTGGAGCAATGTCCCTCTGTCCTTCTTTCCTCCTCATTTATCCCTCATTTTGGTCTGATCCATATAGTTGTATATAAAATGCACTTTTTATCTTTCAAAAAGTGTTTTCCAGTGCTAAACCTTCCATCCAAATTATAAATTGTTGCATTTGTAAATTTTAAAAGTCAATATAAAGGAATAATAGTAGTAAAAGAAAAGCCCTTGTGGATTTAATTAACCTTTTTTTGTTTAATTCTCCTTTAAGGGGGTGTGGCAGGGGGCGTGTCCTATGCCTACATACGTTTGCTAGTAGGTGTCCCTCATTCCCATCTCAAAATGTTGGGAGGTATGCTCATATGTGCCTGCTATATCATGAACTTGTATAAAAAAGTATCCTGTTCTCTTTGTATTGCTTCCTTTGTGTGAAATCCCTGGAGTTCCTGACAGTCCTTTGCTTTCCTTATTAAAAACTGACCACGGAGAGCACAGTGAGGTCAGCTCTCTAGCGCTGTGCTTGGAGCTCAGCCTACTCTCTTCCAATTATCAGACTTATCCTCAAACCCCCCCCACAGCCATTCACTGGGAAGCTCAGTGTACTGCTGCTGCTCCTCCCCCCCAGCTCTTATGCAGCTGAGAACAGAGGGAATGTGATCCCTTATAAAAAAGGGAAAAAGGCATTTATAATGTTTTTTGCTTATATATACACAAATGGTTTGCCTTTCAATTCTAAGTTAAGCCCGCTTCACACTGGTACGACATGGGATCCGACTCATGAGAGCACAAGTTGCATGACACGTCAAATTAAATGTTTCCCTATGATAGGGCGACCAGATGTCCCCGGACTGAGGACACTGTCCCTGGAGCAAGAATGTCCCCGGTTTTGTCCCCAGATTTAGTGGCGTCGCTATGGAGGTGGGAGGGGGGGGTGAATGGCTCTGTCAGTACTGTGTTCCTCCCATCTCCCTGCCTTGTGCAGGCTTTACTCCTGCTGGAGATTTGATCCACAAAAAAAATGCACCAGAACGTTTTCGAGCTTCAGGCGACTTGTAGTGGAGATGAAGAAAAGAATTGAGGTTTTTCTCCTCCAGCGTCTTGGAGCACTGAGCTTCAGGGTCGGTTTACACTGCTGCCTGGTGCTCGATCGCATGTGATTTGCACCACACGCTGATCGCATGCGATGTCCGTGCAATGTGAATTCAGCCATACAGATAGTATGGCTGAAATCGCATTCGGACCGAACTCGCACAAGACCCTTTTTTTTTTTTTTGTCAGCAGCAGAATCTGATTGCATGGGTGTTCACACCCATGCGATCTAATTCCTGTCCGAATTTGCAGATCGCACTGCGATCTGCAAACTAATTTGGGGATGTCATTAACTTTTAATAGACACTCCCAGCAGTTCGCATAGGGCACATGCGATGCGGGAACCCGCAGTGGATTCGCAGGGTTCCCACATCGCTGCAGTGTGAACCGGCTCTCAAGCTACAAAATGCTGAGGTGTGAATGGGGCCTCAAGGTGAAGGAAAAAAATTGAAAAGAAACATAGAACTGTTGCACGTAGCAACCAATCTGAATTCTTGTCCGATTTCTACACAATGTGAGAGGTGATTGACAACGCCTCCGTCTTTGTTATTTTTATTTTTCCTTTTTTAAAGTCAGCCTCAATGTGTGTATAAAGGAATGGAGTGATCGGTCACACAGGTGATGTTAGTAACAAATCACTGAGATCACTCAGAGACTTCCTGCCAACCTCTATGGAATCATAAAATGTTACTCCTCAGCTGTCCTGTCACTAACGAGCAAGATCATTCAGCAATGTTTGAGGGAACGTTTCCACAGAGGTAAGTGGAAAATAAAATAGACAAGTATGTTTTTTTGGGTTGTAAGCAGACATTAAGGGACCCACCTGAGTATTAATGGGCCTGCTTGATGCACATCAACACACCAAAGAACATGCACATAAGTGTGAATCGGCCTTTTCAGCAAGATAACATATCCCTGTGTGTGTAGCTTACCGATCACATCTAAGAATTCCAGTTTTCTACTTACCCAGTTGTTGAATCGATCGGTGATGACACAGAGAGCGTAGCGTGTCTCTGATCCCACCCTGCATGGATACAAAGGCACACGTGTGTTACTCAATTTATAAACATGTAACGCCTACCAAAACTTTTTTTAATTTTAATTGTTAATGGTGTAAAGGATTAGAAGTCCTGTCAAGTTTTTACTGCTCCTTTTTCTCATTCTCACATGCGGCAGTCCTTGCTGACCCTATGAAAAGCAATCTGCCATTGTTTGCTTTTCAGGGGTTGAATAACAAGAGGCTGGGAGGTGATATGCCCTTGTAATAGCAGTAAAGCCCCCTTCACACATTACTACGTCATTTTTAGCTTGTATTTTATGGTTTGGATCCATCATCACATATTATTTTTTTTTTTTTTCTCCCCCCTCCCCTTTCTTTTCTGTCTGTATCACTGTTTGGTATTGCATAGTCCCAAAAAATTCCCCTAAACCCCCCCCCCCCTCCCTTTTTGTGTGTTCATTTTATTGCATGAAAATTGCGGCAGAACTGCACCACTTTTTTAGGTGGAATGGCATCTGAAATGTGTGCTGTACAGTTTGTCATTCACACCTAGGCATTATAAAATCGCAGGCACAACTGGGCGTTTTGAAATCGCAGGCAGAATCGCAGCAAATCTGCCCACGATTCAGAGCGCCCAGGTGTGAATGCAGCCTGAAGGTTTCATTTTTATTTATTTAGTTTTTTTTTTTTTTCCTTTTACAACCACTTGAAAAAGGGACATTGAAGTCATAGAGGAGACCACTGCAGGACCTCCTAGCTCGTGGGGGCACATGTGGAAAGGGAGTTGGGGGGGCGCCATGTATGTTTTATTTATTTTCTTTAAAGAACTAATACAGGTAAGGATTGTTTTTTTTTTTTTGTTTTTTATATTATTATCTGTTTTAGCATACCTCCCAACATTTTGAGATGAGAATGAGGGACATCTGCTAGCAAACATATGTAGGCATAGGACACGCCCCCTGCCACACCTCCTTAACTACTTCAGCCCCAGAAGGATTTGCCCCCTTCCTGACCAGAGCACTTTTTGCGATTCGGCACTGCGTCACTTTAACTGACAATTGCGCGGTTGTTGCGACGCTGTACCGAAACAAAAAACATTTTACAGAGCAGGCAAGTATAGATATGCTTGTTATTTTTAAAGGGGGGGAAAAAAAACCCAATATCAATTGCGCGGTCATGCTACACCGTACCCAAGTTACATTTTTATCATTTTTTCCCCACAAATAGAGCTTTCTTTTGGTGGTATTTGATCACCTCTGCGTTTTTTAATTATTCTGCGCTATAAACAAAAAAAGAGCGACAGTTTTGAAAAAAAAGCAATGTTTTTTTTTTTTTTTTTTACTTTTTGCTATAAAGTAAAAAAAAAGTCGCAATAAGCATATATTGATTGATTGGTTTGCGCAAAATGTATAGCGTCTACAAAATAGGGGATAGTTTTATGGCATTTTTATTATTATTATTATTATTATTTTTTTTTTTTATTAGTAATGGTGGCAATCTATTTTGGGACCGTTGTCATTTATACAGCGATCAGTGCTATAAAAATGCACTGATTACTGTGTAAATGGCACTGGCAGGGAAGGGGTTAAACACTAGGGGGCGATCAAGGGGTTAAGTGTGTCCTGGGGAGTGATTCAAACTGTGGGAGGGGAGGGATGGGCTTCAACACACATGACAGCGATCACTGCTCCCGATGACAGGCAGAAGGCAGACCGGGAAATGCCTTGTTTACATAGGCATCTCTCTGTGATGCGATCGCAGGCACCTTGGCAGACATCGAGTCCGCAGGACTCGCGGTCACGGAGAACGCGGCGGGCGCCCAAGCACCGCTTCTTAAAGGGGACGCACCTGTACGCCCTTTTGCCCACCCGTGCCATTCTGCCGAAATATATCGTCGTGCAGCAGTCGGGAAGTGGTTAAAGGAGAATTAACCAACAAAAAAGGTTAATTAAATCCACAAGTGCTTTTTTTTTTTTTTTTTTTTTTTTTTTTTTTACCACTACTATTCCTTTATATTGGCTCTTAAAATTTACAAATGCAGGAATTTAGAATTTGGATGAAAGTTTTAGCACTGGGAAACACTTTTTGAAAGATAAAAAGTGCATTTTATGTACAATTATATGGATTAGACCAAAATGAGGGACAAATGAGGAGGAATGAGGGACAGAGGGACATTGCTCCAAATCGGGGACAGTCCCTCGAAATCGGGGACAGTTGGGAGCTATGGTTTGAGGCCCCCTTTCACACTTGTGCGACCTGCCTGCCATGTGACTTTGCCACAACTTGAAGCAATGCCTGGGTAATCTTGAGGTTTAGGGACCACCAAGTAGTGCAGGGACTACTTTGAAGTCGCACAGATACATGATTGTAACTTTGCAATCCCATGTCGCAGGAAAAGTCGCACAATTGTGAAAGGGGTCTTATGGGGGAAAAAAAAGACACTTTAATAATTGTCACTTTAACCACTTCCGATGTACGTCCAAACTTTGAAGGGGTATATCGTTGTTATGGCAGCAGCCAGCGGCGGCCGGCTTTCGGATAAAAGTGGTCTCTGCGGCGGATTCGCCGCGAGATCACTTTTATCGGTGGCGGGAGAGGGAAAACACCCCCCCCGCCCGCCGCGATCCGGTGCCCTCCGCCGCTTACCGGAGCCGTCGATAGCGGCGGAGGCGATCGCATCCGTCTCCGTCCTGTGCCTGGAGACGAGTGAGGCTAAGATGGTGCCCACTCGTCTCCATGACACTGCTGAGCGTAAGCGATGTCAAAACGTCACTTCCGCCCACGCCCCTTAAAGGCATATTTTTTTTAAATGTCATTTTTTTTTTTTTTTTTTTATTGCATTTTAGTGTAAATATGAGATCTGAGGTCTTTTTGACCCCAGATCTCATATTTATGAGGTCCTGTCATGCTTTTTTCTATTACAAGGGATGTTTACAGTCCTTGTAATAGGAATAAAAGTGACACAATTTTTTTTTTTTTTTTTTAATGTGTAAAAAATAACATAATGTAAAATAAATAATAAAAATAAAATTTAAAAACCCCCCGTCCCGACGAGCTCGCGCGCAGAAGCGGTGGTCAAACCAAACATGTGAGGTATCGCTGCGACCGGTAGAGCGAGAGCAATAATTCTAGCTCCAGACCTCCTCTGTAACGCAAAACATGCAACCTGTAGAATTTTTTTAAACGTCGCCTATGGAGATTTTTGAGGGTAAAAGTTTGATGCCGTTCCACGAACGGGCGCAATTTTGAAGCATGACATGTTGGGTATCAATTTACTTGGCGTAACATTATATTTCACAATATAAAAAAAAAAAATTGGCTAACTTTACTGTTGTCTTATTTTTTTTTTTTTTATTCAAAAAAGTGAATTTTTTCCAAAAATAGTGCGCTTATAAGACCGCTGCGCAAATACGGTGCAAAAAAAAAGTATTGCAACGACCGCCATTTTATTCTCTAGGGTGTTAGAAAAAAAAACCTGTTTTAAACATGTAAACACCTAAAATTCAAAACGAGGTGGTTAATTAAAAAAAATAAATCACCAGGAGACACAGAATGCTTTCTACTTCAGAGTTCTTGAAGGTGCTATATAGTGTGTGTGTGTATATATATATATAAAATTTTATTTAGCGCCAACAGTTTACGCAGCGCTTTACAATGTATAGGGAGGACAGCACAATTACAGTACAGTACAGTTCAATACAGGAGGGCCCGGCTCGTAGAGCTTACATTCTAATGGGAGGGGGTGGTGGTACAAAAGGTAATAGCTGCAGAGAATGATTTGATGGGGGTAATAATATAATATGTATACAGGTCCTCCCTCTGCGTGGTGCAGCTGGACTCCTCAGACCCTCCCAATAGCTGACCCAGCATTAGGCCTTTCATTTCCCAGAATGTTCTGGAAGCGTTCTCACCTAAGCCAGCCGCCTTCCTACACGCAGTGCTGGCCCCACCCCTTAGTTTGCCGCCCTTGTGGGAATGTTGCTATGGAGATCGGTGTGAGGTAACTTGCTGTGTGAGGTGAGAGCTAAGATGGCGGCTCTGAGCAATGCTGTACACAGTGATTCTTGATGTGGAAAGCTCCTCTATGTTGTTGCTCAGGTAAATGATGTGTGTATAGTGTTGTGTGGAGCTGGGCTCCTCCTGTGAATGTACACTATAGGCTCTGTCAGGGTTGGACTGTAATGGCCTCTCTGTGTTATGGGAAATATCAGCTTGTGTGGGGGAGGACCTCGGAGTCAGTCGGTCGCGGTGTGCTTAAGGCCCCTTTCACACTGGGGCGGTGGGGGCGTCGGCGGTACAACAGTGCTATTTTTAGCGCTGCTGTACCGTTGTTCTTGCAGCGGTATTCGGCCGCTAGCGGTGCGGTTTTAACCCCCACTGGCGGCCGAAAAAGGGTTAAAATCCCTCGTACAGCGCGGCTATAGCCGCGGTATTGTCGCGGTATAGCCGCGCTGTCCCATTGATTTCAATGGGCAGGAGCGGTGAATACACCGCTCCTTCACCGCTCCAAAAAAGCGGTTTGCAGGACTTTTTTCACCGTCCTGCCTGCGCACCGCTTCAGTGTGAAAGCCCTCGGGCTTTCACACTGAACAAACAGCGGAGGCTGTTTAGGGGCGGTTTGCAGGCGGTATTTTTAGCGCAATACCGCCTGCAAACCGCCCCAGTGTGAAAGGGGTCTTACAGTGTTAATTTTAGTCTTAGGACTAAAATTGCATTTTAGTTTTTGTCCCATTTTAGTCTTCTGCAATTGTTTTAGTCGTATTTAGTCGACTAAATCTCCAGTATATTTCAGTAATTACAATTTAGTTCTAGTCATAGTCTTTTGACTAAAATGGCATTTTTTAGTTTTAGTCGTATTTTAGTCATCTCAATTCTTTTAGTCGTATTTTGGTTGACTAAAATAGTATTCGTTTAGGCTACTAAAATGTTTTAGTCGACTAAATTAACACTGGTGCTTTAAGTGGAACTGAAAGGAATTGTACTCGCCTTTCCTCCATTGTTCCCCCTCCTCTGCCAGCATCTTCTGTGTGCCGCTTTGTTGCCCATTTTCATTGGCCGGTGCGGGATGGCGTCACTCTTGCGCACAGAGGGATGGGGCCAGCATGCACAGCTCAGCTCACATGCTGGAGAACACTCAGAGCAGGCAGGTAGGTGGATTTTATTGCGGAAGAGACCTTGCATGCTCAGCTTAGGGGGCCCGATCACACCAGAGCGCAGTGTAGGAAGGGCAAGTCTCCTTGTGTGTTCACAGTATGAGAACGCGCTGTCCTTGCTAGATGTACACAGGTGCCATTAATTGTTAATGGCATTCCAAATGCATTTAGCAAGTGCAGTGCATTTTGCAGCCACCATGTGCGGCACAATCGTGCCGTGTATTTGGCAGCCCTTTTTAAATGAAATGGACTGTCACTAGCTGAAAAAAAACAAAAAAACACACATGTTCCGGTGTGAACCGGCCCTTAACCACTTCCCATCCTGCCCATTGTCATATGACGTCCGCAGATGGGATCTCCCATCCTGGGCGGGCGTCATATGACGTCCTGGTCTTCCCGGCCGTCTGGGGGGCGAGCGCGCGCCCCCGCCGCATCACTCGGGACCCGATGCGCGTGCCCAGCGGCCGCGATTGCCCGTTAACCGAGCAGGACCGTGGATCTGTGTGTATAAACGCACGGATCCACGTCCTGTCAGGTGAGAGGAGACCGATCATGTGTTCCCAGTACAGAGGAACACCGATCGGTCTCCTCCCCTTGTGAGTCCCCTCCCCCTACAGTTAGAATCACTCCCTAGGACACAAAGTTAACCCTTTGATCGCCCCCCTAGTGTTAACCCCTTCCCAGCCAGTGACATTTATACAGTAATTGATGCATTTTTATAGCACGGATCGCTGTTTAAATGCCAGCGGTCCCAAAATGGTGTCAAAAGTGCCGCAATGTCATAGTCACAATAAAAATCGCTGCCATTACTAGTAAAAAATAAAATAAAAATGCCATAAAACTATCCCCTATTTTGTAGACGCTATAACTTTTGCGCAAACCAATAAAAGCTTATTGCGATTTTTTTTTTTTTTTTTTTTTTTTTTTTTGGGATATTTATTATAGCAAAAAAGAAAAAAAAAAAAGGTGATCAAATACCACCAAAAGAAAGCTCTATTTGTGGGGAAAAAATGATAAAAATGTAACAGTGTTGCATGACCGCGCAATTGTCATTCAAAGTGCAAAAGCATTGAAAATTGCCTTGGGCAGGAAGGGGGTGAAAATGCCCTGTATCGAAGTGGTTAAAGTGATACTAAAATCTTGTTATTTTTAAAGGAAAATGTAGACATGTCTATACTTGCCTGCTCTGTAAAATGGTTTTGCACAGAACAGCCCGGATCCTCCTCTTCTCGGGTCCCTCCTCGGTGCTCCTGGCCTCTCCCTCCCTGTCGAGTGCCCCCACAGCAAGCAGCTTCCTATGGGGGCACCCGAGCTGCAGCTCCGCCCCTCTCTCTTGGCTAACTTTGATCGACGCCGCTGCTGTATCTCAGCCAATCGGGAGGGAGAGTCCAGGACGGCCGAGGCACTCGTGCACATCGCTGGATAGAGATGGGGCTCAGGTAAGTATTAGGGGGGCTGCTACACACAGAAGGCTTTTTATCTTAATGCATAAAGATAAAAAAACCTTCTGACTTTGCATCCACTTTAAAGTGTTACTAAACCCAGGACCCTGCATTCGCTATATCTGGTCTTCCACAGAACATGGAAATGCAATAATAGTAAAAATAAACTGCTAAATACCTTTTCTCATCAGCAGTATATAGCAGTCTTGTGACTTCTATCAGTGTCTGGTTAAAGCTTGTAGGAGGAGTTTTCATTCTCCTCTGACTGTCCTATGAGGCTGCATGACCCCTGACCCTCTGTCTGGACAGTGCTGATTGGCCCTGTGCTGATTACATGCACCCCCCCCCCCAATATATATATATATATATATATATATATATATATATATATATATATATATATATATATATATATATATATATATATATATATATATATATATATATATATATATATATATATATATATATATATATATACAAGCATGCTTTACTGCATATACAGACTGATTTTACTGTTGTGGGTTTAGTAACACTTTACAGCCAGCTTTCACTCACAAATTAAAATACCCCTCACCCTTACACTCCAAACCTCCAATTACAATTAATTTCCCCCCGCATCCCCCATTGCCGCTAACAAATTTGCTGTTTTATTTTTCAGGGAGGGGGTACCTTTTTGTGACACACCCCCCCCCCATCCATCCATCACTAAACACTTATTGGGGCCCTCTCTCAATCCAGCGATTGTGTGCAGCAGCACATTCCTGCATTCACAGCAGGCTCTGACAGCTGTCAATCAAATCCTGTGAGGAGGGAGCAGGGGGGCCAAGCCAAGCTGCGGTGTGTGTGTCTATGAATGCACTTAGCCTGGCTTGGGAGTGCGCCTGCACGAGTGCCCCCACAGCAAGTGGCTTGCTGAGGGGGCACTCGGAGAAGAGGAGGAATGGACAGTGCCAGCAGGGGACTCCAGAAGAGGTGGTAAGGGACCACTATGTGTAATACTATTGGTATGTATAACATGTTTATTGTTTTAAAAAAGAAGCTTTACAACCACTTTAACCACTTCACCTCCGGAAGGTTTTACCCCCTTCATGACCAGGCCATTCTTTGCTATTTGTCACTGTGCTAATTTAACTGGTAATTGCGTAGTCATGCGATGCTGTAACCAAATATAAGTTGTATCTTTTTTTTCACACAAATAGAGCTTTCTTATGGTGATATTTGATCACTGCTGGGTTTTTTACTTTTGGTAATATAAACATTTTTTATTTTCTGTATTTTTTTTTTTTTCTTTTTTACTTTCTGCTATAAAACATATCCGATAAAAAAAAATATTAAAAACAGATTTCTTCATAAATTTTGGCCAGAATGTATTCTGCTACATGTCTTTGGTAAAAGAAAAAAAAATCCCAATAACTGTATTATGTGGTTTGCATGGAAGTTTTTTTTATAGTGCCTACAAAATATGGTGTGTGTGTATATAACACTAACACACACTAACACACACACACTGGACTTTTTAATTATTTTTTATACTACTAATGGCGGTGATCAGCGACTTATAGTGGGACTGCGATAGTGCGGTGGACAACCTGCCACTAACTGATGCTGGGGAGGAACTGACTAACTGCCACTGACATCACCAGCAACACTAATACAGTGATCAGTGCTAATACTTTACACCAGGGATATGCAATTAGCGGACCTCCAGCTGTTGCAGAAGTACAAGTCCCATGAGGTATAGCAAGACCCTGACAGCCACAACCATGACACCCAGAGGCAGAGGCATGATGGGACTTGCAATTTTGCAACAGCTGGAGGTCCACTAATTGCATATCCCTGCTTTACACTGTCACTGTACTAATGACACTGGCTGGAAAGGGGTTAACATCTAGGGCAATCAAGGGGTTAAATGCGTACTGGTTTTACTAACAGATCTCTGTGTTTCTTATCCCTGCTTTGCAGGGTTAAGAAATGCAGAGATCGTTCCCTCTATACAGATCTCTGATCTATGCTTTGCAGGGTTCAGAAAAGCATTCCCTCTATACAGGGCTCTGTGTTTATCAATACAGGGCTTTGGGCTGTGATTGCACACAGCTGATCAGCAGGTCCCAGCCATGAATCATTGATGGACTCCCAATGTGCACAATCACAATAGGCGTTGATGTACCAGTACGGCATTTGGCCTGCTCGGGCCGCCCATCCTGCAGTACATTGCAGTACATTGCGGATGGGAGGTCTGCAAGTGGTAAAGTGTTACTAAACCCACAACAGTAAAATCAGTCTGTATATGCAGTAAAGAATGCTTGGTATACTCCCTGTGGAACCTAAGGGGTTAATCCTCCACATTGTGTAAAACTGCTGTTTGATCCTTATTTCTCTGATCCTCCCCTTCTTTTACTGTACCCAATCAATCTGCTGATAGAACAGAGCCCTCAGAGGCACTCTGCAAATGCTCGATTTGGTGTGTATTGCTTTTTCTTTCTTGGGAGGGTGCATGTGATCAGCACAGGGCCAATCAGCACTGTCCAGACAGAGGGTCAGGAGTCATGCAGCCTCATAGGACAGTCAGAGGAGAATGAAAGCTCCTACAAGCTTTAACCAGTGCTCAGCCGGTAGAAGTCACAAGAATATACTGCTGATGAGAAAGGGTATTGGGCAGTTTATATTTACTAAAACTGTTGAATTTCCATGTTCTGTGTACTGTGGGAGACCAGATATAGTGAATGCAGAGTCCTGGGTTTAGTAACACTGGATAGTGCAGTTGCTAACTGTATCCCTGCTATTGTACTATTTGTTTTACTATTTAATACTTTAAAATAAAAATACCAATTAAATAACCCTACAGGTCCAGCACTGTTTTTTTTTTTTTTTTTTTTTTTTTTTTTACTTTCCCCAATCCTCATGTCGTTTTGCCGTGTCCGATTCAAAATACAGTTCCCACAAGTGCAGGAATAAGTAATTCAAAATACACAGAAGACCAAGCAGGAGCAAATATCTTCAATACTTCACTATGTTTTGTTTGAATAAGCAAGTATGCATCCAAATCACATCCAAATCTGCAGGTTTTACAAATGACTGAACTGCCCAGAGCACTGGCACATCTGGTTTAATGTAGTTAGTGAGAGCCGAGCGTTTTGTACTTGTATTTTTATGCTTTAGTTTTATGATTTGCAATTGGCTTTACAATAGATCAGTGAATGATTTCTTTTTGGACAGCTGATCTGGAATTCTCTTCTTCCTTTTTTTTTTTTCTCTCTCTCCTAACTTTTAGTTTAAGCGGTATTAAACCCAAAAGCCAACATTTATTCTATTACAGCTTACCAATTCTTAGATGTGACGGCTGCATTCATTTTCTTTGTTTAGGCTTTCTTTCCTTTATTTTCACCTGGTGACCTGGCTAGTAAGTCTGTTGTTTTTCAAAAGAACAAGCTCTTTTGCAGCTGTAGCAGTTATGGGGATGAGACAAACCATTTACCACTGAGAGGGGTGCTTACAATGATCAGTTTTATTTGTCAAACCTTTTACATGCTGTACATTCAAGTCTTTCCACCCTCATTTTGTCCTAAAGGCCATAACCAATAAGGACAGAAAGGTAGACATGATCTATAATGTTATGGTTGTCAATGAAGCTGGTTCAGAGGGGCTGTCTTTGAACTGGAGACATCTGTTCTGGTGACAGTTGTTAAAGGTGGTATTTCCCTTCCTTTAGCCCTCGTTCACATTGAATGCGGCGTTGGAATCGTGCAACTTCATCTGAAATCGCACCATTTCAAAGCCGCCTATTAGTGCGATTTCAGGTGCGATTAGGAAGACGTCTGTGTGGCTTCATGCACAGATGTCTATCCAATCATACCGGAAATTGCCAAAAGTAGTGCAGGAACTACTTTTTCAAATCGATGCGGCACCACAAAGTTGGCGTCGCACTGATTTTGAACAGGGCGCCAAACGCCTGGATTCCAATGAGGGTTTTTTTTTTTTTTTTTTTTTAAGCACGTGATAAGAGCCTGAGGCTCCAATAGGCTTCAAAAAAGGATGGACTTGAGGCGCAGAGCACTGCACTCTGAGCCCACCCAGTTGTGTTACAATAGCGAATGAATATTCGCAATTGTCACACTGATTCTACTCCTGGCCAATCAGGAAGCGGGTCACGAGACCCATTTCCTGATGGGGATCGCTTCTCCTTTCGGCCAATCGGCCTAAGAAGAGGAGGGAGGAGACGCACGGCCGCCGTGATGCCAAGGAGGAGACGCAGGAGAAGTCACCGCCTGTGGCCTGGAGGGAAGAGCTGCCCGCGCCATGGATGGGGTAATGTCAGGGCAATACGCACATATATTGTATTACGGCTCTGTACTCATCACTGTATTACTAATCTTTAGGCAGCTGTGTGCGTTGTTCTATAGACGACAATGCATCTACAGTTATGCTCATAAGTTTACATACCCTGGCAGAATTTATGATTTCTTGGCCATTTTTCAGAGATAACACAAAAACTTTTCTTTCACTCATGGTTAGTGTTTGGCTGAAGCCATTTATTTCCAATCAACTGTGATAACTCTTTTTAAATCATAATGAGAACAGAAACTACCCAAATGACCCTGATCAAAAGTTTATATACCCTGGTGGTTTTGGCCTGATAACATGCACACAAGTTGACACAAAGGGGTTTGAATGGCTATTAAATGTACCATCCTCACCTGTGATCTGTGAGGATGGTTATCTTTAATAGCCATTCAAAAGCTATATGGAGGCTGCTGTTTATGGTGACGAGGGGTTCCAGGGAGCTGGATCTGCTGGATGCCATTGAGATATATCCATACATGCTTAAACCATATTACCTTCTGGTAAGCAGACTACATTATCACGTGGTGACGAGTGCCCTTTCCATATCTACACTGTATCTGGTGATTTGACTACTCCCATTCTTCAGACTTCTTTTGGACTATTTCTAGCGCCGCGATATATATATTTTTTATGTGACTTTTTGTTTTGATATCAACGAACTTTTGCTGGCTGCTTGCTTATACATTTGGTTCAGCGCAAATTTTTTCTTTTATGATTCCATTGTTTTCAATGTGCCTGTACACACAGTGTAAACATGCATGGGATATAGAACAGTGAAAAATTGTATTCTGACAAGGGGACGGCGCCCTCCACCAGAACACTCCGGTGGCTGAGAGCGCTGATCGGCAGCCGGTCCACTGCTGGTTTCCCAGCATGCTTGTCCGACAGAAGTCAGTCAAACGTAATAATATAGTATATATTATATTTAATGTAATATGCCTCGACAGAAATCTCATGGATAAAAATCGCAGAATTAACATCGCTAATGAAATATCTTAAGCCATTCAGTGCAATATGATAGGAATCAGTGGGCTGGACATGCCAAACACAAATAAAAGAGTAACATAAAAAGTCCATGCAAAAGTCCTTAAATAAGTGTGCAGTGCCATGTCCCATAAGGATCTTTGGCTCTTATTCTGAATATCGTCACTGATCCACCACGTCTACACCCCTTTTGGTGATGCACTCAGCACAATGAAGAGCTAACTGAGCCTGGTATCTCCACAAGGATATAAGGTCAAGTTTGACGCTGTCTCATGGTAACCAAAACACTTTCCTGGGACGGCTCAGCTCAGCGGGTGTAGCGCCTGCTGGAACTCGTGGAAATCACTAGCTGCGATGAGACCCGGGATGACGCACTCTGTGACTGACAAGGGAAAGCCGCTTGGTCACGGACTAACGCGTTTTGTCATCACGTCTTCTGTGGAGATACCAGGCTCAGTTAACTCTTCATTGTGGTGAGTGCATCACCAAAAGGGGTGTTCACGTGGTGGATCGTTGACGGTATTCAGGATAATAATGTTTTGTTTCTGATGGGACATGGTACCGCACACTTATTTAAGGACTTTTGCATGGACTTTTTATGTCACTCATTTATTTGTGTTTGGCATGTTCAGCCTACTGAATACTATCATATTGCACTGACTGTCTTAAGATATTTCATTAGCGCTGTTAATGTTGCGATTTTTATCCATGCAATTTCTGCCTAGGCATATTTCATTGTATATTTTGTATTTTTATAATAGCTGCTTTAGTGCGTGTTTCTTTAATCCTTTGAGCGCTGGGATCAGTTACACTTGTTGTTACTGATATTTTAATTATATATATATATATATATATATATATATATATATATATATATATATATATATATATATATATATATATATATATATATATATATATCTATATCTATATCTCTCTCTCTCTATATATATATATATATATATATATATATATATATATATATATATATATATATATATATATATATATATATCTATCTCTCTATATATATATATATATATATATATATATATATATATATATATATATATATATATATATATATATATATATATATATCTATCTATCTATATCTCTGTAATTAGATTAGAACTGGTCCTGATTCAAATCTAACTCTATCCCTAACATTTTTTTATGCTCTAAGCCCTGTATACACGGGCCAAATATCGGGCGACATTACCCAGTTCAGTACAGCAATCCCCCCCGAGCTATTATGTTCTGACAGGAGGACTCGATTGGCAGACCTTTTTTGGTCATTTCTCTTCCACAGAAGCCAGATGTTCAGCCGGCTTCTTTAGAACCGGCTGCCATACATACGGGCCGAATGTCGGACGGTTTTATTGAACTGGCTGATGTCGCCTGGCATTCGGCCCGTGTGTGCTAGGTAGAGCTGCACGATTAATCGTTAAGAATCGAAATCGCAATCTTTTTCCCTTCCCCATCTTCAAAAGAGCATGTCACGATCTTTCTAACAAGTGCAGAGAGTTCTCACAGCTGGGAAAAAAAAATCCAGGCAGCCTGCCACTCGAATAAGTAGAAACGTATCCGGCGTGTAGATGAGGGAAGTTTTAACCATTTAAAGACCAAAACCTTTTCTGACATTTGTTGCTTACAAGTAAAAATCATTATTTTCTGCTAGAAAATTACTTGGAGCACCCAAACATGAGATTTTTTAGCAGGGACCCTAGAGAATAAAATGGTGTTTTTTTGCAATACTGTATGTCACACCGTAATTGCGCAGCTGTTTTTCAAACGCAATTTTTTTTTTTTTTTTTTGTTGAAACAATACACTTTAATTAAAAAAAACTAAACAGTAAAGTTAGCCTAATTTTTATTTTTTTACATTTTTTTTTTTGTAAGATGTTACACCAAGAATCGTGATCTTTATTCTAAGCAAAAAAATCGTGATTCTCATTTTAGTCAGGTAAAGACAATTTTCCTCAGAAAGTGGGATTTAAATGGATCACAGGCAGAGATACGTGTAGAAAAAAATGAGTTTTATTAATGTCAATGAACAACTAGTACATGGTGAAACATATAATATAGAAAAAAATTGATAAGACTCAACATGTACATGAAAAAACAATTGTTAAAAGACCAATTAAGAACCAAAGCCCAGAAGCTTTACGGGCAATATTTGTGGTTGAGATGCTATTGCTCCGATGAGATTTCTTTAAAAAAAAGAAGCTGACAAATTGAGGTCAGGACTTTGTAAACGAGGCTATTCAGGCAAATGTCTGAAAAAGGCATTCAGGAAAGCAACCACAAAAAACAGACAGGAACTATTTTACGGACAGAAAATCAAAACGAGGATAATTCTGTACGTATTATCACTCGTTTTTCTAATCGGCATGAAATTTTTAAGAACATTGTTAGTAAACATTGGCACGTTCTGGCCCGGGACCCAGTAATTGGCTCCTCCTTGGTGCCAGCGTGCCCAACATTTACTTTTCGGAGAGCTAGATCGCTGTGGGATAAATTGATCTCCAGCGAATATAAAGGGGGTCCCAAGGACCCATGCAAGAGATTCGGTATCTTTTTAGATGTGGAGGATGCAGTTACTGCCAATTTATGGACGTTGGCGTTCACCAACTACCGTATTTATCGGCGTATAACACGCACCCCAAGTTTAGGAGAGAATTTTAAGGAAAAAAATTTTTTAGGAGGGAAGTTTAAGGAAAAAAAAACTTACATTAAAATGCCCATCAATGCAGCCTTATCTGTCCATCTGCAGCCTTTTCAGTGTCAGTGCAGCCTTGCCCCAGTGCAGCTTTGTCAGTGCAGCTTTGTCAGTGCAGCTTTGCCCCAGTGCAGCCTTGTCAGTGCAGCTTTGCCCCAGTGCAGCCTTGTCAGTGCAGCTTTGCCCCAGTGCAGCCTTGTCAGTGCAGCTTTGCCCCAGTGCAGCCTTGTCAGTGCAGCTTTGCCCCAGTGCAGCCTTGTCAGTGCAGCTTTGCCCCAGTGCAGCCTTGTCAGTGCAGCTTTGCCCCAGTGCAGCCTTGTCAGTGCAGCTTTGCCCCAGTGCAGCCTTGTCAGTGCAGCTTTGCCCCAGTGCAGCCTTGTCAGTGCAGCCTTGTCAGTGCAGCCTTGTCAGTGCAGCTTTGCCCCAGTGCAGCCTTGTCAGTGCAGCTTTGCCCCAGTGCAGCCTTGTCAGTGCAGCTTTGCCCCAGTGCAGCCTTGTCAGTGCAGCTTTGCCCCAGTGCAGCCTTTTCAGTGCAGCTTTGCCCCAGTGCAGCCTTGTCAGTGCAGCTTTGCCCCAGTGCAGCCTTGTCAGTGCAGCCTTGTCAGAGCAGCTTTGCCCCAGTGCAGCCTTGTCAGAGCAGCTTTGCCCCAGTGCAGCCTTGTCAGAGCAGCTTTGCCCCAGTGCAGCCTTGTCAGAGCAGCTTTGCCCCAGTGCAGCCTTGTCAGAGCAGCTTTGCCCCAGTGCAGCCTTGTCAGAGCAGCTTTGCCCCAGTGCAGCCTTGTCAGAGCAGCTTTGCCCCAGTGCAGCCTTGTCAGTGCAGCTTTGCCCCAGTGCAGCCTTGTCAGTGCAGCTTTGCCCCAGTGCAGCCTTGTCAGTGCAGCTTTGCCCCAGTGCAGCCTTGTCAGTGCAGCTTTGCCCCAGTGCAGCCTTGTCAGTGCAGCTTTGCCCCAGTGCAGCCTTGTCAGTGCAGCTTTGCCCCAGTGCAGCCTTGTCAGTGCAGCTTTGCCCCAGTGCAGCCTTGTCAGTGCAGCTTTGCCCCAGTGCAGCCTTGTCAGTGCAGCTTTGCCCCAGTGCAGCCTTGTCAGTGCAGCTTTGCCCCAGTGCAGCCTTGTCAGTGCAGCTTTGCCCCAGTGCAGCCTTGTCAGTGCAGCTTTGCCCCAGTGCAGCCTTGTCAGTGCAGCTTTGCCCCAGTGCAGCCTTGTCAGTGCAGCTTTGCCCCAGTGCAGCCTTGTCAGTGCAGCTTTGCCCCAGTGCAGCCTTGTCAGTGCAGCTTTGCCCCAGTGCAGCCTTGTCAGTGCAGCTTTGCCCCAGTGCAGCCTTGTCAGTGCAGCTTTGCCCCAGTGCAGCCTTGTCAGTGCAGCTTTGCCCCAGTGCAGCCTTGTCAGTGCAGCTTTGCCCCAGTGCAGCTTTGCCCAGTGCAGCTTTGCCCAGTGCAGCTTTGCCCCAGTGCAGCCTTGTCAGTGCAGCTTTGCCCCAGTGCAGCCTTGTCAGTGCAGCTTTGCCCCAGTGCAGCCTTGTCAGTGCAGCTTTGCCCCAGTGCAGCCTTGTCAGTGCAGCTTTGCCCCAGTGCAGCCTTGTCAGTGCAGCTTTGCCCCAGTGCAGCCTTGTCAGTGCAGCTTTGCCCCAGTGCAGCCTTGTCAGTGCAGCTTTGCCCCAGTGCAGCCTTGTCAGTGCAGCCTTGTCAGTGCAGCTTTGCCCCAGTGCAGCCTTGTCAGTGCAGCTTTGCCCCAGTGCAGCCTTGTCAGTGCAGCTTTGCCCCAGTGCAGCCTTGTCAGTGCAGCTTTGCCCCAGTGCAGCCTTGTCAGTGCAGCTTTGCCCCAGTGCAGCCTTGTCAGTGCAGCTTTGCCCCAGTGCAGCCTTGTCAGTGCAGCTTTGCCCCAGTGCAGCCTTGTCAGTGCAGCTTTGCCCCAGTGCAGCCTTGTCAGAGCAGCTTTGCCCCAGTGCAGCCTTGTCAGAGCAGCTTTGCCCCAGTGCAGCCTTGTCAGAGCAGCTTTGCCCCAGTGCAGCCTTGTCAGAGCAGCTTTGCCCCAGTGCAGCCTTGTCAGAGCAGCTTTGCCCCAGTGCAGCCTTGTCAGAGCAGCTTTGCCCCAGTGCAGCCTTGTCAGAGCAGCTTTGCCCCAGTGCAGCCTTGTCAGAGCAGCTTTGCCCCAGTGCAGCCTTGTCAGAGCAGCTTTGCCCCAGTGCAGCCTTGTCAGAGCAGCTTTGCCCCAGTGCAGCCTTGTCAGAGCAGCTTTGCCCCAGTGCAGCCTTGTCAGAGCAGCTTTGCCCCAGTGCAGCCTTGTCAGAGCAGCTTTGCCCCAGTGCAGCCTTGTCAGAGCAGCTTTGCCCCAGTGCAGCCTTGTCAGAGCAGCTTTGCCCCAGTGCAGCCTTGTCAGAGCAGCTTTGCCCCAGTGCAGCCTTGTCAGAGCAGCTTTGCCCCAGTGCAGCCTTGTCAGAGCAGCTTTGCCCCAGTGCAGCCTTGTCAGAGCAGCTTTGCCCCAGTGCAGCCTTGTCAGAGCAGCTTTGCCCCAGTGCAGCCTTGTCAGAGCAGCTTTGCCCCAGTGCAGCCTTGTCAGAGCAGCTTTGCCCCAGTGCAGCCTTGTCAGAGCAGCTTTGCCCCAGTGCAGCCTTGTCAGAGCAGCTTTGCCCCAGTGCAGCCTTGTCAGAGCAGCTTTGCCCCAGTGCAGCCTTGTCAGAGCAGCTTTGCCCCAGTGCAGCCTTGTCAGAGCAGCTTTGCCCCAGTGCAGCCTTGTCAGAGCAGCTTTGCCCCAGTGCAGCCTTGTCAGAGCAGCTTTGCCCCAGTGCAGCCTTGTCAGAGCAGCTTTGCCCCAGTGCAGCCTTGTCAGAGCAGCTTTGCCCCAGTGCAGCCTTGTCAGAGCAGCTTTGCCCCAGTGCAGCCTTGTCAGAGCAGCTTTGCCCCAGTGCAGCCTTGTCAGAGCAGCTTTGCCCCAGTGCAGCCTTGTCAGAGCAGCTTTGCCCCAGTGCAGCCTTGTCAGAGCAGCTTTGCCCCAGTGCAGCCTTGTCAGAGCAGCTTTGCCCCAGTGCAGCCTTGTCAGAGCAGCTTTGCCCCAGTGCAGCCTTGTCAGAGCAGCTTTGCCCCAGTGCAGCCTTGTCAGAGCAGCTTTGCCCCAGTGCAGCCTTGTCAGAGCAGCTTTGCCCCAGTGCAGCCTTGTCAGAGCAGCTTTGCCCCAGTGCAGCCTTGTCAGAGCAGCTTTGCCCCAGTGCAGCCTTGTCAGAGCAGCTTTGCCCCAGTGCAGCCTTGTCAGAGCAGCTTTGCCCCAGTGCAGCCTTGTCAGAGCAGCTTTGCCCCAGTGCAGCCTTGTCAGAGCAGCTTTGCCCCAGTGCAGCCTTGTCAGAGCAGCTTTGCCCCAGTGCAGCCTTGTCAGAGCAGCTTTGCCCCAGTGCAGCCTTGTCAGAGCAGCTTTGCCCCAGTGCAGCCTTGTCAGAGCAGCTTTGCCCCAGTGCAGCCTTGTCAGAGCAGCTTTGCCCCAGTGCAGCCTTGTCAGAGCAGCTTTGCCCCAGTGCAGCCTTGTCAGAGCAGCTTTGCCCCAGTGCAGCCTTGTCAGAGCAGCTTTGCCCCAGTGCAGCCTTGTCAGAGCAGCTTTGCCCCAGTGCAGCCTTGTCAGAGCAGCTTTGCCCCAGTGCAGCCTTGTCAGAGCAGCTTTGCCCCAGTGCAGCCTTGTCAGAGCAGCTTTGCCCCAGTGCAGCCTTGTCAGAGCAGCTTTGCCCCAGTGCAGCCTTGTCAGAGCAGCTTTGCCCCAGTGCAGCCTTGTCAGAGCAGCTTTGCCCCAGTGCAGCCTTGTCAGAGCAGCTTTGCCCCAGTGCAGCCTTGTCAGAGCAGCTTTGCCCCAGTGCAGCCTTGTCAGAGCAGCTTTGCCCCAGTGCAGCCTTGTCAGAGCAGCTTTGCCCCAGTGCAGCCTTGTCAGAGCAGCTTTGCCCCAGTGCAGCCTTGTCAGAGCAGCTTTGCCCCAGTGCAGCCTTGTCAGAGCAGCTTTGCCCCAGTGCAGCCTTGTCAGAGCAGCTTTGCCCCAGTGCAGCCTTGTCAGAGCAGCTTTGCCCCAGTGCAGCCTTGTCAGAGCAGCTTTGCCCCAGTGCAGCCTTGTCAGAGCAGCTTTGCCCCAGTGCAGCCTTGTCAGAGCAGCTTTGCCCCAGTGCAGCCTTGTCAGAGCAGCTTTGCCCCAGTGCAGCCTTGTCAGAGCAGCTTTGCCCCAGTGCAGCCTTGTCAGAGCAGCTTTGCCCCAGTGCAGCCTTGTCAGAGCAGCTTTGCCCCAGTGCAGCCTTGTCAGAGCAGCTTTGCCCCAGTGCAGCCTTGTCAGAGCAGCTTTGCCCCAGTGCAGCCTTGTCAGAGCAGCTTTGCCCCAGTGCAGCCTTGTCAGAGCAGCTTTGCCCCAGTGCAGCCTTGTCAGAGCAGCTTTGCCCCAGTGCAGCCTTGTCAGAGCAGCTTTGCCCCAGTGCAGCCTTGTCAGAGCAGCTTTGCCCCAGTGCAGCCTTGTCAGAGCAGCTTTGCCCCAGTGCAGCCTTGTCAGAGCAGCTTTGCCCCAGTGCAGCCTTGTCAGAGCAGCTTTGCCCCAGTGCAGCCTTGTCAGAGCAGCTTTGCCCCAGTGCAGCCTTGTCAGAGCAGCTTTGCCCCAGTGCAGCCTTGTCAGAGCAGCTTTGCCCCAGTGCAGCCTTGTCAGAGCAGCTTTGCCCCAGTGCAGCCTTGTCAGAGCAGCTTTGCCCCAGTGCAGCCTTGTCAGAGCAGCTTTGCCCCAGTGCAGCCTTGTCAGAGCAGCTTTGCCCCAGTGCAGCCTTGTCAGAGCAGCTTTGCCCCAGTGCAGCCTTGTCAGAGCAGCTTTGCCCCAGTGCAGCCTTGTCAGAGCAGCTTTGCCCCAGTGCAGCCTTGTCAGAGCAGCTTTGCCCCAGTGCAGCCTTGTCAGAGCAGCTTTGCCCCAGTGCAGCCTTGTCAGAGCAGCTTTGCCCCAGTGCAGCCTTGTCAGAGCAGCTTTGCCCCAGTGCAGCCTTGTCAGAGCAGCTTTGCCCCAGTGCAGCCTTGTCAGAGCAGCTTTGCCCCAGTGCAGCCTTGTCAGAGCAGCTTTGCCCCAGTGCAGCCTTGTCAGAGCAGCTTTGCCCCAGTGCAGCCTTGTCAGAGCAGCTTTGCCCCAGTGCAGCCTTGTCAGAGCAGCTTTGCCCCAGTGCAGCCTTGTCAGAGCAGCTTTGCCCCAGTGCAGCCTTGTCAGAGCAGCTTTGCCCCAGTGCAGCCTTGTCAGAGCAGCTTTGCCCCAGTGCAGCCTTGTCAGAGCAGCTTTGCCCCAGTGCAGCCTTGTCAGAGCAGCTTTGCCCCAGTGCAGCCTTGTCAGAGCAGCTTTGCCCCAGTGCAGCCTTGTCAGAGCAGCTTTGCCCCAGTGCAGCCTTGTCAGAGCAGCTTTGCCCCAGTGCAGCCTTGTCAGAGCAGCTTTGCCCCAGTGCAGCCTTGTCAGAGCAGCTTTGCCCCAGTGCAGCCTTGTCAGAGCAGCTTTGCCCCAGTGCAGCCTTGTCAGAGCAGCTTTGCCCCAGTGCAGCCTTGTCAGAGCAGCTTTGCCCCAGTGCAGCCTTGTCAGAGCAGCTTTGCCCCAGTGCAGCCTTGTCAGAGCAGCTTTGCCCCAGTGCAGCCTTGTCAGAGCAGCTTTGCCCCAGTGCAGCCTTGTCAGAGCAGCTTTGCCCCAGTGCAGCCTTGTCAGAGCAGCTTTGCCCCAGTGCAGCCTTGTCAGAGCAGCTTTGCCCCAGTGCAGCCTTGTCAGAGCAGCTTTGCCCCAGTGCAGCCTTGTCAGAGCAGCTTTGCCCCAGTGCAGCCTTGTCAGAGCAGGTCTGCCCCAGTCCAGCCATGTCAGTGCAGCTTTGTGCACTCGGTGTAGATTCAAAAAATGGCGCCGAGACTGCAGGGAGCCGAGATACACATACTCGAGTGTTCTCGGCTTTTTCCGGCGCCGCCGTCACGCCCAGTCCCGCCCCTGGACCTGTGTTATGTCCATCATAGGGCGGGACTGGGCGTGACTGTGAGCGGCGCCGAAAAAAGCCGAGAACACTCGGGTATGTGTATCTCGGCTCTTGTCGGATCCGAGATACACATACCCGAGTGTTCTCGGCTTTTTTCGGCGCCGCTCACAGTCACGCCCAGTCACGCCCTATGATGGACATAACACAGGTCCAGGGGCGGGACTGGGCGTGACGGTGGCGCCGGAAAAAGCCGAGAACACTCGAGTATGTGTATCTCGGCTCCCTGCAGTCTCGGCGCCATTTTTGAATCTACCCACGGCTGTGTATGTCGGCGGCGAACGCGGCAATTGCCGCGATCGCTCCGATGACACAGAAATCGGCGGGGATCGACCTATAACACGCACCCACGATTTTCCCCTGATTTTCAGGGGGGAAAAGTGCGTGTTATAGGCCGATAAATACGGTACTTCCTAACAATAACAAATTTGTCTTGCGACATTTTTCAAATTTGTAAAACTTTTGGTGTAGTTTATTTATTAAAATGTGAGTGCCGATGTTTTTATGTTGGCAAAACCAAAAATGAACTTTTGGCGTAGAATCTTTCGTCATATCCAAAGTATGAAAGTCTGTAATCCCAGACCTGCCTCTTGGACGCACACAATACATTTTCGCAACAGCATCCTCCCGAAGGTCAAGTTCCTGGTATTGGATCGAATACATCCAGGAATTAGAGGAGGAGACTGGAACAAAATCCTTCTGCAGTGCGAAGAGCGCTGGATCTTCAAATTGGGGGCAACAGCCTTCCCGGGGATGAATGACACATGATTTCATTCAAGCCATTCCTGGAGGGATTTATTTCTGGAGGTCCAGATTTAAATTAAATACTTCTTCTCTCCCCCCACCGCCACCACGATCTATGCACCAGTAGAATCCAGCAAATAGTATATTCTTCTTCTTAATAATCACATCCCTCCACTTCATTTTCTTTGTTTTTCTTGTTTTTGTGTTTTCTGACCGTGTTGTGTTTTTTCTGGTTTTGTGGCCCGTACAGGGCAATGCATTAAAACTGATATCCAATTAATTTTTTGGATTTAGGTGCCTTCCTCTTTTGTGATGGGGGAAGCAAGGTTTCGATTGAATTTAGGTGCTGACTGCACAGAGTGGTATACGGTCTGTATCTCGGAAATGGAGAAACCCCCTAGGGGTGGGACTTTGAAGGCACTACCATACCAAAAATTGTGTAAAAATGTATAAAGTTTATTATATATACACACAAAAACACATAATAAATAAAGAATAGACAAGTACAAATGGATGCATTATGATGTACAAACGTTTGGCAGAAAAGACATGATACAAAATCCTAAACCAACGTTGTTTCAGAAATGAACCGTAGTCTCCTTCATCAGGGCTTTTCGAGGAAGTACATTGTATCATAATAGCAAAACAGTACATAGACGCATCCAAACAAACTTTAAAAAGTGAGGAAAGAACTGAGGCGAGGGGTCCCCCAAGGGCCACATCCACCAGACAACGGTCAGTATGGGATAAGATGAAAAAATTGGCGTAGAGGAAGGGAAAAGAAAAAAGTAAAAAACCCCTTCCTCACATCCAACAGCCCCACTGGAGTCCGATTCACAGACCAGCGGTGAGCTGACACATTCACTGGGGCCCAAAACATGAGGAGGATCTAAGTTTGTAAGATGGAAAGTATACAGAACGATGGAGAGGGGGGAAGGCTGTAAGGAAGTCTGTGAAGTCTCACGCTGCAGGTAGACACAACGCAGCAGGACTCTCAATCGCAGAGAGAACTCCCAAAAAGCATCATACCCCGGTCCCAACAGGAGCCAAGGTAGCATCGCATGAACATTTGATCTCCATATCGGTGTTTGTTCGCCTTTATGGGAGACAGCTGCATTTGGCTCTTTATTTTTGTTTGATGCCACATGTCAAGTCAAAAACACAATCCGCATCACTCTAAAGAGGATATTTGTTGCCTTTTTCTTGATTTACAGATCGATTCAGATCCTTTAGTTGAGGATACATTCATGCCTCTTCTTTATCTTGCTTTATCAATAACCAAGATTAGTATCGATTTATGCCACACAAGACTGATCTTTCCATGGATCTTTCTCAATCAACTTTTTTTCATTCAATCACTATCAGACTTCTGAAAGTGTAAGTTTAAGTCCTTTAAGAGAATTGTTGTCTGCCACTTTTTTTTTATGTCAATATCGCACATTAATTATTGATGTTAGGCTAAAAATTCATTCCCTTTTTTGTTATATTCATTCAGATATCTCCAATGATTTAAGATTTCTATTTACCATCTTTGGGGGACCTCCTCATTGCACGACATCTTTGACCTGTGCATGCGCCTGGTGGATGTACTCCATCCTCTCACTTTGTAATCTTTAATTGAATTATCGCACACTGCTTGGTGAAACGCTCATAGCGAGGGTCAGTATAATTTTATGCAAACCCGCTGCTAGTTATGTTTTTTTTTTTTTTTTTTTCTTTCATAACTGGTATATTACTGTTATGTTTATTGTTTTGATGATATTTATTTCATTATCGTAGATCCAACTTTCAGCTTTAGCTTTGAAAAATACTAAGCCCGGTTCAGAAGATACAAACCATGAGTGTTTTTCGAAGCGCGTTGGAAGGTCTGTCGTTTTGACAGCTTCTGGGCTTTGGTTCTTATTTGGTCTTTTTAACAATTTGCTTTTCATGTACATGTTGAGTTTTTTTTTATCATTTTTTGTCTGTATTATGTTTCACCATGTACTAGTTGTTCATTCATGTTTAATAAAACTTTCAATTTTTTTTCTACACATATCTCTGCCTGTGATCCATTTAAAATCCCACTTTCTGAGGAAAATTGTCTTTACCGTATGTATATCGGGATGGGATCAACAGACAGACATGTTTTTCTCATTTTAGCCAGAATCGTGCAGCTCTAGTACTAGGCTTCAAAATGATTTTCTCATACCAAAAAAGAGAGAGAGAAGCAAAGGTGGGAAAAATGGAGGTAAATATTTTATTGGGCTGAGATTTTGAAATGCCTTGTTTCGGTTGCTGAACTTGAGCTAGAAGAGGTGTAGCGTCACATATGGCGACCCATCACATTTCGTTACCCGCTGGAGTGCGCATGCGCGCCGCCGCCATATGCGTCCCAACACTTTTGCGACAAAACTCCACCCCTAAGTCCAGGTTCAAGCCCCACCATCCAAGTGGACATAGAGTTAGAATATAATTACGCAGAGCGAAGCGAGGCCGTGCCCAAAGCGTGGCGAGCGAAGCGAGGCCGTGCCCAAAGCGTGGCGAGCGAAGCGAGGCCGTGCCCAAAGCGTGGCGAGCGAAGCGAGGCCGTGCCCAAAGCGTGGCGAGCGAGGCCGTGCCCAAAGCGTGGCGAGCGAGGCCGTGCCCAAAGCGTGGCGAGCCCGCGAGGTGTGTGGCGTTTTGTTGTAAAAGTGTTGGAACGCATATGGCGGCGTCGCGCATGCGCACTCCAGCAGGTAGCAGAATGTGATGGGTCGCTATATGTGACGCTACAGAGGCATTACAAAGGTTCATCCTAACGTTTTATAAAACGCAGCATTGGCTTTTGGAATTTACAAATGCAGCAATTTAGAATTCAGATGAAAGGTTTAGCGCTGGAAAACACTTTTTTTTGATAGCTAAAAAGTGCGAGGCCGTGCCCAAAGCGTGGCGAGCCCGCGAGGTGTGTGGCGTTTTGTTGTAAAAGTGTTGGAACGCATATGGCGGCGTCGCGCATGCGCACTCCAGCAGGTAGCAGAATGTGATGGGTCGCTATATGTGACGCTACAGAGGCATTACAAAGGTTCATCCTAACGTTTTATAAAACGCAGCATCCCATGGTACGCCAGCTCAGATGAACACGTACCCCCTTTCTTTGAGAATCAATACAAACTTGATCGGAGTTCTCTACAATCCACATGTCCTCCATACACTTTAAATGCATGATTTAGATTTGTCTCGTCCTTCAGTTTCTTTGAGGATAGCAGATAAAGATCTCAATATGGTGGAACACAGAAGGTGGGAAACGTTATTACTATAGTATTCTATAGTTGCAAATGTATAGATATAGTCATAAACATAACAAGATGCTGTAGTCAGTCCTTCTACATCCCCATTATATGGAGGCTTCATAAAAAGTTATTTATAAACTACTCAAAAGAGGTGACACAGTCTGTAATTATAGGTATAAATGACACATTTTCTGTTTGCTTATTAGGTGCTAATACTGTTATAATTCCAGGTACAGTGTGGCCACTAATCTGAGCGGTTTTCTTGCTCTTTATTTGCTGTGTGACACAGCAATTCACTGCCTGCATCTCCTGCAAATAAAACACCTCTATTGATCCATAAAAATGCTGCTGGACACTGCTATAGAATGTTAAGTAGGCGTGGGCTGGCATTAGCTTGGTTGTGAGATGATGTATGTCCTTTGCTGTAAAAGAGACACTAAATATTATTTTTACTGTAGGAACAAGATTGTTTAAAGGGGTACCACCAGCCAAGACACAATATTTGGTCACACATTATAAAATTAATAGCTTTTTTGGCCCGTGTCTTTTTTGTTTTTGGAAGAAAAATTTATGTTCCATTAATATTTTTCAGCTTGTAGGCATAATTAAAGCCAGCCTCTGGACAACAAATTGGCCCCTGTATGAAGTTCTGTTCAGCGCTGAACCTTCGTGATCATGATGATCAAACCTACCCTACTGTGCAGACTTTGACAGCTGATCAGTGGCATTGTCCTAATTACATACCTCACAACCTTTTTTGAGATGGGAATGAGGGACACCTATCAGCAAAAGTATGCAGGCTTAGGATACACCTCTTGCCACGCCCCCTTAAAGGAGAATTGTACAAAAAAATAAGATTGGTTAAACCCACGAGTGCTCCTTCTTCTTTTTTTTTTTTTTTTTTTTTTTTTTTTTTTTTTTTTACCACTACTATTCCTTTTTATATTGGCTTTTGGAATTTACAAATGCAGCAATTTAGAATTCAGATGAAAGGTTTAGCGCTGGAAAACACTTTTTTTTGATAGCTAAAAAGTGCATTTTATATACAACTATATAGATCAGACCAAAATGAGGGACAGAGGGACATTGCTCCAAATCAGGGACAGTCCCTCGACATTTAGGGACAGTTGGGAGCGATGTAATTAGAAGTTACGCCATCTATTTTGGAATTCCACCACAAGTTGGTGAAGTTCGGTGGACCCAAAATATACAAAGCGGCATTCCTTGTCCACTGATCTGCACTGATGTGTGGTGTGTCCTGCAGTAAGCTCCTTTTTATCTTTAAAGATAAACAAATTTCTGCAGATGGTCGCTGACAGCTGTCAAAGTGTGCGCTTAGCAGTCTGCTTAACCACTTCACCCCCGGAAGATTTGGCTGCTCAATGACCAGAACCTTTTTTCGCGATACGGCACTGTCGCTTTAACTGACAATTGCGTGGTCGTGCAACGCTGTACCCAAACAAAATTGACATCCTTTCTTTCCCACAAATAGAGCTTTCTTTTGGTGGTATTTGATTATCTCTGTGGTTTTTATTTCTTGCACTATAAACAAAAAAAGCGACAATTTTGAAAAAAACACAATATTTTGTACTTTTTGCTACAATATCCCCAATTTTTTTTTTTCCTCAGTTTAGGCGGATATGTATTCTTCTACATATTTTTGGTAATAAAAATCGCAATAAGCGTATATTGATTGGTTTGCGTAAAAGTTACAGCGTCTACAAAATAGGGGATAGATTTTATGGCATTTTTATTTTTATTTTTTATTAGTCATGACGGCGATCTGCAATTTTTATCGTGACTGCGACATGGTGGACACATCAGACACGTTTGACACATTTTTGGGACGATTGACAATTATACAGCGATCAGTGCTATAAAAATGCATTGATTACTGTATAAATGTCACTGGCAGGGAAGGGGTTAACTGTGTTCCCTGACTGTGTGTTCTAACTGTAGGGGGAGGGGACTGATTAGGTGGGTATGACAGATAGTGGTTTCTAGCTATTAGGAACTCAAGATCTGTCTCTCCTCACAGAACAAGGATTTGTGTGTTTACACACACACACACACGTCCCTGTTCTGCCTCTCGTGCCTGTGATCGCTCGTGGCCGGCGGTTATCGTGACCGTCTGCCACGAGCAATCGGCACCTCCGCAGTGCAGCGGTCGGCGTGCCTGCTATCCCGCTTAAAGGAGCCGACCTACAGCTAAGACGGCTCGCGGGAACGTGCCGACCTGCCACTGTATAACGACGGCGGCTGGTTGGCAAGTGGTTAAGCAGAAGTGGAAGCAGCGTGTTTTTAATCTTTGTATTAGAGCTGCACAATTAATCGTTAAAAAAAAATCATGATCTCGATTCACTCCCTCTGAGGATCTGCAGCTTTTGCTGATTCCTTCATATAAACAAGTGTAGAGACTTTATCTGCTCACTTAAAAAAAGCTGTCAAAAGAAAGCATCTGGGCATTCTGCCAAGTCTTTAACTTGAAATATTGTAACTAAGCTTCCTTCTTAGATCAAAGGGATAGAACTTCTGTGTAAATAAATAATCCAGGCAGTCTGCCAAGTTTTCAACAAAGTGCACTTAAAGTCTAAATATTTTTCTGACACTGCTTTCTTAAGTTAAAATCAATATTTTTTGCTAGAAAGTTACTCGGAACCCCCAAATATATATATATATATATATATATATATATATATATATATATATATATATATATATATATATATATATATATATATATATATATATATATATAATATATATTAGCAGAGGCCCTAGGGAATAAAATGGCAATTGCTGCAAAATTTTATGTTGCACTGTATTTGCCCAGCGGTCTTTCAAATGCAATTTTTTGGGGAAAAACTACACTTCAATGAATAAAATAAAAAAAGCAACAGTAAAGTTAGCCTAATTTTTGTTTTAATGTGATTGTAAGAGAATTGTGATTCTCATTTTAGCCAGAATCGTGCAGCTCTACTTTGTATATAGTGAAATCTGTTCGTCTAGTAGTTTATGGATGGTAAAATGTAATTTCCCTCTGCAAGGGGAGAGACAGATACAGTGGGGTTGTTTACTAAAGGCAAATCCAATCTGCACTACAAGTGCACTTGGAAGTGCAGTCGCTGTAGATCTGAGGGAAAGCTCTGAAATGAGGGGAAGCTCTGCTGATTTTATCATCCAATCATGTGCAAGAAAAAATGTTAATTTTTATTTTCCTTGCATGTCCCCCTCAGATCTACAACGACTGCACTTCCAAGTGGACTCATAGTGCAAAGTGGATTTGCCTTTAGTAAATAACCCCCCCAATGTATCTCTCTCTCTCTCTCCTCCACTCTCACAGAGAAAGAAAACACGGGGGTGGCCTTCACAGTGACTGATCATAGTAAATCAGAGGCTATCACAGCAATCAGGTGACCCAGGAATCTTGAGTTCTGGTTCCCAACTGTTAGTACGGGGCCCGGGGCTTACGGTGAGGCCCCGGCCTCTGTTCTGAGAGCGCGCCGTGCGGCACATTCCCAACACAAAGGAAGATGTGCAAATATGCGGCCCCACGAGGAAGAGCTCCCAGTCCAGTGAGGCCTCAAATTTGTGTTACTTTGCCATCAAGGGGTTAATGGAAAGGAAAAAGCTGCAAGTAGGCATTTTAAAAATGCTTGCATTTTCCAAGTTGGGTATATTTTGGGTTGCAATGAAATGGGGAAGAACAGACCAAAAATGAGTCCACTGAAAACACATAGTGTCTGTGAATTTCTCTTGTGATGCCGTTTGCAAGAGTTAAGTCAAGACACATGCTGCAGGCCTGGAGCTAATTACAAAGCAGCCATGGATCGTGTGTTTCATTTGTCTTCTGGTTTGAACAGCTGACATGGCGACGCGGCCCGAGTCTATCCCAGCGCTGTGTGCAACAGATTAATTTTAGTACAGCAACATCACAGGCGCGCCGTGCACGGTGCAAACCTCTTTATTCAGCAAGGATATATTTTTCCAACTCATTGTTGGTAGCCGGCTCATTGTAATGAGGTGTTTTGACAGTTGATTTTAAGTACACATTCAACACTTATCTGATGCTGCTGAAGTGTTCATTATCTGGGCGCGCGGCGCGAGACACCTGTTGTGATGAAATTAGAGCGTATTTTCAGGGAAACCAAACAGATTGTTCTCCATTGATTTCTGTCCATTTCTGACATTTAATCTTCTGGGTGACCTTTTGAAGAAAACTTCTAGTGATGTCTTATAGAAAGCTATATATTTTTATGCATTATGCTGTTCTGGGTTGAGAATTGCCTTTAAAAGCCACATGTGTGGTGTCTTTGATTTCTGCTCTTTCATTAAATTGAATCCATATGTTTCTAAGCGCGTATGATATATATTTTTTTTTTTCTCTCTCCAACGCTCATTCCGTTTTGACTTTACTGATTTGGGGACATTGCTACTAACATTTTAATACAATCTGCTGGCAGTCTTGATGCTGAGGTCATGTACTTGCTTTCAATGTTTTCTCAAAAGACTGCAAGGCATTGGGATTCCAGGACACTTTTTTTTATAGGTGGAGTCTCTTGATGTGAGTCACTCATTGGCTTTTTCAAGATCCTGACAACATCAGCAGTGAGATCTCTCTCTGCCGTAGTTCCAAGGTCTACCCACCTTGGACAGAGGTTTTTTCCACTCCTGTTGTTTTTCTCTATACTCTAAAAATAAATTCATTTTAGAGCAAAGAAAATGTCCCCTTGTTACTGTCTCAGTGTGTGAACATACCAGTAAAGTCACAAAGATCTCATTATGAACCAGTGAGAGCCATAAAAAAATTGAAAAGTTATTTTATCTCCAGCATCTATAATGCATTGTTTTACCCTTTTGCTTATGCTGCGTACACATGATCGGAAATGCCGCCAGCAAAACTCCGATGGTCGTATTTTCCGACAAAAAGCTCTCATGTGTATGCTCCATTAGTCTTTTGCTGGCCAGCAAAAGATTGAGAGCTGGTTCTCTATTTTTCTGTCCGGAAAAGTTCCTATCCGAAAAATGCGTTAGTCTGTATGCAATTCGGACGCGCAAAAAAAAATCACGCATGCTCGGAAACAATTTGACGCATGCTTGGAATCATTGAATTTCATTTTCTCGGCTCGTCGTAGTGTTGTACTTCACCACGTTCTTGATGTTTGTGTGACCGCGTGTATGCAAGGCAAGCTTGAGCAGAATTCCGTTGGGGAAAAACCATCCAAGTTTTTTCTGACAGAAATTCCGATCGTGTGTACGCAGCATAAGACCATGTTTACAGAAACTGCAATAGTGAATAAAAACTCAGCTCAAATCTATACTCAGAGACCCAGTTGGTTCCCCATTGGATGCCGCCATCTTGGCTCCTACACAACAAAGAGAAGGTGAAGCCAAGCTTTTTATTACAGCCTTTTTGTGACAGTCATACACTATATTACCAAAAGTATTGGGACGCCTGCCTTTACATGCACATGACCCATTAATGGCATCCCAGTTTTAGTCCTAAAGGTTCGGTATTGAGTCGGTCCACCCTTTACAGCTCCAACTTTTCTTGTGAAGGCCAACCACTGGACCTTGCTTTGTGCACTGGTCCAAATCATTTGGTGAAGGGGGGATTATGGTGTGGGGTTGTTTTTCAGGGGTTGGGGTTGGCCCCTTAGTTCCAGCGAAGGGAACTCTTAAGGCGTCAGCATACCAAGACATTTTGGACAATTTCATGCTCCCAACTTTGTGGGAACAGTTTGGGGATGGCCCCTTCCTGTTCCAACATGACTGCGCACCAGTGCACAAAGCAAGATCCATAAAGACATGGATGAGCGAGTTTGGGGTGGAGGAACTGGACTGGCCTGCACAGAGTTCTGACCTCAACCTGATAGAACACCTTTTGGGATGACTCAGAGTGGAGACTGCTAGCCGGTCCGTCTCGTCCAACATCAGTGCCTGACCTCACAAATGCGCTTCTGGAAGAATGGTCTGAATGATGAATCTTGTGGACAACCTTCCCAGAAGAGTTGAAGCTGTTATAGCTGCAAAAGGGTGGGCCAACTCAATATTGAACCATACAGACTAAGACTGGGATGCCATTAAAGTGTGTGTATGTGTGTGTGTGTGTGTATATATATATATATATATATATATATATATATATATATATATATATATATATATATATATATATATATATATATATATATATAGGCAGGCGTCCCAATACTTTTGATAATATAGTGTATGTCACTGCTCTCTGCATACATCAGTATATAGGGGGAGTAGTTAAAGATGAAAATGAGGGGTTAGATATTGGTTTAGCCCAGGGGTTTCCAACCTGCATTCCACAATGGCTATGAATGTGACCCAACACAAAGTCATAAACTTAATTAAAAATGTTTATGCTCTCCCCCCTGTAACCCAAAAGACCAGCATCGTGTGCCGTTTAGGCTCACTGAAGGGGGTACCAATCCTCGATGTCCACTGCTGGGAGTGCTGATCAGGAGGGGCTCATCCCGGCTCCCAAGATCGCTCCATGTAAAGGAAGGTATCCCTGTGACCACACATCCCCATAACTAAGCTCTGAGGGGCAGGCCAAAATGCATGGGGGGGGGGGGGGGGGAGAGAGTGTGTGGCCTGGCCGGAGTCTAGGCTGGGGTTGCCACTCATCGTTACATTTTGGTATGACATGGATGTGCGGTCACAGGACACTTTCCCTTATGCTCTCTCCCCTGTCTCAGTAGCTTTGAGCTCAGCAATGATGTGACAGAGGAGATGGTGGACTACACTTGGCACACACATGCGGCCAAAGAAACATTTGACAGTGTCTTTTTACTGGACTTTTATACGTTTCATTTTCCCAAAGAAAAATCTCCCACTCTTCACAATCATGCCCTTATTCATGTCATCAGTGTTCGGCAGCACCTATATTTGTGAGCAACTATTTCAAGGCTGAAATACACAAAGGGCAAATTTAGAACCAAAATATCTGATGAGCACCTTCATCTATCCAACCAGACATTGATGTGTCAGTTTATCAAAAACAGTGTCAAATATTGCACTAGTTTTATGTTGCCATCTATTACTTTTAATAAACGGTCCTTATATGTGTAACGTCCTACATACACACGATTACCCACCACTGCGCCTCGGAACAAATCAGTTAAATGATAATGATTATCAATTATTAAAGTCTATCTATAGCTGCCACTTAGTGTATAACAATGTGTGAAAAATATTTTTAAATCTTGTGACGTGACAATGGTGTATCACAACCCACATGAAGAATAAAAATGTGGCGCTATTCTAATCACTCTTTCCATAGTGTTACTATTGCTAGTGAATAACCTAATCTAATAACCCCTTAATTAAAGGTGTGTAGATCAACCAAATGGTAGTGAAAAAATGCTAAAAATACAATAAAGCAAAAAAAAACAAAAAAGCACCAAAACACAATACAATGACTACAGTGACTCAGTGATATTGCTAAGAATCGCAAATGTGTCACTCCTATAACTAAGTGTGTGACTGATCAATATACACACTCAGCATGAACTTCGTGACTAAATAACATAAAAGTCCAACAATAGGTGCACATATGTGAAACAGAAAAAGTCCGTGATAAGTATGCAAAATAATGGTGTCACAGCAAATCTTGGTAATTCCTGAAGTTAACTTGACCTCTCCACCACACCTCTGTGTTCAGTGCTCCCTCTCCCAATAGACAGTCTCTTACCAACTCTGTATGCCTCCACTTTCGTATGAGGCTAGCAAGCATAAGAATATCCAGGCAATCAGAAGGGGTTAAATGTATTCCATTCAGGGACTCGTTCCATATGCAAATGAAAAAGAACTCCCAATAGTGTGATAACGTAAAACCTTTAATATACACACTTTAAAATACACTTCAAAAGATGCACTCACATTGTGTCAACTTTATAACAGCACATCAAAAAAACTCTCCACGGCAATCTGTACACAGCAATCTCAACACAGCAACCTGGGTGGGCTTTCCTAAGGCTTTCACAAAGGGTATGTGGTCACGGAGGACCTTAATACCAATAGCGTGTGCAGGGGTCTATCTCACCCTCTCCTCGCTCGCTCTTCCAATAAACCCTCCGTCTCCCTGACAAGCGAACCGCAGCGCTTTGCTCTCTTAAGTCACACAGTCTCTGGTGTTTATCCTTCTCTCGGCCTTGCCCCCGACATGTTTCGCTACAACTGTAGCTTATTCATGGGATAGCTATCCCATGAATAAGCTACAGTTGTAGCGAAACATGTCGGGGGCAAGGCCGAGAGAAGGATACAACTGTAGCTTATTCATGGGATAGCTATCCCATGAATAAGCTACAGTTGTAGCGAAACATGTCGGGGGCAAGGCCGAGAGAAGGATAAACACCAGAGACTGTGTGACTTAAGAGAGCAAAGCGCTGCGGTTCGCTTGTCAGGGAGACGGAGGGTTTATTGGAAGAGCGAGCGAGGAGAGGGTGAGATAGACCCCTGCACACGCTATTGGTATTAAGGTCCTCCGTGACCACATACCCTTTGTGAAAGCCTTAGGAAAGCCCACCCAGGTTGCTGTGTTGAGATTGCTGTGTACAGATTGCCGTGGAGAGTTTTTTTGATGTGCTGTTATAAAGTTGACACAATGTGAGTGCATCTTTTGAAGTGTATTTTAAAGTGTGTATATTAAAGGTTTTACGTTATCACACTATTGGGAGTTCTTTTTCATTTGCATATGGAACGAGTCCCTGAATGGAATACATTTAACCCCTTCTGATTGCCTGGATATTCTTATGCTTGCTAGCCTCATACGAAAGTGGAGGCATACAGAGTTGGTAAGAGACTGTCTATTGGGAGAGGGAGCACTGAACACAGAGGTGTGGTGGAGAGGTCAAGTTAACTTCAGGAATTACCAAGATTTGCTGTGACACCATCATTTTGCATACTTATCACGGACTTTTTCTGTTTCACATATGTGCACCTATTGTTGGACTTTTATGTTATTTAGTCACGAAGTTCATGCTGAGTGTGTATATTGATCAGTCACACACTTAGTTATAGGAGTGACACATTTGCGATTCTTAGCAATATCACTGAGTCACTGTAGTCATTGTATTGTGTTTTGGTGTTTTTTTGTTTTTTTTGCTTTATTGTATTTTTAGCATTTTTTCACTACCATTTGGTTGATCTACACACCTTTAATTAAGGGGTTATTAGATTAGGTTATTCACTAGTAATAGTAACACTATGGAAAGAGTGATTAGAATAGCGCCACATTTTTATTCTTCACGTGGGTTGTGATACACCATTGTCACGTCACAAGATTTAAAAATATTTTTCACACATCTATTACTTTTATAAGAAAAAATATTACAAAAGAAACAAAGTTTTATTACTCATGTACATTATTTATATCTGTGATCGTTAACTTGCGATCTGTCCGACGTTTTTCAGCTCTCCTTATTGTTAGTGTATTTTATGTGTGGCCCAAGGCCATTCCTCTTTTTCCAGTGTGGCCCAGGAAGGTCAAAATTTGGACACCCCTGGTTCATTTGGCGGCGGCAGTATGGATCTCTAATCTCTATCTCTAGAGAGATACATATACATTTTTTTTTTTTTTTTTTTGGGGGGGGTTTATATTTATTATAGTAAAAAAATAATGCTTTTTTTTCTCAAAATTTACAGTCTATTTTTGTTTATAAAGCTAAAAAATAAAAACCGTAGAGGTGATCAAATATCTCCAAAAGAAAGCTCTATTTGTGGGAAAAAAAGGACGTCAATTTTCGTTGCACGACCGCGCAATTGTCCGTTAAATCGATGCAGTGCCGCATCGCGAAAAATGCTCATCATTCAGCAGCCAAATCTTCCGGGGCTGAAGTGGTTAAGTAGACTGCTAAGCGCACACTTTGACAGCTGTCAGCGACCGTGCCATAGCGCAAGAAATGGCCTGGTCGTTAAGGGGGTAAATTCTTCCGGGGCTGAAGTGGTTAATTTATCACTAACACAGTAACATTGCTTTTTTTTATTCAGGATGTTTTGGGGAAAGAAGAAGCAACCAAAAAAAAAAAAAAAAAAAAGTCCTGACACTTGTAAATGCTTTTATCACTCTTCATTTAACACCTATATTACTCGACCTGCATAAGGCAGATCTGTGGCATAGCATCAAACGTTTAAAACAAGCTTATAGGGAAAATTAGGAAGGAACTGGAGATGCCAAAATTATTAAGTTAGATTTAGTTATTGAGATTAGAGATTGCCAAAACTATATAGTAGTTCTGTGCTTGTGTTCTGTGGGTCAAGTAATGTAGGTATTAAATGAAGAGTGATAAAAGCATTTTCAAGTATCGGAAGGACTGTATTGCACAGCAAGGTTTTCTGACATGCTGGACATCGGAGTTGTTGATCATTACCCCTTGTTTGAAAAAAAGGGAACAAGAATAATACGGCTCATGTGTGCCACGTTGTATCACCAGCTGAGTCTAGGAGAGGATCACGGGAGCCCCTGTCGCCAAAGAATAGATCCTTTACCGCCTGCTGTTGTTTGTGAGTTATCTATGTCTGTCTAAGGCCACTTGAACGAAAAACATTGAAAACAAGGTTTTCTATTGCACTGCTGAACAGTGTTTAGAATTGAGGAAACTTGCAAAAAAAGATTAAAAAAAAAAAAAAAAATTAAGTGATTCTGAAAGGGTGGCAAAAATGTATTTATTTTGTATTCTAAACGTTCTTATTAGCAACAAGGAACACTGCTCCTGGTTTGTGTTGGATAGCAGTATCAGAACTTGAAATTAGAGGTGTTAACTACTAAAAGTGGTGTGGATTTTTCTTTTTTAAAAACTACTTGTCCAAGGGACTACATCGGGGTCAAAATCTACTAGTCCCTCATAACATGGCATCTACTTGTCTTGATTTAAAAAAAAAAATTCCCAGGATGAAAAGGAAGGTTTGATGTGTGTGTGTGTGTGTGTGTGTGTGTTTGTTTTTTTGTTTTTTTTTGTTTTTTTTTTTTGGTAAAGGTGCTTTTAGGAATGTCTGGGGCTTTTAAAAATGAAAGGGGCTTTATGGCGACTTATATATATTTATATTAAGTTTAGGTCGCCATAAAGCCACTTTCATTTTTAAAAGCCCCAGACGTTCCTAAAAGCACCTCTACCTAATAAAAAAAAAAAAAAAAATTCTTAACCGTACATCTGGAGACAGAGCCATAGTAGTTGGGAGTAACTCATTTTTTTTTTCGCCAGTGTCTTATGTGTTGGTCACGAGTAAAGATGTGCTGTGCTGAGCTCCACTGGAATATTCCTTTCTGGGGCAGGCTATGCAACCGGATCCATTCAAAGTGTCTTTTCAGGCTGAATTGAATGGTACTCGGCCCTCGTGGCGGAAGAAACAAGGTTTAGCCCAGAACGCTTCTCTTTTTAGAGAGCTAGACCCTGGGATCCAGTGCTTTGTTTTTTTTCAGCCATAAAGTTTCCTGGCGGGGTGTTTTATGGGTCCAGGAGTGTGGATCCCCCGATTAAAAAGGGGCCCTGGTTCCTGAAGGTTTTTAAACGGAGCCCACCGTGAGGGGTGAAGATTGGGTCTGTTGGTTTTACCACAGAAATCCCTGCGGCGGGAAAGGTAAGTGGAGATTTCTAAGGAATTTTTAAGTTTCTTATGAATTGTCTCCTTTAAAAAGTAAATGTTGTGATGCCTAAAGTCACCACTGGGGGCTGTATAGAGAAGGTGAAGGTCCTAAAAGAGGACAGGCAGCTTTGAAATCTACTATTTCTAAATGGATTCGACAAGTAATTGTTCAGGCTTATGGTTTAAAGAAGAAGATTCCACCTTTTCAAATCAAAGCGCGCTCCACAAGGGCTGTTAGTGCTTTGTGGGCAGTACATTACCAAGCCTCCATGGCTCAAATCTGCAAGGCCGCAACTTGGTCTTCAGTCCATACATTTACCAGATTCTATCAGGTGGATGTAAAAAGTCATGAGGATATCGCCTTTGGGCGCATTGTACTGCAGGCAGCAGTATAAGTCCTCTGATCTCATGGTGCCCTACTTTTGTTGTCTCCCTCCCTTCAGTTGGCATTGCTCTGGGACATCCCACATAGTAACTACTATGGCTCTGTGTCCTGTGATGTACGATTAAGAAAATAGGATTTTTATAACAGCTTACCTGTAAAATCCCTTTCTTTGAAGTACATCACGGGACACAGAGGTCCCTCCCCTCTTTCTGGTATACACGTGTATTGATTTGCTACAAAAAACCTGAGGTACTCTCAGTAGTGGGAGGGGTTATATAGGGAGTGAACTTCCTGTCTTAGGGTGTGCCAGTGTCCATCACCTGAAGGTGGCCTATAACCCACATAATAATTACTATGGCTCTGTGTCCCATGATGTACTTCAAAGAAAAGGATTTTACAGGTAAGCTGTTATAAAATATATAATTTTCTTTAAAGCAGTGGCTCTAGAGAATACATTTTTGAGTTTTTTCAATTTTCCATGTCACGCAGTATTTGCAAAGCTGTATTTCAAACACAATTTTGGGGGAAAAAAATACACTTTTACAAAAAAAAAAGTGTAATGCAAAAAAAACACAATTATTTGGTAAAACCAGATCCCTCCTCTGCCCTTAAAGAGTTACTAAACCCAGGAGCATGCATTTACTAAGTCTGGTCTCCCACAGTATACATAACATGAAAATGGAATTATTTTAGTAAATATAAACTGCTAAATACCTTTTCTCATCAGCAGTTAGAGCAGTCTTGTGACTTCTATCAGTGTCTGGCTAAAGCTTGTAAGAGAAGTTTTCATTCTCCCATGATTGTCCTATGAGAATGCAGGACCCAAGACCCTCTGTCTGAACAGTGCTGATTGGCCCTGTGCTGATCACATGCACTCTCTCTCAAAAAAAAACAAAAAAACTCTCTAGCAGTAGACCCCAAACTGAGCATGTGCAGCTTGCCCCTAAGGCTCTGTATAGATGAGGAAATATATCGGTGTCAGAAGAAGGAGATGATCGGAGGAGGCAGGATCACACAGCCTTATTAACTCCTTAGGTTCCACAGTGAGTATAACAAGCATGCCTTACTGCATATACAGACTGATTTTAATGTTTGTGGGTTTAGCAACACTTTAAAAGCATTTGATCACACCAAGATCAGTGTGATCAAATGCTTTTCATTTTTAAAAATGGTGCCAGGGAAACCAGAAGTGATATATGTTCATTGCTTCCTATATCATAGAGGCAGACAGAGTGGATCTGGTCTTTGTCTGTCTCTATGATCAGCTGACGAAAGGGCTGGCTGGTGGGACGGGACAACCCGCAGAAGGCGGTGGGTGTAGCCCTGATGTTTTTAAAAGTGATCCAACCAGTGGCAGCCCTTAATGCCAGGCGCAGGGGTGCCACCCCCCCATCCATGCCTCTGGCCCCTAATCTACATGCGAGGAGGCGGACGCATGGATTCCATTGGGGTTGTTTTTTTTTTTTTTACTTTGAAGTGCATGATTAGAGCCTGAAGCTCTAAATTGCTTCAGTGGGGGCTCCAGCCCCAAGCCCTTGTGTGACAATAGCAAATTGTCTTCCTCATTATGCTCCTGGCCAATCAGGGAGTCCTAAAGACTCTCAGGACACACTTCCTGTTCGGCTGGGAGGAGAATGTCTCTGTGTGTTCGCCGGGAGAATCCGTCACAGCAGCCCCGACTATTCCTTCCCCATAAGGTAAGGCATCTCTGATTTGGCACATTCACATTTCCCAGAGCAGTTTTTTTCCACTGGGCACGCTGGGCATTTGCCCGGGGGCCCCACTTGCCTGGAGGGCCCCATCCAGGGCCGATCCTCAGCGCTGCAATCTGCTACTTAAGTTTTTACTGACTGCACTGGTTGCTCACTTGCTAGAATCGCCGGCCGCCCGGTGTCTAGCTAGCAACCAGTGATGTCAGTCAGAGGCTGCGGCCGCTCCAGCATTCATAGCGCGCCGCGGCCGCCCCAGCGCCTAGTGAACAAGCTCCGCCCACCTCTGCCATGTTCTTCAGACAGCGTGGAGAGGGAGCAGAGTGGAAAGACAGCCCTGATAGATAGCTGGCACTGCCTTGCTGCTGTGAGTTACACACTGTACTGCACCAGGCCGGCGGCCTCAAGTAAGTCTAACACTGTCTACTTAAGTAAGTTCAAGTTGTGCATCAAACACAGCCACTGTCTGTGCCCCTCAAAAGCTACCACTGTGCCCCTCAAAAGCTGCCACTGTGCCCCTCAAAAGCTGCCATTGTGCCCATCAAAGCTGCCACTGTGCCCATCAAAGCTGCCACTGTGCCCATCAAACGCTGCCACTGTGCCCATCAAAAGTTATATTGTCCAAACGTGTTAATGTTTAAACACTGATTTTGTTGGAAGTACCAATAAATATAGCCTTATTGATAATTTGCAATTTTATTCTCATGCGTGATTGTGTAGACAGGGCTCCAGTGCACTGTATTGCCCGGGGGCCTATAATGCTCTTAAGATGGCCCTGACATTTCCGCTGGGTTAGTCTGGGGAATTGTCGCCCTTCGTTTCCCGTGGGGGCGATATCGCTGCTGTCCATCTCCCTCTGGGGTGGGTCAGGAATTGCCGCCATCCGTTTTCACGTGGGTGTTCGACAATTGCCGCCATCCGTCTCCTGCGGGGGGGTTGAGGGGATGGTGTTAAGTTTGGTGCCCCCCCCAAATATTGAACACCAGTCGCTACTTTATCCAGCAGCTAGTTAACAGCTCAAATTGCTTTTACAAGAGAGATAACCATGGGCTCTAATTCCTGCTGCTTGCCTGCAGCAGGACCAAATGTAAAAAAAGACTTCTTGCCTGGCACCCGGGACTGCATGTCCCAGGCATCAGGCAATATGAAAACATCCCTGAAGCCAAAAGTAAACTACAATATAAAAGACATTTATACTTAAGTGAGCCATAGATTCAGAGGGTTGAATGGAAACCCCCCCCCCAAAAAAAAAAACAAAAACAAACCTATTCCTCCATCCACACAAAGGAGACCTTTTTTTGGATATGCCCCTTCGGTTAGACTTCTGTCGGACCGACTCCAGTACACACGGTCCTGTGCTGCTTGACATATGGCCTGTGTGTACTAGGCTTAAGGAGGAACTGCAGTCTGCTCATATAATTTGTAATAAAAACATCTTTGCCATTCTGAGACTTCCCTCCAACCACTTTGCATATTATTTTATATATCCTGTGATTCTGTACTTGCCAAATATGCTGCCGAAATCGGCTGATGATTGACTTCAGCAAATCATCTCACCTGGACTGGTTCAGTCAGGGAGAGTGCCCACAAACTGAGCCGTGTCCTTCACATGTACCATACAGGCAAACTAGGGTGGCACTTCCTTTCTGCCATACAGCTTCCGACCTGGATATTGCCACTGTTCTCTGAGGGGTAAAAGAAACATGTTTCCCGCTGTGCCTTCCTATTAAAATAATACATCAACTAGAAGAACATCAGGAGCTGCTTCGGTCTGCCTGTGGTACTACATTTCCGTGATTCCATCTGGCTGCCATCTGCACACAACTGTCTGACGACACTGATCCAGGGTCCATCCAATTATACTCAAGCCTGTTTGACACGCAGAGCGTATGCTCTGACGTGTTCAAACGATCTGGTAAGCCTCCCCTATACTTGGTGGCTTTCCTTCACAAGTGTATACATTCACTGTTTGCAAGATTTCCTCGCACTCAGACTGGGAATAGATTCACATCCTACTATTACCTATGGACTTTTTTATTTAAAGAGTATTGATGGTGTATATCATTTTTTTTAGTACATTTATGTTGTTATTCCAGTGTCATTTTGATTTATGTATGGATTGCACTGGGCACATCACCTTTTAGCGCTACACTTTGTTATATTTGTTTTTGTATACCATTTTTTCAATGTAGTGTGTTAGCTGCTGATCTTGTGAGCAGCGCAGAATTATCTGCTTTACTTTTCGCTTACAGGAAATAAAGTCTTCTAGGTAGCTGTGTAACGAATTTCAAGGCTAGTTTTCAATTTTGGCTGCTGCAGTGATTTTAACAACCCCTTATTTAAAAGCAATACCTTTTTTTATTTTTCCTGTTATTGGATATTTTATAATGCTTTTTCACTGCTTTAAAACCCTAGTACGCGGTTGCAAATTGCAGTGGTACATAATAAGCCAATGTGCCTGTGGACCGGGCAGGGTTGACAAATAAGTATAATGTATTAGGAACTGATGGCTTGAAACAGGAAAGTAAGTTCAGTGCTTGAGGGAACAGAAGCCTGTATGTGAGCCTGGGAATGATAATCTGAGAAAGACGAGCCTCTGATCTTGTGTGGTATGAACGCTGATTGATGCCTCTCAGTATGGGATGGGTTTTGCTGACTCTTCCTTTATCTGCCGGATAGACAGACATTTGAAGAAACATTTAACTACTGGAACTTTGATGGCCCAATAGTAGCAGATGTGGTGAAGCTTCACACATCATTCCGGTTGTCAGAAAGGCAGACTGCTTAGTATGTCTAGTTCACAGCTTTACAAGGTGTGCAAAGCTAAACAAAGAGAATATTGTGACAAGATTGTTACTGGTCTTGGGGGAAAAAAAAGCATAATAGCAATGGAACAGATTCTCAGCAAGAGAACAGAATGCAATGTGACTATGAAGAAATTTAGCATGCATGTACTTAAAGCCGTTCTTAGGTCAATCTTCAAAAATTAAAAGTCAGCAGCTTCAAAAAACTGTACCTGCTGACATTTAATAAACAGACATGCACCTGTAAAATAAGTTGCGCTCAAAAAAATTCAGTAAAACAAAAACTGTCCAAAATAATAGAAGTCCAACCAGCCAATTGGCTGAATTTATAGTCAGATAGAACTATGACAAACCAAAAACATCCATCAAAGTGGTTGTGAAAAGTTAATCCAAACGGTAATCCTCCACCATGTGGGATCACCAACATAAAGATCAGGATGTACTCTTACCAGGGCCGGACTTACCATTGGGCTTGACTGGGTTCAAGCCCATGGGACCCGGCCAATAGGGGGCCCCACGGGCCCCGCCCGTTTCGAAAAAGCCGCCTAGAGCCACCCAAAGCCGCCAAAAGCAGCCAAAAGCCGCCGGGATACACAGGACATCCGGCTCTGTATCTAGGCTGCGCCATTTTTAATCTGAAAGGCAGCAATGACACTGGGGCAAGGCTACACTGACACTGATAAGGCTGCAGATGGACACTGATAAGGCTGCATTGATGGGCATTTAAATGTAAGTTGTTTGTTTTTGTTTTGTTTTTTTCCCTTAAACTTCCCTCCTAAACTTGGGGTGCGTGTTATACGCCGATAAATACGGTAATCATCATTTTATCCATTTTTTTTTTTTTTTATTGCTTTTATTAATCGTGGACCCAGGGCGAATACCAGTACAGTATCCCCCACTTATACGCTTATATATTATCTACTTTTGTGAGTAGCCATTTGGCTGTTTTGTCTTGTCCAATTAAACAGAAGTTCTTTAATACTGCACTGAGTCTGGCGCACCTTGTCCTTTTCTATTTCTGTTTTATAGATCTGTGCATATGTATAGAAGGTAGGGCCCGAAAGTGACTCAAGCCCAGGGGCCCCCACCACCCTAAGTCCTGCCCTGACTCTTACCCCAAAGTGTGGACCCTCTGATTATGGAAGGTCACATGAGCATATGGATAATCCTCATTGGTATGGATCTGCGAAGAATAAAGGGCAAAAGATATATATCATACACATCAATACTCCTCCACTAAACGCTATGCATCCAGTATTCCAGCGGTAAACCAAATAGATAAAAAAGGGGCTCCAATAGTGTAAAATACCTTCTTAAAAGGGGTTTTATTCTGTAAATATTCGTATCCAAAGTGTCCAGGCAACAGCTAAAATGGCAGCAATCGGTACCGATAAACAATCGCGATGACAAGATGTGTATCTTCGCCTGACCAGTTTCGCACGCAAATTGACTTCTTCCGGGGGGCATGGGAACACTTCCTGTCATCACATTGAGTAGCCAGTGCACCCAGCCAAGCCTCACTTTCACCACTTGAGGTTTGCAGTTCAAAATCCATAACCAAGCCTCGTTCTCAGTATCGCTGACGGCTCCAATCCTCACTTGTAACAGCAGGACCCAGAAAGGGCAAAAAATAACACTATTTACAGTCGACATGACGTCCGAATACCGCAAGTGTCCCCATACACTAAAAAAGGGGAAAACAGCGAGCCCAATACTAAATAAATGCAAGCAAAAAAATATAGATTTATAAAAATCCGGTAAAGCAGGGCGTGGCTGGCACCACAATAGACACAACATTAATATATATTAAACCAAAAATGCACATAAATACTAAGAAATAATAAATAATAAGCATCATGATTCAATAATAATAGTTAAACATCAATAAATTGTAATACAGAAAAAAAAGACAAAACAAAAACAATGTATAATAAAAAGGCAAGTAAAACAGGTTTAGGAATTATTTAAAGCCACATGAAATATAACTTTTAAGGATATAGATCCACTTGGTCTCCATTGTAGAGAGTTCTCATACATTAAGGCTACCCCTCCAGTGTGGAACAAAATGGTCTATCCCCAAAAAAAGGGTACCACGTGGGTCTCTGTTATGAACAAGATCATAGTGTCGTGAGACACTATGGTTCTTGTATCCTTTTTAATGTTGGCAACATGCTCGTTAAGTCTAACATTGAGGGCCCGCTTGGTCCGACTCACATGTTGTAGCCCGAATTGACATTGAAGAAGGTATACTACATATGTGGTGCTACATGTGATAAAGGGCGTAAATGTGTAAGTCCTACCAGTGGTGTTGGAAGAAAAGCCCAGAATTTTCTTAGTTTTAAATCTATTAAGTTGGCAGACCTGACATCTACCGCATTTAAAGTAACCCACCAAACTATTAAAAAATAGAAGGTTGCAATTTAGGAGGTACATACTGAGGGGAAATCCCCTTTGAATCGTCACTAGAATAGATGTCTTTGTTGGAAGATTTCCCCTTACCATTTTGTTTCCGTGACCACTCCAAAAATTTTGGATTTTCCATTGTTTTCTGTAGTAGAGACAGTGATCACTGAGACAAGTGATAAAACGCTTGGTTATAACCCTTTCCCACTCAATCTGGGGGGAGGGGAAAAATTTTTTTTTTTAACCTTTAATACAGGAAAATCTGTATATAGTTGATATTCAAATTAGTTGATTTGTAATAAATTCACTCTGATGGTTCAAAAATATTGTGACAGTCAAAAAGGGGACCTGTACTAAGAGAAATGGGAAACCAGCCATTGGGGAATTGTTTATGAGAATGATTGTTACTTTCCAGCCGCTGTGTCTATGAAGATTTTTATTCATCGAAGTCATGGTATACTGTAGCTAGTAGTATTTGGTCACATTCAACTGGAAGTATTCTGTCATTTCTAATCCCAGATGGCAAGCAATTGTGCGGCAAGTTTGAAAACGACTTGCTAAGTTATTGCTAGACTTGCCAGTCTTCACAAGTTTGTTGCACAATTGCAGCAAGTCCACATTGCATGACTCCAGATCAACTTTCTATGCAAACATTCTGCCACTCTGCTGCAAGTTCTGGTTCAGTTATGTTGTGCAATAGTCATCCCACCACAGGGGTCACTGCGACTTGCAGAACTCCTGCTGTAGACTCGCCACTGCAACTTTGCTCTTGCTAGAGACTTGCGACGCAAATTTGCTACCAATTGGAAAACTTGCTAGTGAAAACGTGCAGCAAGTTAACAGACTTACAGTTAAACACTGCCACAAATTTGTACCAAGTTATCCTTGCTATCTGGTATATATCCACGCCATTTCTTCCAATCATTGTTTTCAGTATTCTCTGGTTGGAGTTACCGTCTCAGCAGTTTTTGAACGTATTTGTGTTATTGGTAAACATTGGCAGTCTAAATATGTCAAAGTGTTGGATTTTTTTAAAGCCATGATCTCCAAACTGCAGCCCAAGGGCCGAAGGTGGTCCTTTACTAGCCTTTTCCATTGAGGAACTATTCTGTCAACTGACACCAATAATGGGGCACTATTCCTCCCACTAAAACCAATAATGGGACATTGTTTTCTCCCACTGATGCTGGGACGTTGGTACTGAAGAGGAAGAGGCGAAGCCGCCTCTTCTGTGCCCTCCATGACCACCTTCCAGTGCCACCTGCCAGTGCCCAAACAGTGCCATGAATCAGTGCATAAGTGCCAGCAATCAGTGAAACCTATCAATGCCCACCAGTGGTGCCAATCAGTGCCTTATCAGTGTCACCTATCAGTGCCCATTAGTGCAGCCTCATCAGTGTACATCAATGAAGGAAAAAAAATTACCCATTTGCAAAATTTATTAATAAAATATAAAACTATTTTGTATTTTTTTTTTTTTTTTTTCGGTCTTTTTAAACTTTTTTAATAAAAAATCAGAGGTGATCAAATACCAAAAAAAGAAAGCTCTATTTGTGGGGAAAAATGCAAAAAATTTCATTTGGGTACAGTGTTGCCCAGTAAGCAAGTGGTTAAAGCATGGAGCACATGTATGTTTTCCCCCGATTTACATAGGTGTCCTCCCATCATCAAATAATATACTGGTAGGTTACCTGGCTTTCATTCAAATGGTGTATGTCTGTCTAACATACAAGTATAGTTCACTTATTTAAACAGAACTTGCACTTTTGCCACAATACTTTACAAAGGGCATTGAAGCATATATGCATATAGGCCCTGTAAACTTCTGCTTGCAACAGATCTCTCACCAGGGTTGCTCTAAACAAAATATATGGCAACTTGAACATGAGTCCGCACCTATTTCAAGCCAGCTAAAACATGCCACAAATGGCCCCAAAGGGCCAACGTATTCTCTAGGCTGAAACATCTTCACTTTTACATTTTTGTGCTCTAGTGCCAAGCCAGAAAGGGGGAAGGTGGACTCCATGGCCATAACACCATGCCAACCATGCATCTGCCTGGAGTGTCTTTTGTCTTGAAGCACCTGTTTTGCTGTGGGATTTGTCATGCATATGGTGCCCCTATTTGGTGGTGGGGTACAGAGCTAATTTGTTTCATCTATGGACATGTATACCTTCTTGTTTAAAAAAAAAAAAAAAAAAAAAACACGTTGTTTTGTTTTTGCCCTGAAATGAGAACCTGCTTGTGGACTGGTGAGCAAACTGTCCTCCTCTTGTACTCTGTTATGCCGCTTACACACGATCAGATTTTCCGTCGGAAAAAACTTGGATGGTTTTTCCAACAGAATTCCGCTCAAGCTTGGCTTGCACACACACAGTCACACAAAAGTTCTCTGAACTGTCGACCGTCAAGAACGCGGTGACGTACAACACTACGAAGAGCCAAGAAAAAAAATGACGTTCAATGCTTCGGAGCATGCGCCGAATTGTTTCCGAGCACGTGTAGGAATTTTGCGCGTCAGAATTGGTACAGACGAGCGGAATTTCCGATCGGAACTTTTTCTGACCGAAAAATTTGAGAACCTGCTCTCAATCTTTTGCCGGCAGGAATTCCGCCAGCAAAAGTCCGATGGCGCATACACACGGTCGGAATTTCTGACCAAAAGCTCTCCTCTGTCTTTTACTGGCAGAAAATCCAATCGTGTGTATGCGGCAATAGATGGTAAACCAGGGGTAGGCAACCTGGGGCCCTCCAGGAACTACATTTCCCATGAGGCATTGCAAGTTACAATTACTCCCAGAGGCACGATGGGACTTGTAGTTCTGCAACAGCTGGAGGGCCCCCAGGTTGCCTACCCCCTGTGCTAAGGCTTCACGCCGTCCAGGGTCGCCTTTAGCATGAGATCATTGAATAGATGTTCAATGTTGCAATTGTCTAAAAAAATCTCAGAATTGTTTTGTAATTTCGCTAATAGCAGCGCTAGATATTTGCACGGTATTATGTTTGTCATTTGATGTTACTGTGTATAGCAATGGAAAGTTTTGCTCTTATATTGATTGGAAACCTACTAAAATGTAAAACTGTGACATACTTTGAACATCCTATAGCATAGTAATGCAGGACTATATGTACTGTATATTATTTCTGTTTGCTGCAGACAGGTACTTAATGCACACAGGCCATCTTCCAAGGCTGACAAATGGTTCCTTATGGTGTTCTAGTCCCCCTTTATGATTAGATGCAGTCTCACCCTCTCCTCTATTGTAGTGCATGGAAGAAAAATTTGTGCGGTTTTCTCTCTCAACAACATTGCTTTGCACAGATGTTCGGGGGCACTGTGTTAATGCTGCATAATCAATATTAAAAAAGTTTTAAACACCCCAGATGTTTTATCTCCTAATAATAGAGAAGCCATTAATTATTCTGAAACATAATGAAATAAAGTGTCACCAGTATACTTGGGGAAACTGGCCTACAGCTGGTAATGAAGCACGTTGGACTGAAGTAATTGTTGATTGTACAAATTGCAGAACTTAAAGCCGTATTAAACCTACATTTTTATTATATTGTGATTTACCACTTTACCATTCTTAGGTCTGATGGCTGCATTCATTTTCTATTTTAGGCTTTATTTATTTTCACCTGTTGATCGGTATTTATTTTTTCTCAATAGAACAAGTTGTCCTTCAGGTGTAGCAATTAGAGAGTTGAGACAAACCATTTAACATTGACAGGGGTGCTTACAGCGATCAGCTTTTATTTATTTATGTAAAACCTTTATCCCAAAAGGAAAGACGCCTGTTGTTGCAGCTGTGTAACTGCTTATAATGAATTAGCTAGAGTTTGGCGTCAATATGCTAGATGCATTAGCAGATTTAAATACACTAACACTCCCTCCCCCCTCACATTTAACAAATGCTCCTTCATCCAGTATAGGGGGAACTTCTGTTGAAATTTCCTAAGCAATTCGACCTGAAGTGGGAGTGGGTACCTGTCAAAACCAGGTTCCTGCTCGCCAGCCCCCCCCCCCCCCCAAAAGAAACAAATGGACGAAAGAAGAGGGGAGGGGGGCATTAGGTGGAAGTTCCCCTTTTTAAGGTGAAATTCCGCTTTTAGCATTTATAGTATATTGCAGTTTGCAACATTTTGTCCCCCCAAAAAAAGGGCCTAAACATTTCCTAAAGCATAGCAATGCAAGATTTTGTAAAAATAAAAATGAACTCTTTTATCAACTGTATATTGCAGTGTTAATTTCATGGATGAAAATATTTTTGTCTACTAAATTAACACTATTTTAGTGGACTAAAATGTGACTAAAACTAAAAAGGCATTTTAGTCAAAAGACTATGACTAAATCGAAATTTGACGTCAAAATTAATAGGGGTCTTAAGTAGGGGTAATAAGTAGGGATCATCTACTAAGCTGCTGAAAGGAAAAAAATGAAGAAAAAGGCTTTTCTTTTTATGTTTTTCTTTAAAGCGGGAGTCCACCTAAAAAAAAAAAAAAAAAAAAAAAAAAAAAAAATATTAAAAGCCAGCAGCTACAAATACTGCAGCTGCTGACTTTTAATAAATGGACACTTACCTGTCCCAGGGTCCAGCGATGTCGGCAGCCGACGCCGATCACTCGCTCGATAAGCGGCAGCTGCCGCCGCCATCCTAGGTGAGGGAATCAGGAAGTGAAGCATTGCGGCTTCACTTCCCGGTTCCCTACTGCACAAACGCGAGTCACGCTGCGCGTCGTAACTGGTCCCTGCTATCTCCTGGGACCTGTGTGTTTCCCAGGAGACAGCGCGGGGGGACGGGAAGTGGTGTGGGAGTCTATGCCGGAAGTGGGTGCAAATACCTGTCTTAGACAGGTATCTGCACCCCCCTCCCCTCTGAAAGATGCCAAATGTGACACTGGGGGGGGGTTCCGAAAAGCGGAAGTTCCATTTTTGTGTGGAACTCCGCTTTAATATTGAATGTTAGTAATATATTTAGGTAATATGGCATTACTTGCAATAGAGTTTACAGTTCTTTTGTTGGGTTTTATTTTAAATCTTTTTTTTTATTTTTATATTTTATTTTTAATATAGTTTATGAAACTTTAGAAAGTTTTATTTATAAAGATTTTATATATCACAACGGCTAAATCTGTGTCTGTAGTGGATGTTCCAACTTTAATACCATAAATAACATGTCATTAGATATTTACTCCAGGAGAACAACGTTTTTGTTCTTTTTAGATCAAAGTAATAAACTTCGGTCTGCAAACAAGGTCAGTTTAACCACTTAAAGACTAAGCCTTTTTCTGACCCTTGTTGCTTACAAGTTTAAAATCAGTATTTTTTGCTAAAAAAAATTACATTTTTTTTTTTTTGCTGAGACCCTAGAGAAGAAAATGGCGGTCGTTATTTTATGTCACACTGTATTTGCGCAGCAGTCTTTCAAACGTATTTTTTTGGGAAAAAATACACTTCAATGAATTTAAAAAAAAAACTTAACGGTAAAGTTAGCCCAATTTTTTTTTTTTTTTTTTTTTTTTTGTATATTGTGAAAGATTATGAGAATCGTGATGTTTATTCTAAGCAAAAAAAGAAAATTACTAAAATAGGACTAAAACTAAAATGACATTTTAGTCAAAAGACTATGACTAAAACTAAACTGAAATTTGACGTCAAAATTAACACAGCAGGTATATGGAAAGGTTTACAAAGTTTACAATGTGATACCTTATGAGTGACCACAGGGCAAAATCCTGTGTATATGAACAATGAAATCCTACATGATATAGTTTTACAAAAAGCTCTGAATCTGAATGCGAAAAATATGGTTACATTATGGTTAGTATTGGTTACAATATGGCAGGGACGTGCAGTCAGGGGAGGCAGGTGAGCCATGAACACACACAAAAAAAAAAAAAAAGTAGCTCCTACGACCTATGGTTCCGGAGATACGGGGCTCCTTGCACAGCTTGTTAGAAGCTACAATCGGAGCGGCCAATTTAAATTCAAGCTGGAACACTCTATTTGTAGCAGACTGAGAGGATGAGCTCACAGTGCCTCTCACTTTTTGTCAGAGGCACTGAGCTCAATGGACAGCTTGGAGTCTTGGACCAATGGTAAAGTACCATTGGCCCAAGCTGTCCAAATAAAAATGCTGCAGTGGAGGCTCGCTTCTCACTGCAGTGTCATAGAAGGGGGGCATGTGTCTAAAAGACACATGCTCCCTTCCAGCCCAGCCCTCTTAACTAGAAGGAAAAAACGTGTTTATGGGTATAAGAATTACCCAAAATCCCATGTTTTTCTCATACCGTTAAGAGGGAGAATGAGAATCTGCTGCTGTTGAAAAGGTACTGTTTTAATCAAGCTAAATCCATATATTTATATGCTAATGTTATAACATAATCATTTATTATTTATCTATTTACTGCGAAACTACTGGTGTGAAGTTATAACTTCACACTTAAGCAGATGGCTTAACGGACAAATTACTGGAGTACAGTTTTTGAAAATTATAGTAAATTACCTTAAAAAAAAATAATTATTTGTATATTAGTTATGTTAATTAACCTCTTGCCACCCAGGGGTTTGCTAGAAAATTAGAACCCCTAAACATTGTGTGTGTGTGTGTGTGTGTGTGTGTGTGTGTATAAATATAAATAAAAATACACACACACACACACACACCTATATATATTTGACACCCTAGAGAATAAACAGAGGGGGGGGGGCATTGCAACAATTTTTCAAAAAAAATTTTTTTTTTTTTTTTTAAAGAAACCGTTTCGTGAATAAAAAGAAAAACTATAGTTAGCCCTATTTTTTATTTATAATGTAAAAGATGTTACGCCGGGTAAATGGATACCTAATATGTCACGTTTTAACCGGTTCCCGACCGGCGCACGCCGATGTACGTCGGCAGAATGTCACGGCTAGGCAAATGGGCGTACCTGTATGTCCATTTGAATTCCCCGCCGTGCCATTGCGTGCGCGCCGGCCGGGAGCTCCGTGAGTTGGGTCGCGCGGACACGATCGCTGCGGGGATACCCGCGATCGCCTCACGGAGAGGACGAACGGGGAGATGCTGAACAGCATCTCCCCGTTCTGCCTAGTGACAAGTGTTACTCGATCTCTGCTCCCTGTCATCGGAGCAGAGATCAGTGACGTCACACACCAGCCCATCCCCCCTACAGTTAGAATCACTTCCCTAGGACATACTTAACCCCTCCCCGCCCCCTAGTGGTTAACCCCTTCACTGCCAGTGTCATTTACACAATAATCAATGCATTTTTAATCGCACTGATCGCTGTATAAATAACAATGGTCCCAAAAATGTGTCAAAAATGTCCGACATGTCCGCCATAACGTCGCAGTCACAATAAAAATCGCTGATCGCCGCCATTACTAGTAAAAAAATTTTTTTTAATAAAAATGCTATAAAACTATCCCCTATTTATTAAACGCTATAACTTTTGCGCAAACCAATCAATCAACGCTTATTGTGATGATTATTTATTTTTTTTTTTTTTACCAAAAATATGTAGAAGAATACGATCGGCCTAAACTGAAGAAAGTTTTTTTTATATATTTTTGGGGGATATTTATTATAGCAAAATGTAAAAAATAATGTGTTTTTTTCAAAATTGTCGCTCTTATATTGTTTATAGCGCAAAAAATAAAAATCGCAGAGGCAATCAAATACCACCAAAAGAAAGCTCTATTTGTGGGAAAAAAAGGAAAAAAGGAGGTCAAATTTGTTTGGGAGCCACATCGCACAACATCGCAATTGTCAGTTAAAGCGCCGCAGTGCCGAATCGCAAAAAAATGCTCTGGTCAGGAAGGGGGTAAAATCTTCCGGGGCTGAAGTGGTTAAAATTGCGCACACTTGTGGAATGGTACCAAACTTCAGTACTTAAAAATCTCCATTGGCAAAGCTGTACTGTTTTAACAGGTTACACGTTTAGGGCTAGTTCACACCAGATGCAGTTCCGTGTGCTTTTTTTTTTTTCTGCACTAAAAATGCATGCAGTGTTTTCCATGTATTTCAATGGCTCTAGTTCACACCATGCAGTCAGTTTCTGCACTGGAAACTGACTGCCTGGTGTGAACTAGAGCCATTGAAATTACATGGAAAACACTGCATGCATTTTTAGTGCAGAAAAAAAAAAAAGCACACGGAACTGCATCTGGTGTGAACTAGCCCCTAGAGTTACAGAGGAGGTCTAGCGCTAGAATTATTGCTCTCACTCTAACGATTGCGGCGTATGTAATCTGTGTGTATCTGGCTCTGATACTAGCCAGTGCCTCACCACCCTCACCGCACGTCCCTGCAATATGGTGCCCTCCTGGGTAGCTGTCCAGGTGACGTGCAATGCAGCGTGACTGATGGGGAGGAGACTGATGGGGAGGAGACTGATGGGGAGGAGACTGATGGGGAGGAGACTGATGGGGAGGAGACTGATGGGGAGGAGACTAATGGGGAGGAGACTGATGGGGAGGAGACTGATGGGGAGGAGACTGATGGGGAAGAGACTGATGGGGAAGAGACTGATGGGGAAGAGACTGATGGGGAAGAGACTACACACATATTGTGGCCCAAGCCCCTTCATCGAGAGAGGTTTTACATGAGGCAGAATCACTTTAATTATCTCCATTCTACAAATCTTCAGAAACACGTTATCTTCTATTATGTTTTACAACCTGCTGTCACAAACCTTGGATTTATATGAATAAAAGAATTGAGCCAATAATCCCTTAACAATCCTAATGTAATGTATGTATATAATAATGTGCAGTATTTCTTATACGGCCCTTTGTAAGAGGCAGGTTGGAATATACAGAGTGTTGAGACAGAATGGAAGCGTTACATGGACATAAATCCGTTCAATCACTAAAACTGTCTGTGATAAAATACAAAATATATCTCTACTCAGGAATCCAAGGTACAAGATGAAGAGGAATACAGAGAAATATTTCATACAGGAGTTTGGTGGAAAACATTTATCAACAGAGCAGTGAAATGTCACAATGTGAGATCTGAGTGTTCTCTTTCTCCTTATGTATTTAAAATGATGCTTTTCCAGGCTAACGTTGTACATAAAAAAAAAAAAAATTTCAATGGCCATTCTGACCTTTTTCCAAATTCCAAACTAGAACAAGTGTCACAAAGTTGTCTTGAAATGTTATCACATGCCAGAGTACACTAATACAACCTGACAGAAAGAGCTAGCGAAAGAGGGCAAAACCTCAAGGATTACAGTACGATTAAAGGGATTAGTGACAAAGTGGGGACCAGTGATCCACAGTATATCGCAAAAAATTCTCTCCGTTCTGAATTCTAAAATGACTACTTTTGTGGCAGTGCATATGCTATTCAAGGCACAGGAGGTGCTTGTGTGTATCTCCTATCATATTAGCGTGCACAATCGCTAAAGAGACTGTGTCATCAACTTTAAAAAAAAAATGCAGATAAAACAAAACTCAAGTATTTTAAATGCTTACTTGCAGTGTTTTTTTTTCCTTTTCATAAATACATTTTTATTGACTTGCAATGTTCTAACCATAGGTGTGCGCACAGGATGTGCTTGGGCACACCCTAATCACGCCGTGCATCGCAGATTCCTCATTCCCCCACCCCGCAGCGCTCCCGGCTTCCCTCCTCTTCCACTGGCTGCTGCTGCGGGCACACACAGGGGGCTGTTTTAGGATAAGTGGGGAAAGGGGCCAGTAAATATGTAATTTAACAGCCTCTTCCCTTTCTGAATGAACATGGTAAAGGATCGGTACCGTGTGTTTTGAGATTTGGAGTGCACACCCTAATGCAATAGGCTGTGCACACCTATGGTTTTAACCCCTTGGCACTGGCTGTAAATATGCGGCCTCTCAGCGCCTGGTCCTTAGCGCCGAAGGGCCGCATAGTTGTGTGAGTAGTTGCCAATACACCTGCACTGAGAGCGTGTGTGCTGCGTGCTCCCGATACAGTTACCATTGCCTAACTGAAAGCTCCCGATCACGTTTTCAGATCACTTGATCGCCAATCACAGAGGTCATGTGATCTTAAGCCCCCGCCCCATCTCCCGACACATTAACCTCTTAAAAGGCCAGGAGGTGAAGTATATGTGAACCCTTACCTTGTAAAACAACTCACTCAGTTTAAAATAGAAATGCAAGGCAAACATTTGTATATAGATCTAAAAAAATTGTACATAACTTTTTTTTTTTTCTTTCTTTCTTTTTATCTGATCACATGACCTCTGTTCTCAGCTGCATTAGGAGCTTAGAGATCAGAAGGCATGGAGAAAGCAGTATACCAATCTTCCTAATGAAGAGCTATGTAGTGGGGGGGGTGTCAGCAGCACAAGTCTTGGCCATTAGAGGGCAGGCTGTGCTCCCAGCACAGGCAGGAAACTGACCACACTGGGATGGATGTGCTGGTTGCCTAATGTGGTCAGTTTGAAACCAGAAAGCAGGGAAACTGGCAGGATCACTAGGTATTTCACACACAGGAAATAGTACAAAACGAACAAGATACTTTTTAACACAAGTACATGGTGCAACAGACACATATCAAGATTATGCAATGTTGGGGTAATAAACACTGTTTATTAAACTACTTAAACTGGTTGTAAAAGCTGAAGGTTTTTTTTATCTTCATCCGATAAGCAGAGGGGGGTGGGGGGGGGGCGAGCCACGGCTCCGTGTCTGAATGGACATACAGGGCAGCGGTTCGGCTCGGGTGCCCCCATAGCAAGGGTCTTGCTGTGGGGGCACTCGGCAGGGGGGAGGGACCGGGAGCGCCAGTAAGGGACACGAGAAGAGGAGGATCTGGGCTGCTCTATGCAAAACCACTACACAGAGCAGGTAAGTTTGTTTAAAAATAAACAACAAGATTAATTTCACTTTAGGAAGTCTCAGTTCCCTAAAACAGACCCTTTTTCCTTCTGCAATGTCATAGCTCTCTTCTCTTCTGGAAGCACAAAAGGCTTTTACAAGTAAAAAAAAAATGCCTAAAATATAATATATGCACATATAATCTCATGGGAAGATTGTTGTTGAAATGAATGGTCTGGTGACAAGTTCTCTTTAAATAATATAGGTTGCACTGCACAGCGTGTCTGAGGCCCGTTCACATCTGGTGTTTTGTGATCTCAGACAGAATCGCATCTGGCGTCTTGGAATCTCGGGGAGAATCGCAGCGATTCTGCCCGCGATCCCAGATTATACTGCAATAATGGCAAAATGCACCTTGCATGTTTAGGTGCCCATCATTTTCAATGGCACCTAAATGTGGTGCAGTGGCAAACAGCATCACGCAAAGCCTGTCGCCTCAAAAGAAGCTATTTCTCCTTTTCGGGTGACAAGTTTCGCGCATTGCGGTTTGCCGTGTGACAAACGCCGCAAAACCACACCACGTTCAGGTGCCATTGAAAATGAATAGCTGCAAAACACATGGTGCGTTTTGCAATTATTATTGCAGTGCGATTTGGAATCGTGGGCATAATCACAGTGTTTCTGCTCAAGATCCTAAAACGCCAAATATGAACGGGCCTTGTTGTTCTTTTTCAGTGCTAGCTTGTCAGTTTGCTCAAGCAAGGAAAAAATATAATATCCATGTCGTTCTCATTCCTATGAGAAGTTATTGAGCGAGGTTGCTAATTATAGTTGTCTGAATAAACAGTGCCACTAGAGGGAGAATCACTATAGGAAGAAAAGGAAAATCATAATCCAGGGCATCAAGCAAGTAAAGATTGAATCATTTTAAAATTACTTTTTAGCAATCTATATAATGACTCAGAATGTGTGTTCAATCTACGCACACAAATCTTCCCTTTTTTAAAGGACCAGAAAACATAAAAATTAGATTTCCTTGTGCTCCCTGATACATAGGGCCAGGCCTTTTTTGTGCCAGAACACAGTACTGTGTAGCAGCACTGGTCTTGTGGTTATGGCGCCACTATGACAGCCCATCGACTTGCTGCTGACATTTGTAAACACAGAAGCTGGCAGAGGAAGTCCCCACCTACTGGTTTCCTTGGTTTTGCTCTGCATTGGATCATTTCATGGGTCACAGCTGCAGATGAAGCGAGTAGTGGAAGATTTCCTCTACCAGTTTCTATGTTTGCCAGCGGGCCTTTCTGGGTGGCACAGATGTAGAACCCACTCTGCATGATCTAACGCGGTGTTTCTCAACCTTTTTTCAGTCCAGGCACCCTTTAAAATGATGGACAGTCTCGGGACACCCCATTCTAAAATGTAAAAAACTATTCTAATGCCGCGTACACACGAGCGGATTTTCTGTCGGAAAAATCTTGGATGGTTTTTCCAACGGAATTCCGCTCAAGCTTGGCTTGCATACACACGGTCACACAAAAGTTCACTGAACTTTCGACCGACAAGAACACGGTGACGTACAACATTACGACAAGCCGAGAAAATGTAGTTCAATGCTTCCGAGCATGCGTAGGAATTTTGCGCGTCGGAATTGGTACAGACGAACGGAATTTCCGATCGAAACTTTTTCCGACCGAAAAATTGAGAACCTGCTCTTAATCTTTTGCTAGCTGGAATTACGCCAGTAAAAGTCCGATGGAGCATACACACGGTCGCATTTTCCGACCAAAAGCTCTCATCGGACTTTTGCTGGCGGAATTTCTCACATAATGCAGCAACATCCACACATTGAGGACACCCAATGTTAGAGGTGATTTTATTTGCTTTGTAAGAAAAAAAAAAACATTTGCTCACTACTGCCTAGTTTGCCAATGTTTCTCTTCTCCCTCAATTTCTCACCATCAGTCAGCTAATGTAACTCCAGTGCTGAGGGAGAGAGGCAGAGGAGGGTCAAACAAGGATGCTATGGAGGAGAAAGACATCCTCCTTATCAACTGATGACATCATTGGTTGTTAGGATGCCGGTGTCTCGTACCTCGTGAAGTAAGTAATAACTGTACCGGCAAGGGCAATACAAACTCCTGCGTCCTATGTAATGCTTACTACTGAGTTCTGTGTGGTAAGCCTTGCACCCTTTACTCACTCCTATACAGGATCATGACTACAGCTGCAATAATATAAAAAAGTAAAGTTCCTCTGTTCCTCGGTGCTCATGCACAAATGTAAATGGTGATTGCACCACACATGTGAGGTATTGCTGTGAACAGCAGAGTGACAGCAAAAATTCTAGCATTAGAGCTCACATTTAACTCTAAACCGGTAACCTGTAAAGGCTTTTAAAGCGTCGCCTATGGGGTCTTTTAGCTACTAGAGTTTGCTTTTCATTTCAGGGGTGTGCAAAATTTTGTCTTGACATGTTTGGTATCTTTTTACTTGGCGCAACATCCTTAATATAAAACCCAATGTTTTCGTAAAATATAGTATGTGTGTGTGCACTATAATGCATTTAAGTGTATTTTTTCCTGAAAATTTGCATATGATAAACCGCTGCACAAATATCGCGTAACATAAAAAAAATTGCAACAACCACCATTTTCATCTCCATTATATACTTTATTTCAAAAAATATGTTTTGGGGGTTTGAAGCCATTTTCTATTACATTTTTTTTTTTTTTTTAACAACTCCAATTCAAAAAAAGTTGGGTCACTGTGTAAAATCTACATAAAAACAGAATGCAAATATTTGCAAGTCTTATTCACAATAGAAAACCGAAAACCTATTCAAATGTCTCAAATGAAAAATGTACTATTTTTGGAAAAAACTAAGGTCATTTTGAAATTGACGGCAGCAACACATCTCAAAAAAGTTGGTGCAGGGCCAGGTTTACCACTGCGTAGCACCACCTCTCTTTTTCACAAAGAAGTCTGGGAACATTTGCTGGAACTTTGGGAGAGGAATGCTGTCCTGTTCATGCCTAATATAGGATTCTATTGACTTAATAGTCCTGACTTCTGGGTCGTCTTTGTTGTATTTTTCATTTCAAGATGTGCCAAATAATTTTGATTGTTAAACTTTTTTTTTTTTTGTTATTAAGTTTAGCATAGAAAAAAGTACATTGGAATAGGAAGGCAATGCTATAATTGGAATGTGCTAGCTCCAGTCCTTTGTTTTCTTTTATGATACTATATTTCACATTTTATCCCTTTCTCGGTTGTTCATTCATCTGATATATTCCACATGGATACAGTAAGTTTGACATATTGATTTGATATATATATTATCTTTGAACAACTCTCGCTAAAACTAGATTTAAAAACAAAAAAAAAAAAAAAGTGTGGACTGCAGGCAGGTCAGTTACTGTAAGCACCCAAACTCTTCTAGCATGACCGCGCAATTGTCATTCAAAGTGCGACAGCACTGAAAGCTGAAAACTGGCCTCGGAATGAAGGCAGGTTTAAGTGGTTAAAGCTGCATTTGTGATTTTACCGCAATTTTTTTTTTTTTTTCAGGTCACCAATCTAAATGGCAGAAAAATGCCTGTAATCTGCCCCAAAGAAGCTCATGTTCTTTTTTTGAGCTTAGGGCATTTTTCAGGCGTTTTGCTTCAGGTGACAAAATGCTCAGATATGAACAGGTGCCATTGAAAAGAATGGGATTTTGCTTGTTGGGCGTTTTTAATGAATTTTTTCGGGCGTTTTACGACCTGAAAACGATCGGGTGTGAATGCAGCCTTAAGTGGTTGTAAACCTCAGACACTAAATATAAACAAACCACATCTCTCTATAGTGTGCACTCAATCCAGAGCATGACGTGTCATTTCTGTCTGCTGTGTTGTTCCTTTGCTATCAGTATGAATCACTTTTTTGACAATTTTTTTCTGACACCAAGAGAAAAATGGGTGACAGGGGAGGGACCTCCAGCAGATTGACAGACTCAGCTCTGTTCCTGCGTGCTGTGTGAAGGGGGCGTATCTCTTTCCTCCAATCCGCTCTCAAATCTCTGCGGAGTGTCACTTGAGCTCTCTGCCCCCTTTTTTCTGAACTCTCAGACAAGCTTTATAAATTCAGCACTTTGAACGGTTATATAGAGAAGAGAAGACTGCAGATAAACAGGTATAACTTATGTAGGATAATTTTTGTTTCTTCTCTGTGTATCACCTGAGGATAGTCCCTTCACTGGGTATATGTAAGCCCTGGTTCACATTGGTGTGTTTTGACATGTCAAATTGCATGTCAAATCAGCAATTGCCCACAATGGCACCGTCCTAATCGGTGCGGTGCTGCATTTGCGGCGCAGCACCGATTTTCAAAAGTAGTTTCTGTACTACTTTTTGTGGTTTCGGGATGCGATTTCCATTGACATCTGTGCAGAAACCCACACAGATGTCTGTGAAATCGACACCAAAATCTGGACAAGCGGAAGTGAAGGGTTTACAACCACTTTTAACCCTTTCATGACTAAGCCTATTTTTGAAATTTGGTGTTTACAAGTTAAAATCCGTATTTTTTGCTAGAAAATTACTTAGAGTTCCCAAACATTATATATATTTTTTTAGCAGAGAATCTAGAGAATAAAATGGCGATTGTTGCAATATTTTTTATCACACGGTATTTGTGCAGCGGTGTTTTAAACGCAAATTTTTGGAAAAGGGACACTTTCATGAATTTAAAAAAATCCAAACAGTAAAGTTACCCCAATTTTTTTGTATAATGTGAAAGATGATGTTACGCCGAGTAAATAGATACCAAACATGTCACCCTTTATAATTGCACGCACTCGTGGAATGGCGACAAACTACGGTACCTATGAATTTCCATAGGCGACGCTTTAAAAATTTTTTACGGTTACCAGGTTAGAGTTACAGAGGAGGCCTAGGGCTAGAATTATTGCTCTCGCTCTGACGATCGCGGCAATACCTCACATGTGTGGTTTGAACACCGTTTACATATGCGGGCGCGACTTCTGTATGCGTTTTCTTCGCTGCGCGAGATCGCGGGGACAGGGACACTTTAAAAAGTTTTTTTTTTTTATTTATTTTTTTACTTTATAAATTGTGTTTAAAAAAAAATTTTTTTTTTTTTACTTTTATTGCTGTCACAAGGAATGTAAACATCCCTTGTGACAGTAATAGGTGGTGACAGGTACTCCTTATGGAGGGATGGGGGGTCTAAAAGACCCCCCCATCCCTCCTTTACACTTCAAAGTATTCAGATCGCTGAAAACGGCAATTCTGAATACTGTGTACTTTTTTAAATTCGGCGCCATTGGCAGCCGAGTAAACGGGAAGTGACGTCATGACGTCGCTTCCGCGTTTACAACGAGAAGGCTGGAACGAAGCCGCTCACAGCTTCGTTCCAGCCCGTCCCCAGCCGCCGAAGGCAGCTGAATGGACACCGGTCCTCCCGATCGCACAGGAGGCCCGGTAACAGCGGCGGGAGGGGGGGGATGTCCCCTCCCGCTCCTCCGGTATAACAACCGAGCGGCTTTTAGCCGCATCGGTTGTTATACTCGGGTAGCCGATCGCCCGATGTAAACAACGGTACCAGGATGATGCCTGCAGCTGCGGGCATTATCCCGGTATAACCCCAGAAAGCCGAGGACGCATATCTGCGTACGGTCGGCGGGAAGGGGTTAAACTTTAATTATAAAAACCTGGAAGCTGATTGATTTTAATGCAGAGCTGCACCAGATTTTGTACTGACTTTGTTTTTAGTAAATCAACCCCATTGGGTCTACATGACAGGCAAGCAAATAATACTTTTGGAAGGACATGTCAGCATACACAAAGTGTGTTGTCGGTTGCCTCTATACTGGTCATCTTCAGATAACTGTACATAAAGAGACATGAATGATGGTTGCACCATAAAGACCCCTTTCACACTGATGTGCTTTTTCAGGCATTTTAGCACTAAAAATGGCGCCTGTAAAGCGCCTCTCATGCCTCCCCAGTGTGAAATCCGGAGTGCTTTCACACTGGGGCGGTGCACTTGCAGGACAGGAAAAAAAGTCCTGCAAGCAGCATCTTTGGAGCGGTTTGGGAGCGGTGTATACATTGAAATTAATGTCAAGGCACCAGCAAAGCGCTTCAGCAGTGCCTCAACACGGGCACTTTTACCCTTTCTTCGGCCGCCAGCGGGGGGTTAAAATTGCTGAAATTGCTGAAAGTGCTGAAAGCGGTGAAGGAGCGGAGTGTATACCGCTCCTGCCCATTGAAATCAATCTGCAGAGGCGATTTGCGGTGGTTTTTAACCCTTTCTCGGCTGCTAGCGTGGGGTAAAACCCCCCTGCTAGCGGCCGAATACCAACGGTAAAGCGCCGCTTACAATAGCGGCGTTTTACCGCCGACCCCGCCCCAGTGTGAAAGGGCCCTTAAGGGGAGTTCCACCCAAAAGTGGAACTTCCGCTTTAAGCACTCATCACCCCCTTACATGCCACATTTGGCATGTCATTTTTTTTTGGGTGGGGGGGCGGCAGTGGGTGCTTGGTTTTGAGGGGGACTTCCTGTCCCACTTCCTGGTTCCGGCTACAGACCGCCTGGTCGACTCCTCCTCTCCTGCTAGGCAGCCCCTCCCTCTCGGCAATCTTCTGGGACACGTCACAGATCCCAAAAGATTGCCTGTCTACTGGGAGAGCGCAGCGCAACTAGGGCATGCGCAGTGTGCGCCCGGCCGTGAAGCCACCAGCTGTCACAGCCGGGTGCCCACAGTATCAATGGAGGTGCTGAGGAGAGGAGGGGGAGAGAAGCGAGGCTCCGGGCGGCCGCATCGCTGGACCGTGGAACAGGTAAGTGTCTGTTTATTAAAAGTCAGCAGCTCCACTTTTTTGTAGCTGTTGACTTTTAATTAAAAATAAAAGCTTGGAACTTTGCTTTAAGGGCCTGCTCTGGTCACTGTTCTTGCAGTTTGCAGGTGAACCTTTTTTAGACTGTTTCTCTTTGTTGCATTATGCATTTTTGTTTTGCACATGTATTATATATTTGACCTACTAAAAAATCATTTTTTTTGCCTCATGTAGATTTGAAAACATTCATAGCAACCTGCTAATTCAGGCTGGATTTACACTGGTGCGAACAGAGACATCGCATGTGAGTCGCACTGCATTGCTATCAAACCCAGTGCAGAACCCATTTTTTGGTCCGCACTGGAATCGGATTGCATGTTCACACCCATGTGATCGGATTCCTGTACCCATTGACAGTTCGCACTGTGATCTGCTAACCAATCTGGGGGTGTCATTAACATTCTATTGACATCCGCAGCGGTTTGCAGAGGGCAGTGTGAACTGCCTGCGAGTGGTATGCAATGCGGGAACCCGCACAGGAATCGCGCTGATTTCCACATCGCATTAGTGTGAACCCAGCCTAAAACCCTTATGTTAATGATTGACACTTGGGGGCGTGATTTACCAAAACTGGAGAGTACAAAATCTGGTGCAGCTCTGCATGGTAGCCAATTAGCTTCTAAACTCAGCTTGTTTAATTAAGCTTTGACAATAAGCCCACGTTCACACTGAGGGCGGGTTTGAAGTTGTGCGAGTTCAGCTGAACTCGCACGATTTCAAACCGGCATTTCAGTCCGACTTCGGGGGCGATTTGACAGACATCTGTGCGGGTTCCTGCACAGATGTCTATTGAAATCGCCCCCCGGAGTTGCCAAAAGTAGTGCAGAAACTACTGGGAGTAACTACTAACTACTTAGGGAATCGGTGCAGCGCGACAAAGTGGACGTCACATAGACTCGGATGGTACCGTTGCCGGCAATAGGCTCCAATTTGGCATGTGATTTGTTTGCTGCCCCCCCTCCCCCGCAAAAAAAAAAATGGAGCACCAGCCGCCACTGGTCAACACAGGCCCCGATAGGACTCCTTTTATATTTTTTGTAACTGTGATTGAAGCAGTATTAAACTCAAAACCCAAAAATTTTATATATTGCAGTGTACCAATCATTGGACGTGGTGACTGCATTCATTTTTATTTTTTAGGCTTTTTTTCCCTCTCTTCACCTGGTGATCTACCCAGTAACATACTTTCTGTATTAGAGTGCCTCCACTCTAGATGAATGAGTACAGGGGGTTCAGCAGACAGCATCGTTGCTAATCTGCGTGGAGGGGAGTGTTAGATGGATTAACAGATTTAAATACACTAACAAGTTAAAGCTAAACTCCAACTCACTCTGCAGTTACAACAACAGTTTTCTTTAAATTTTTTTCTTTTGGGATAAAGGTTTTAAATAAAAGCTCATCATTGTAAGCACTCCTGTCGGTGGTAAATGGTTTGTCTCCACGCACTTAACTGATACATTTGGAGAAGAGCTTGTTCTTTTGAAAAACCCCAGACATACTGGCTGGATCACCAGATGGAAAAAAAAAAAAGCCTAAAAAAAATAAAACTAATGCAGCCATCACATCTAAGAATTTGTAAGCTGCGATACAATGTTTGCTTTAGGGGTTCATATTGCTTTAAGCTGTTACTTAGTTAAAGTAATTTTAAAGCTTTTTTTTTTTTCCTTTTTGTTTTTTGTTTTTTTTTTAAAATAACAAACATGTTATACTTATCTCCATCATATAACCCCCTAGGAGAAGCGCTCTCCCGGGGGGTTACCTTGCCGGCACACTCCCGAGTCCAGCATTTGCGTCCATAGATGCAGGATGCCTGACTCGGCCCCACCCCCTGGTGCCCGCGTCATTGGATTTGATTGTCGGCGGCAGGAGCCAATAGCTGTGCTGCTATCAATCTATCCAATCAAGAGCTGATACAACGGGCAGAGGGGAAGATCGTGTCTCGGGCGCGGGAATTACAGGGCTCAGGTGAGTAAAATGGGGGGCTGGGGGGCCGGTCAGTGACAGACGTTTTTTCACCTTTAGTGCATAGGATGCATTAAGGTGAAAAAAACACAAGGGTTTTACAACCCCTTTAATTTTCATTTCAATGTGGCATGTTTGTTATTTGTCCACCTCCTTTATCTAGGCAGATTCCAGTTAGATATTCTACTTTTTTCATTTCGCTTTAGAGACTCAACACAGAAAGACATTACCGTTTTTGTTTCAATTATTCACAATATAAATCTTGGAGTACAAGGATTGTGGTACATTTTTCTAAAAATTGTATACCATTCGTTCTGTATCGGAGTTAATATATGCTCCTTACACCAGTAAATCTGGCTAAGTGCACAACATTCACCAGATAAATCAGCTAGAAGATGTGTATGACTGCTTCTGATGATGGGAAGTGAAGTACAGTTCAGAGTACTGTTTCCAGATGCTATATAGCAGAGGTAATCAGACTGTGAGACACTTTATTTCCTTGGATATATTGGCATGGTCCACCCTAAATCCCACCTAATCCTAAATATAATACATTAAACTGAACATACAGTGCCTTGAAAAAGTAAATGTATTTTATTGGGATTTTCTGTGATGGACCAACACAAAGTGGCACATAATTGTAAAGTGGACGGAAAATGATAAATGGTTTGCAATTTTTTTTTACAAATAAATATGTGAAAAGTGTGGTGTACATTTGTATTCAGCCCCTCTGAGTCAATACTTTCACTGCAATTACAGCTGCAAGTCTTTTTGGGGATGTCTCTACCAGCTTTGCACATCTAGAGAGTGAAATTTCTGCCCATTCTTCTTTGCAAAATAGCTCAAGCTCTGTTAAATTGGATGAAGAGCGTCTGTGAACAGCAAATTTCAATTTTTGCACGGATTCTCAATTGGATTTAGGGCCTGGACCAATCTAACACATGAATATGCTTTGATCTAAACCATTCCATTGTAGCTCTGGCTGTATGTTTAGGGTCGTTGTCCTGCTGGAAGGTGAACCTCCACCCCAGTCTCAAGTCTTTTGCTGACTCTGTATTTGGCTCCATCCATCTTCCTATCAACTCTAATCAGCTTCCCTGTTCCTGCTGAAAAAAAACCATCTCCACAGCATGATGCTGCCACCATCATGTTTCCCGGTGCGGATGGTGTGTTCAGGGTGATGTGCAGTGTTAGTTTTCCACCCCACATAGTGTTTTTTGCTTTTAGGCCAAAAAGTTCAATTTTGGTCTCATCTGACCAGAGCACCTTCGTCCACACGTTTGCTGTGTCCCCCACATGGCTTCTCGCAAACTGCAAGCGGGACTTCTTATGGCTTTCTTTCAACAATGGCTTTATTGCCACTCTTCCATAAAGGCCAGATTTGTGGAGTGCACGACTAATAGTTGTCCTGTAGACAGATACTCCCACCTGAGCTGTGGATCTCTGAAGCTCCTCCAGAGATACCATGGGCCTCTTGGCTGCTTCTCTGATTAATGCTCTCCTTGCCTTTAGGTGGACGGCCATGTCTTGGTAGGTTTGTAGTTGTGCCATACTCTTTCCATTTTCTGATGATGGATTGAACCGTGCTCCTTGAGATGTTCCAAGCCTGGGATATTTTTTTTATAACCTAACCCTGTATTAAACTTCTCCAACTTTATCCTTGACCTGTCTGGTGTGTTCCTTGGCCTTCCTGACTCTGTTCACCTAAGGTCCTCTAACAAACCTCTGAAGGCTTCAGATAACCGCTATATTTTAACTGAGATTAAATTACACACAGGTGGACTCCATTTACTAATTAGGTGACTTCTGAATGCAACTGGTTCCACTAGATTTTAGTTAGGGGTATCAGAGTAAAGGGAGCTGAATACAAATGCACTCCACATTTTCCAGATGTTTATTTGTAAAAAAATTTTCATTTTCATTTTTCCTTCCACTTTACAACTATGTGCCACTTTGTGTTGGTCTATTGCCTAAAATCCCAATCAAATAAATTTACGTTTTTGGTTGCAACATGCCAAAATGTAAAAAATTTTAAGGGGTATGAATATTTTTTCAAGGCATTGTACCTGGGTGAATCCTACTACTGGACGCTTTCCTGGGTTTTTTTTTTTGTTTTTGTTTTTTTTTTTCCTTGAACAAGACCTTCTGCACCTGCTTAGGATGCCCATAGAAGGGTCAGTTTTTTTTCATTGACCTGATTTGAACACTAAATAAACTTTTGAGGTGATAAATGCTGCAATCAACCTTCTATTAAGGCACAGATAAAACTTCAAATAATGTGTTCCTAAAATATGTGTTCCTAAAATACAATTGTGTTTATTGTAATTCTAATAATAATGACAGGAACTGATATCCCTCTGTGTTCAGTTCAAGTATACTAAATACAAAATTATATACAAAAATAATATAGTGATATTGAATGTCTTCAAAGCACTAATGGTGGGGACTAATTAACCTCAATAACACAAGGTTAGCCACAGATACAAATTTGTTAGTCTATTCAGAGGATAAAGATGATAATACCTATAGAAACCAACAATAGTTCCCTGTTGTTTTCTGCAAGAAACCACTCCTGCCAAATTGTTAGTTTATCAATAGTGTTCAGCTGATTTCTCTTGCTGCTTTCCTGGCTTTCCTCATTTATATGGATTCCCACATGAAACAAGAGAGATGCATCAATGAGATGCGCAATGATTAAAAACCAACAAAGGGTGTAAGGTGCAAACGAATCCACTCACGTTTGTATGATCAACCAGTGCTTATTGCAAATGGTCAGATGCTTACAGCAAATTTCCTCCTCACACCGCATCTGCTGTGCACAAACACAATAGATGTCGTCACTGGCTCCTCCCGACGCGTTGCGTCACGTGACTTTTTCAAGTCACAACTATGTGCCACTTTGTGTTGGTCTTTCACCTAAAATCCCAATAAAATACATTTACGTTTTTGATTGTAACATGACAAAATGTGGAAAATTTCAAGGGGTATGAATATTTTTTCAAGGCACTGTACCTGGGTGAATCCTACTACTGGACCCTTTCCTGTTTTTTTTTTGTTTGTTTTTTTTGGTCCTTGAACAAGACCTTCTACACCTGCGCTTAAGATGCCCATAGAAGGGTCATTTTTTTTCATTCATCCACTGGTGTGAACACTAAATAAAACTTTTGAGGTGGATGGGGAAATTCTCCTGCTGTGTCGTATTCTGACAGCGGGGAAACTTCCCCACCATGAGAATACACTGATCAGTGCTGCAGACTATAGCCTGCAGCACTGATTGAGCAGACATTTTCCGACAGGACAGACTCTTTACCCAGCCTGCACCGACAGCAGAATCCATCAGATACAGCTATAGAAGCCTCAGTGAAGATTATACATGACCTATGTTTGAATCCACACTCTGCAACACAGTTGATGTGTATTCACGTTTTGGTGAATTAAAGGGTCAGGCACATTTTGTTCTCTGCTGGTCGCCCATTGAAATGAATCGGACCACCTCTAAAGGTCATGTTCAATGCCTGTTACCAACATGCATACATAAATGTGGAGTCAGCCTAAAATGTGTTACTCTAACCCAGCCTTTTTCAACCAGGGTGCCTTGAGGTTTCCTCAGGGGTGCCTTGGCAAAATGACTAAAAAAAATGAATATAAGCCGACGTGTGCCTGAAGGCTGCCTTTTAGTTACACAAAGCCACGCAGTTTCATTGTGCATCATTACAACCTTCTAGCTGCCGGCATCTTAACCACCAATGGCGTCATCAGTTGATCAGGAGGATGTCAGTTGCCTGCGTAGCATCCTTGTTTGACCCTTCCTTGCCCCTCTCCATCAGCGTTGGGGTCACATTAACTGGGTGATGGAGAAAAACTGAGGGAGAAGAGAAACACTGGAATTACTAAGAATAATAAGAAAATAAAAAAAGGTAGCGGGACTTTATATATGGACACTCGGGAGCGGGAATAAAATTAATAATTTTTAATGGAATCAAATGATTATAGAGTTTCTGTATTCGAATAATTCAATGCATGATGCTATATATAAAATCATTCGTACAACTGTTACAATTCATTGAAACCAGAAAAGATATACATACATACATGTTCCAACAAGGAATCAATACATAATACATAATGTAAAAACATTTAGAGCATGGTTACATGATTAATTGGAAAAGTTGGAGACCAAAAAGAAAAGGGAGGGTTGCAGATCATAGGGGGCAAAAAACAAATTATTATGGAACGGCCTGGTAGAATGCATCAATATGTACACTAGGTTGTTATTGGCTCTACGCGTTTCAAGGTATTTGACCTATCATCAGGAGCAAGGAACCATAGTGATAATCTAAAAATTAAAGAAAAAAATGTTTAATTGAAAGTATAAAAGGGAAAAAAAAAAAAAAAAGGAAAAACTCAGAACAGGCAGGAAGGGTCCTCCCTGATGGACCCGAACCGCCTGTGCACTTACATGTATGGTCCACACAGTGGCGGTGCGGCCATGAAACGCACAGGCCAAGCCAATCATGCCATGCACGGGAGCTGAGGGGACATGTAGCAACGGGCAAGACACAGGAATGGACGACGTCCCGCAGGAGTGTCATTGTAGATGATGGTGAAACAAAGGGACCAAATCTGTAGGGGAAAGAAAATGAAGTGGCTGTGAAGTGGATGTGGGGTAAGGTGAAGGAAATGGGTGGAGAGGGAAGAGATGTGGAACAAGGGGAGGAATGAAGGGGGTTAAAAAAGGGTTAGTGTGATTAGAGAAAAGGTTAAGAACATGAGAGAGGTAAATGGAATGGGAATAGGAAAATGAAAAGGGGAAAAAAAAAAAAAAGGGAGGGTAGGATAGGCGGGGTGATACAAAAGGGGCAAGATAAGGAACAGAATAGAGAAGGAAGGGCAAGAAAAAAAAAGAAAGGGCAGGAGTGAGAAGGAGGAAAGGGAAAAATTGCAAGGATAAGAAAGTGATGAAGGGAAGGTGGAACTCGGTTTGAAAGTCAAGAATAATGAAGGAGGAAATGTGTACCTGATAAACAAAGTGTCCAGCCAAAAATGCATTGATGCATAGGTGATAGGTAGGAAGGTGGAAACAAGTGTGTACCAAACGAGGTGCGGAATCCAAGCGGGAATGGGGTCCATAGCCGTCAAGCCCCCGCAGTCATGCCCCCAATGTCAGACACTGGCCCACAGATGGGGAGGACGCCGACAGCCCAGGAACCAAGCCAGTGATGGCTCCACCGGCGGCGGCGGCAGCCAAACCACCCCCCAATGGGCCAGGAGATAGTGATCACTCGGACGGCACGCCGCGCTATAAGGCGCCAGCGTGTCCGGCCGGGATGTGTGACGTCGACGCGCAGTGAGCACAACCCCGCCCACCCTCCGTCACAACAGGGTGGAGGGGGGGTCCGCAGTGCGCGTCGCAGCTCCCGAGCAAGACCGAGAGGCAGGCCCGGCAGACCAGCAGACGCACGCACCACTGCGTGCATGTAAGAAGAAACGAGATAAAAAATAAATACAAAAAATTGGAAATAAAGCTAGAATTGGAGATCAAAAAAAGAGAAATAAGAAAGGACAATAACTAAGATTATGTTTTGATAATCTTATTTCTCTTGCTCGGGAGCTGCGACGCGCACTGCGGACCCCCCCTCCACCCTGTTGTGACGGAGGGTGGGCGGGGTTGTGCTCATTGCGCGTCGACGTCACACATCCCGGCCGGACACGCTGGCGCCTTATAGTGCGGCGTGCTGTCCGAGTGATCACTATCTCCTGGCCCATTGGGGGGTGGTTTGGCTGCCGCCGCCGCCGGTGGAGCCATCACTGGCTTGGTTCCTGGGCTGTCGGCGTCCTCCCCTTCTCTCCCCATCTGTGGGCCAGTGTCTGACGTTGGGGGCATGACTGCGGGGGCTTGACGGCTATGGACCCCATTCCCGCTTGGATTCCGCACCTCGTTTGGTACACACTTGTTTCCACCTTCCTACCTATCACCTATGCATCAATGCATTTTTGGCTGGACACTTTGTTTATCAGGTACACATTTCCTCCTTCATTATTCTTGACTTTCAAACCGAGTTCCACCTTCCCTTCATCACTTTCTTATCCTTGCAATTTTTCCCTTTCCTCCTTCTCACTCCTGCCCTTTCTTTTTTTTCTTGCCCTTCCTTCTCTATTCTGTTCCTTATCTTGCCCCTTTTGTATCACCCCGCCTATCCTACCCTCCCTTTTTTTTTTTTTTTTTTTTTTTTTTTCCCCTTTTCATTTTCATTTTCCTATTCCCATTCCATTTACCTCTCTCATGTTCTTAACCTTTTCTCTAATCACACTAACCCTTTTTTAACCCCCTTCATTCCTCCCCTTGTTCCACATCTCTTCCCTCTCCACCCATTTCCTTCACCTTACCCCACATCCACTTCACAGCCACTTCATTTTCTTTCCCCTACAGATTTGGTCCCTTTGTTTCACCATCATCTACAATGACACTCCTGCGGGATGTCGTCCATTCCTGTGTCTTGCCCGTTGCTACATGTCCCCTCAGCTCCCGTGCATGGCATGATTGGCTTGGCCTGTGCGTTTCATGGCCGCACCGCCACTGTGTGGACCATACATGTAAGTGCACAGGCTGTTCGGGTCCATCAGGGAGGACCCTTCCTGCCTGTTCTGAGTTTTTCCTTTTTTTTTTTTTTTTTTTCCCTTTTATACTTTCAATTAAACATTTTTTTCTTTAATTTTTAGATTATCACTATGGTTCCTTGCTCCTGATGATAGGTCAAATACCTTGAAACGCGTAGAGCCAATAACAACCTAGTGTACATATTGATGCATTCTACCAGGCCGTTCCATAATAATTTGTTTTTTGCCCCCTATGATCTGCAACCCTCCCTTTTCTTTTTGGTCTCCAACTTTTCCAATTAATCATGTAACCATGCTCTAAATGTTTTTACATTATGTATTATGTATTGATTCCTTGTTGGAACATGTATGTATGTATATCTTTTCTGGTTTCAATGAATTGTAACAGTTGTACGAATGATTTTATATATAGCATCATGCATTGAATTATTCGAATACAGAAACTCTATAATCATTTGATTCCATTAAAAATTATTAATTTTATTCCCGCTCCCGAGTGTCCATATATAAAGTCCCGCTACCTTTTTTTATTTTCTTATTATTCTTCATTTAACCGGGATGGAGGGGGGGACCTGAACGGCACCCCTATACCTCATATAAAGTCCCACCAATTCCCTCTATCTTTTTTTTCCCAATGAATATTAACCAATACTGGAATTACTAGTCAGTACCAGTTGGCAAAATTGTATTTGTTTTGGAAGAATAAATTGCCTCTAACGTTGGGTGTCCTACTTGGACTCGTGGATGATGCTGAATTATGTAAAACTATTGGAATATACTGTCCATCATTTTTAAAGGGTGCCTCAAGATTGTCCATAATTTTTAAAGGGTGTCTTGACTAAAAAAAAAGTCGAGAAACCCTGCTCTAACCATATTAAAAAGTTGGGAAGTATATTACTGTCCATTTGAAGCACATGGATCCTTTAGAGGTACTGAAATCCATTGGTTTCCACTACATGGGGCAACCACAAGTGTTCTTCTATTGGATCTTATCCCCATAGTGGGGAAATTGCTGATTATAACTTGCCATTTATCTTACATTAAACGTTTCACGCGCTGCTATTTTTTCACCTTGTCATAGAACGATGATTTTGCCGCTACTTCACAAAGCAAACTTGCTGAAAATGTTTTTAATTGATTTTGATTTATTAAGTTCTAGGGAATCTCTTATTAATCTTGCAGTGACTTTGCAAAGTCATCTAAACAGTAATGTCTGTGTTTTGCAGGTCGCTCCATACTAAAGCAAGTTTTTTTTTTTTTTTTTTTTTTCCTTTCTTTTTTCTTCTTCTCTAGGAGAGAATGTGGACTGTAAATTGGGATCGACTAGGAAACAGACAGAAAGGGAACACTGCGGACATTATGAGATAATAGTCCCTTATCTTTTGAGTGGAGAACAGTGGAAAGCAATAGGCACCATCTTTCCAAAGGTTAGTTCACTTTTTTATGCTCCTTTTGAGATGCTTTTAGTCGAACAATATGGAACGAAAAGAAAACATTGCAGTCGCAAGAAAATACACTATATTTGTGGTAACAATATAACGGATGGAAACCATTCAGACTGTTTTCTAAACCTGATGCCTAACATATAATTCAATCTGAGATGCTTTTTAAACTGCTGTAAATGATGTCTGCAGATCTCTATTGTTAAAATGTTTCCTATCGGTCTAATTTAGGCTCATTACCCCACAATGATCCATGCATGCAACAAGATGGCTTTTTTTTGTACAACCATATATTTTCTACAGTTTTTTTTTTTTTTTTTTTTATATATACTTCTATAGTTTATGTCAGAGGGGCCATTTTATCACTGTTTTTTATTTATTTATTTTTTAAAATCGTTATTTGTATCTTTTCAACACGGCGTTAATGATGTGATCTCTGTACTTAGATACACTATATTGTCAAAAGTATTGGGACACCTGCCTTTACACGCACATGAACTTTAATGGCATCCCAGTCTTATCCCCATAGGGTTCAATATTGAGTTGGTCCACCCTTTGCAGCTATAACCGTTTCAACTCTTCTGGGAAGGCTGTCCACAAGGTTTAGGAGTGTGTCTATGGGAATGTTTGACCATTCTTCCAGAAGTGCATTTGTGAGGTCAGGCACTGATGTGAACGGGAAGGTCTGGCTCGCAGTCTCCGCTCTAATTCATCCCAAAGGTGTTCTATCGGTTTGAGGTCAGGACAGTCAAGTTCCTCTACCCCAAACTCGCTCATCCATGTCATTATGGATCTTGTTTGTGCACTGGTGCGCAGTAATGTTGGAACAGGAAGGGGTTATCCCCAAACAGTACCCACAAAGGATGAAATTGTCCAAAATGTCTTGGTATGCTGACACCTTTTAATATGCCAATCTGTACCTATATCACAGCGGCTCCTGGCGATCACGTGACTCCTCGGCTTTCTCCTCTGCCTGGATGACAGCTCCAGTGGGTGGGGCCGAATACTCCCGATGACATCAGCCGTGGATGAGGGGAAGAGAGGAGAGAGAGAGCTGAGGAGTCGCGACGGGAGCCTCTCTGATATAGTTACAGATCGGCATATTTTTTATTTAACAGAGGCACAGGGACATATATTGTTATGTTACAGAGGGGATGGGAAGATTTTATAGTAGTTATGAGAGCAGCAGGAGGAGAGGGGCGGGGACTGACACGAGAAGACCGGCAGAGAGGGAACGGGAGGAGGACAGAGAAGGACAGAGGGTAGCTGCGGATGATGGAGGCAAGTAAATTGACCACAGTGTCAGGGCTCAGCAGCCATGATGAATCGTGGTCAGTTTACAGGGGGGGGGGGTATAGCCAGGCAGGATCAGCCAGGTTTTTTATATGATAGAAGGGGCAAAATTACACAGCGCAAGCACTGTGCTGTATAACCTGCTTTAAGGGAACACGATCTTCTTTTTTCTTTTTTTTTTAAGGTTAACAAACACTTTAACGTTCATGTGCGTGTAAAGGCAGGTGTCCCTATACTTTTGACAATATAGCATATGTCTGCTGCTTCTGCTTTAGAGACAGAAAAGTGGAGTTAAGCTTTTAAACACATAGAATAGGGTTTTCACAAAGTCAAAGTGGTTGTAAACCTCTGATTGCCACTTTTACCTATTATAGGTAAGCCTAGAATAAGGCTTATCTTTAGGTAGTGGAAATATCTCTTAAACGTGAGCCGTTTAGGAGACATTTACCACCCACTGCGCCGATGATGTCATCAGCGCATGCGCTGTGAATAAAACGGACCTCCGTGCCGTTTCTTCACTCGCAACTGCCGTGACTGATGGCTCCCGCGCTCATGCATGGGAGTGACATCACGCAGCTCCGGCCAGTCACAGAGCCAGAGTACGCGGCCCCGGAAGGAAGAGGGGTGAAGATGGATGCGGCCACCACGGGGACATTGCAGGCATCGTTTGCAGGCAAATGCGATCCATGCTAGCCCATTATTATTTTACTTTGCAGGGGAACAAAGAGGAAATAAAACCCATCAGGGGTTACTTCCTCTTTTAAAGTAGGCCCAGCATAAGATCAATTTTTATTATTATTTTATTTATTTATTTATTTTGGTTAAGCACATGAAAGGTAATGTGAACTTGTTACTCCTGCAGGAAATGTTTACCTCTTAAAAAGATCTCATTACTCCCCTGACAATGCCTTCTATTTGCTTTTCTCTTCAGTAGAGCCAAGCCACATTTTCTGAGGCATTATTTAGGGGCAGCATCTACTCCCTGATGCCAGCTCAAAGATGACACAATCATGTGAATCCTGGGGTCGATCATTATTTTTTTTTTTTTTTGTGTTCATAAATGTTAAACCTAGATGAACCACCTCTCACCCTGTGATTTGTTTTGTACTTCAAGTAGCAGAATGACATCAGCTTTGCTTAGGCAAAGGCCCTTGACTGTAGCTTCTTGGTAATGTAAAAAGGTACAGCTTTTCTATTATATCATGGCTGTGACATCAGAAATGTATTCATGGAGACTTGTAAAGTTACTAAAAGGTCCACTTTAGGAGAGCTATGTCAATACAGGGCACTTTTTTTGTAACCTTTTTCCTCATTCTTATAAAAAAAAATGTATTTATTAAGCAAGTTGGGAGAAAAGCTAAACATGGCTGACATTTCTTTTTAGGGCAAAGTGACAGAGTATCTTGCTAGCCCACCTCTCGGTCACATCTGACAGTGTTCAGTGTCAGCAGTTGGACACTCAGTCCAACCACTGCATCATTGGAAGTCATGTGTTCCTCCATACCCAGAAAAACTCAGTATATTACAAGGGTTCTAACAGAGTGACAGAGAAGCGTAGAGAGGACGAGGTATAATTGCATCTAGGGTCAGGTAATGAGAGACCTGAATGGAAAAAGTCAGTTTATTTTTAATACTGTTCAGTCAACATGTATGGTCAGCTTATATAAAGATCCTCTCTAGTGCAAACCTTTGCTGAGAGACACATTAAGTTGGCCATTGCGCCCTTCTTAAGATGCTAATTATCTGGATAGTGTAAATGTTGTAAATAAGATTTCGCGCAAACACATATAGTGAATAATAGTTAATAAGTGTTGGCTGATAAGCCACGTGAATAATGTACAACCAATAAAAGCAATATTAAAAGTGTCCAATAGTGATACAATAAAGAGTGAAGGCTTCTAATTTCCAGTTAGACAATGCAGTGATAAATCAGCTGGATGATAGGCTTCCACATATACTCATTGTTCAAATAAATTCCTTCCCTTTATAAAAGGTCTCCCACTGCCCTTACCTTAAAGGGCTTAAGATAAAGCCTTAGTGTAGATAGGAAGTGATGGTCTAGGAGTGGTTGGGAGGTATCCACTGGTTGTGGTTCCTGGTGAGTAGATGCTTTAGCCGCTTCTGGTTAAGGGCAATTCAGGATCATGGGCTCCAGTCCAACCGAGTAGGGAAAAAAGAACAAGGGGGCTCCCAATGGTGTAGTTGGTTTATAACATTTTTTTTATTAAATCAGAAAGGAAAACACTTTCCAAACGGTGAATAAAAACATCCACACTGTGGATACAGTGTGGGGCGGTGACAAACAAAGATGGCGGCGGAACGCAGTCACCTGGTGCAGAGCTTCCAGTTCACACTAACAGCACTTCTGGGTCAAAGCAGTGTGTAGTGTTGTATGCGATGGCTAGCGGGATCCTACGCGTTGCGTCACGTGACCTCGTGACTTCATCAGGGATTCTGATTGGTCGAGACCTCCGTGGGTTTAGTAAGGGTTGAACACAGACCTGGAACAGTATCTATAAAATTGAACCTATTTTACGTATATATTTGTTCTAGGTTAGGGACACAAACCAATAAAGCTAAATACATGTATTTGTGCTATTTTGTGAAAAAATATCAAAATTAAAGATGCATACTACATTTACATCTCAAACAGTGAAAATATAAATTGGAATTAGAAGTCCTTAGTAAATCATGCTTATGAAAGATGTCCAATGTGAAAACCACTCTCAGGAAAACCTTCATCGACTCCAGTGCTTCAACCACCACCCAACAAATCTGCCTACCAGAGGATCAGACCTCAACGCATAAGAGGTCCCACGGTGCTTTACACTGATCACAGTAGGGTGGATGGCTCTCTCCCTTAATTAAAAAATAATGGTAACCACATACAATGTAGCAATATGCAGAGAAAGAACAGAAGGGACTACATAGTGTAGCAATTCCCAGCCAATATATTAAGAAAAACAAGGGCATATAATCACAAATGAGAAAAGTAAACAATCTGATCACTGACAAACGCCACCCATCCGAGTCGGCGTGATGACATCACCACGTACTTGGATTTTGCAAAAGCGTTCGATACAGTTCCCCACACATGACTAATGTGTAAGGTAAAGTCTACAGTCTTGGAAATATCAGTTTGTAAATGGATAGAAAACTAGCTAAAAGACAGAATTCAGAGAGTAGTGGTTAATGATTCTTACTTTGAATGGTCTAAGGTTATCAGTGGTGTTAAGTTCAGTTCAGTGTTGGGACCCTTACTTTTTAATATCTTTATAAATGATATTGGGTCTGGGATTAAAAGTACCATTTCAGTCTTTGCAGATGACACCAAACTATGCAGTGGAAAAACGTCCTTACAGGATGTGTCCAATTTACAAGCCGACCTCAATGCATTGTCTAACTGGGCGAATATGTGGCAGATGGTTTAATGTTGATAAATGTAAAGTTATGCACTTGGGGGGCTAAGAATATGCACACAACATACATAGTAGGGGGAGTACAAATGGGGATCTGTAGTGGAGAAGGAACTGGGGGTTTTGGTAGATCATAAGCTCAATAATAGCATGCAATGCCAAGCTGCGGTTTCCAAAGCGAGCAAAGTCCTTTCTTGTATTAAGAGAGGTATGGACTCCAGAGAGAGAGACAATTTTGCCCCTGTTCAAATCATTAGTAAAACCTCATCTGGAATATTCAGTTCAGTTTTGGGCACCAGTTCTCAAAAAGGATATCGGAGGAACTGGAGAAAGTGCAGAGAAGTGCAACCAAACCTGGTAAGAGGCATGGAGGTACTCGGCTATGAGGAAAGATTAGAGGAACTGAATTTATTCACTCTTAAGAAGAGATTAACCACTTCACTACCCACGTATTGTCAAATGACGGCCTCAGATGGGATCTCCTGGGATTCCCGGCTGTCTAGGGGGCGCACGCACCCGCTGCATTGCTCGGGACCCGGTGCGTGTGCCCGACGGCCGCAATGTCCGCCAGGCACCCGCGATTGCCCGTTAACCGAGCAGGACTGTGGATCTGTGTGTGTAAACACACAGATCCACGTCCTGTCAGTTGAGAGGAGACCGATCTGTGTTCCCAGTACAGAGGAACACCGATCGGTCTCCTCCTCTTGTGAGTCCCCTCCCCCTACAGTTAGAATCACTCCCCTAGGAAACATTTAACCCCTCGTCTCCCCCTAGTGGTTAACCCCTTAATTGCCAGTCACATTTATACAGTAATCAATGAAATTTTATAGCACTGATCGCTGTATAAATGTGAATGGTCCCAAAAATGTGTCAAAAGTGTCCGATGTGTCCACCATAATGTCGCAGTCACGAAAAAAAATCGCAATCGCCGCTATTACTAGTAAAAAAAAAAAAAAAAAATTTTTTAAAAAATGCCATAAATCTATCCCGTATTTTGTAGACGCTATAACTTTTGCGCAAACCAACCAATATACGCTTATTTTTTTTTTTTTTTTTTTTTTTTTACCAAAAATATGTAGAAGAATACGTATCGGCCTAAACTGAGGAAAAAAATTGTTTTTTTTAAAAAAATTGGGATATTTATTATAGCAAAAAGTAAAAAATATTGTGTTTTTTTTCAAAATTGTCGCTCTTCTTTTGTTTATAGTGCAAAAAATAAAAAACGCAGAGGTGATCAAATACCACCAAAAGAAAGCTCTATTTGTGGGGAAAAAAGAACGTCAATTTTGTTTGGGTACAACGTTGCACGACCGCGCAATTGTCCTTTAAAGTGCGACAGCGCTGAAAACTAAAAATTGGTCTGGGAAGGAAGGGGGTGAAAATGCCCTGTATTGAACCGGTTAAGGGGGGATATGATCAACATGTACAAATATATAAGGGGTCCATATAGTGAACTTGGTGTTGAGTCAACACAGAGGACGGGGGGCACTCTTTATGCCTAGAGGAAAAGATTTCAACTCCAAATACGGAAAGGTTTCTTCACAGTAAGAGCTGTGAAAATGTGGAATAGACTCCCTCCAGAGGTGGTTCTGGCCAGCTCAGTAGATTTCTTTAAGAAAGGCCTGGATTCTTTCCTAAATGTACATAATATAACTGGGTACTGATATTTATTGGTAAAGTTGATCCAGGAAAAATCCCATTGCCTCTTGGGCGGGGGGGTTTGGTCAGGAAGTAATTTTTTATTTTTTTCCCCTTTTGGATCATGCTCTGCTGGGGTTTTTTCTCCTTCCTCTGGATCAACTGTGGGTATAGGATTGGGTATATGGGATTGTATGATATTATTATTTTTTATTTATTTCTTTTTATGGTTGAACTAAATGATGGACTTGTGTCTTTTTTCAACCTGCCTAACTATGTAACCACTTAGCTCCAGCCTTATGCATTTCGTCCTACAGAATTGGACTACACTGGGTTGCATCAGCCCTTTATCCCCACCCTTTATCCGGGTTACTGATGGCAAAAAAAAATGTTTTACACTTTTTCACTCTGTTCAGAACTAAAATACACAAGTTTTTGTCTGCAGGCCTACTTTATATGACCGGCTCAGTAGTTACCTTGACCACTATATTTCATCTAGGGAAACCTGAAAACATGACATGTACAAGGGGACTAATATTCAGAAATGTCAACAGTTTGGATTTAGGACTTGGTCAGGAAAAAAAATGAATAAAACATGCTACTAGGCCTTGGTCAGGCAGCACTCTTTAAGACTATGCAGTATACTGTTGGCTCCCATATGTCTTGTTTTGCGTGGTCTTTGACTGCTCAGTAAGTTATTATGCAAATAGTGTTTGGGGAAGGAGCTGTTGGATGACAGCTGTGAAGACAGCATACAGTGCAGAGATGCAAATGTATTAAACATTACAAAGTTCCTGAAAATTACATCATGTATATGCAGGCTAATTAACGCCGCTCATCGCATCGTGAGATATTGAAGGTCATATACAATGTGTAAAACACCGTTCAGATGCTACCTTTCATGACGTGATTCTGTCTGCTGTGCACCTCCCTCGGTGGTTATGACATGACAGCTTTGTGAATCCTTGAACGAGCAGTAAGGATAACAAGGGGAATGTGGAGGGACACGAGCTTTATTGTATATGTGAGTGTAGTGCATTTTCATCTTTAACGGGGAACTCCAGGTGCAACACAAAATTCAATGACCTCCATTTCTTTTTTTTTTCTAAATTGTTCTTTAAAAGACTTAGGATCAGAAGGAATTCTAGGTTATGCTGTCACCTTGGCAGTAAAAAAAATAGTTGAACAGGTGGTAAAACTCTTCCCATTCCCAGTTTTAGACCGATGTTCTAGGAGAAAAAAAAAATCAGAATAATGTTCCTCAATGTAAAATATCATCTACAATATATAAAATCATCAAAAGATTCAGAGAATCTGGAAAAATCTCTATGCCCCCACACAGCACTGCATTAAAAACCGGCGTGATTCTGTGATTAACCTCATTGCATGGGCTCAGGAATACTTCCAAAAAACAAATGTTTGTGATTGTGAACACCGTAAAATGCATGGAAAAGCTCTATCATGCAAAGAAGAAGCCATATCTAACCTTGTTCCAGAAATGCCTCCTAAGCTAATTGTAAAATTGTCTATTGCAAAGTGAAAAACTGTTCTGTGGACAGGTAAATGAAAATTTTCAATTTTTCTTTTTTTTTTTGGCAACCATAGGCTTAACTGTACTCCTGACTAAAGAGGAGAGGGACCTTCCCGCTTGTTATCAGCACTCGGTTCAAAAACCTGCATCTGATGGTGTTGGGTGGGGGGCGCATTAGTGCATATGGTAAGGCACCGTCAATCCTGAAAGATATATATTCAAGTTTTGGAGCAGCATATACTCCCATCCAGATGTTTTATTAAGGGAAGGTGCACGCCCCCTACCTGGAAGTGCAGAATTGTGTGTATACCCAGTGCCTTGAAAAAGTATTCATTCCCCTTGAAATTTTCCACATTTTGTCATGTTGCAACCAAAAACATGAATGTATTTTATTGGGATTTTATGTGATAGACCAACACAAAGTGACACATAATTGTGAAGTGGAAGAAAAATGATAAATGGTTTTCCAAATGTTTTACAAATATATGAGAAGTGTGGCGTGCATTTGTTTTCAGCCCCCCTGAGTCAATACTTTGTAGTACCACCTTTCGCTGCAATTACAGCTGCAAGTCTTTTTGGGGATGTCTCTACCATCTAGAGTGACCTTTTTGCCCATTCTTTGCAAAATAGCTCAAGCTCTGTCAGATTGGATGGAGAGTGTTTGTGAACAGGAATTTTCAAGTCTTGCCACAGATTCTCAATTGGATTTAGGTCTGGACTTTGACTGGGCCATTCTAACACATGAATATGTTTTGATTTAAACCATTCCATTGCAGGCTGTATGTTTGGGGTCATTGTCCTGTTGGAAGGTGAACCTCCGCCCCATTCTGAAGTCTTTTGCAGACTCTAACAGGTTTTCTTTTAAGATTGCCCTGTATTTGGCTCCATCCATTTTCCCATCAACTCTGACCAGCTTCCCTCTCCCTGCTGAAGAAAAGCATCCCCACAACATGATGCCACCACCATGTTTCACGGTGGGGATGGTGTGTTCAGGGTGATGTGGAGTGTTAGTTTTCCACCACACAGTGTTTTGCTTTTCGGCCAAAAAGTTCAATTTTGGTCTCATCTGACCAGAGCACCTTCTTCCACATGTTTGCTGTGTCCTCCACATGGCTTCTCGCAAACTGCAAATGGGACTTCCTCTGGCTTTCTTTTGGCTTTCTTTCAACAATGACTTTCTTCTTGCCACTCTTCCATAAATGCCAGTTTTATGGAGTGCACGACTAATAGTTGTCCTGTGGACAGGCTCTTCCACCTGAGCTGTGGATCTCTGCAGCGCCTCCAGAGTTACCATGGGCCTCTTGGCTGCTTTTCTGATTAATGCTCTCCTTGCCCGGCCTGTCAGTTTAGGTGGACATGCATATCTTGGTGGGTTTGCAGTTGTGCCAACCTCTTTCCATTTTTGGATAATGGATTGAACAGTGCTCTGTGAGATGTTCAAAGCTTGGGATATTTTTTTTTTTATAACCTAACTCTGCTTTTAAAGAGGAACTGCAGTCTGCTGACATTTGTAATAAAAACATGACATTGAAACTTTGCCAGGGGCAAACCGGAAGCGACGCTGGTGACGAACTCGGCACTCGTGGAGTTTTTACTTGCTTTTACTACAAACAAATGTGAATGTAAGGACGCTTCCTGATGACGTAAGATTACGAAACGTACACCGAGGCGCCTTCCAGTCACATAATTTCCTGGTCCCAGCTCCCGGTTTGTGTCTCCGCATCGGTGGAACGCGCGCCGAAGATCCTGAGCGGCGGAGCTTCCATTAACTTTTACTTTAGGTGGTGCCGCCCTGTGACTAGGAATACCCAATGTAAGCAGGCTATTGTTATTTTGTGGCATGTTTTAATAGAACAATATTACGCTATTGGTCCTCCTTTTGTCTTCTATCCCCATGGGCAACCGTGTCGGAGAGGAAAGCCAAATATAAGAATTAACTGACCTGTCTGCAGTCTACCTGTTTCCAGCATACTGACCTAGCAATCCCAGACCACCTTTTTAGTTAGAGGTCATGGAAATCTGGTGAGCAGGTTTTCCATTAGAGCACATTGGGTGATCTGGATTGTCTGTGAAGTGGTGAAGGACAGTCAGCACATTTTTGGATCATTTTTGAATCACTAAGTTGTTGTTCAGCATATGAACTTTTTTGTGTTTGGTAATATTTAATCAACTTATTGGTTTACCTAGTTTATTCACTCTTTATTCGCTCCTATTATGTATATTATTCAATCTATGCTTTTCAGAATCCTTATCGTTTATGAATTGTTATTTATTGCCAATATCTCACAATTCGTGTTCACTAGCGCCCCCTATTCAGATATTCCAAATGTTACCTTTTACAGTGTTTTTATGAAATAAAGCTTTTTACAAGATATACTACACTATTTGGGCATTCCTCTTCTCCCCCTCCCCCCTTCTTTTTTACCCCGTCACGGGTGCATGTGAAAGCAGAGTATATCGGCCACTAAAATTTGCTGGATTTATACAAGGAGACCCCCCCTCAGGAGATAGGATCCACCAGACGTCCATAAAAGGACCCGCAGAGGAAATCCTTCCATTGCTACATTTACATGCTGTTACCTTACAGCCGTAAGGTCAGAGGCTACCCCCAGTTAGAGGTGTCACTGCATTGAAAGAATAGAGACCCACCACACCTGTTTTATTTGCATTACATAGATCGGGACAATCACGTTTTATTTTTATTGAATCGAGAGAACACCAATATTGCACTTTTTCAAGCACTTTGTGATTTCATAGACTGTGTGGATAAAGTCACTTCATATTTTGTGTGATTGCACTGGACGTTTTATTTCACTATTGCACTTTAAGAAGTTTTATACAGTGGTCATTGGATTTTTACTGCCATCTTTTGTGTTCATTTTGTGTAATACACTTTCATTTCAGAAGTTTTATGTAGTTGATACCAGTGTTTGTTTGACAGCTAGTGTTCATATTGTACTTGTATTTCACATAGGTTTTTGTAGTTTTCAACAGTGCAGCACCATTTATAGCATATCATATTATTTTTGGTTTTCAATTCACCTATTGGTGTTTGCAGCAGTTGCACTATTTATCTATTTTCATGTCCTCTATGGTGGTAGCATGGGTGTACCCTCTTTTTAACAAAGTCAAAATATTTAATAGATGGAAAGAGGAAAAAATGACTGAAGTTCCACTTTAAACATCTCTGACCCGTCTGGTGTGTTCCTTGGCCTTCATGATGCTGTTTGTTCACTAAGGATCTCTAACAAACCTCTGAGGGCTTCATAGAACAGCTGTATTTATACTGGGATTCAATTATACACAGGTGGACTCTTTTTTTCTAATTACGAGAAAATATGGACCCCAAAAGAGGGGTGGCGACCCCAGGGATTTTATGGGTGGGAGGGAGGGAGCTCCCTCCCACCCATAAAATCCCTGGGGTCGCCATCCCTCTTTTGGGGTCCATATTTTCTCGTTATTTGTTTTTGGGATGTGGTGAGAGGTGAGCTCCACCTTTGAGTCTATCTGACTGCACATTTATATTGTTTGATGGTTCAACCATACTTTTATGTTGCTTTTTTTCTAATTAGGTGACTTCTGAAGGCAATTGGTTCCACTAGATTTTAGTTAGGGGTATCAGAGTAAAGGGGGCTGAATACAAATGCACACCACAATTTTCAGATGTTTATTTGTAAAAGATTATGTTCCACTTTTGTGTTGGTCTATCACATAAAATCCAAATAAAACTCATTTATGTTTTTGGTTGTAACCTGACAAATCGTGGAAAATGTTAAGGGGTATGAATACTTTTTCAAGGCACTGTATATGTGATTTTGCACAGCGCGGCTGCCCTGTAGCAGTAAATCTGCTATAGGGCGGTCGGCAAGCAGTTAAAGAGGGGATGCTACACCATGATTAAAATTGCCCCATCCCAACTTCTTGAACCCCTTCATTCCCGGCGTTTAGTCAAATGACGTCTGCAGATGGGATCTCCCATCCTGGGCGGATGCGAGATATGACATATGACATGTCTTCCGCTTTCCGCCAGCCATGGGGGGTGAGCGCCGGCCACGACGCTGAGGAGCCGATGCGCGTGTCTTGTGGCCGCAATGTCCGCCGGGCACTCGTGATCGCTCCTGGCAGAGTAGGAACGCGGGTCTGTGTGTGTAAACACAAATCCACATTCTGTCAGGGGAGAGGAGACAGATCGTGTGTTCCTAGTATGTAGGAACACTGGTTTCCTCCCCCAGTCAGTCCCATCCCCCCACAGTTAGAACACATAGTAAGGGAACACATTTAACCCCTTGATCCCCCCCTCCCTGCCAGTGACATTTATACAGTAATCAGTGGCTATTTACAGCACTGATCGCTGTATAAATGTCAATGGTTTCAAAAATGTGTCAAAAGTGTCCGATCTGTCGACCACAATGTCGCAGTCCTGATAAATATCACAGATCACCGCCATTCTTGGTAAAAAATAAAAATGCCATAAATCGCCTATTTTGTAGGCGCTATAACTTTTGCGCAAACCAATCAATATACGCCTATTGCAATTTTTTTTTTAACTACAAATATGTAGAAGAATATATATCAGCCTAAACTGAGGAAAAAATTTAGTTTTTTTTTTTTTTTAATGGGATATTATTTATTATAGCAAAAAGTAAAAAAAAATTTTTTTTTTTTTTCAAAATTGTCACTTTTTTTTGTTTTATAGCGCAAAAAATAAAAACCGCAGAGGTGATCAAATACCACCAAAAGAAAGTTCTATTTGTGGGAAAAAAAGGACATGAATTTTGTTTGGGTACAGCGTCGCACGACTGCGCAATTGCCAGTTAAAGTGACGCAGTGCCGTATTGCAAAAAATGGCCAGGAAGGGGGTAAGGGGGAGCTGAAATAAATAAAACTAGTTTTTGCCATCAATTTTAACCACTTACCAACCGGCCCATAGCCGAATGACGGCTGCAGGGCGGTTGGATAACTCTGGGAGGGCGTACTATGATGTCCTCCCAGAATTCCCCTCTCGCGCGCCCCCTGGGGCGCGCACCCGAACACACCTGTGACCGCCGGGTCCGCATCACGGATCCCGGTAAATGGCCGCTGATCGCGGCCTTTTACCATGTGATCGCGCCGTCAAATGACGGCGCGATCACATGTAAACAGACCGGTGTCATCTGATGACGCCGGTTCCTCTCCTCCCCTCCTGTGTACCGATCGGTACACTGTGAGTGGAGAGGGGGGTGGATGGATGGCTGCAGCGCTGTGGGCTGGATGTGTAGTGCCCACAGCGCTGCACAGAGACATCCAGCCATCCATCCATCCATGCTCAGCCATCCCTACTACTCTGCAAAGCCCCACATTACTCTGCAAAGCCCCACATTACTCTGCAAAGCCCCCACATTACTCTGCAAAGCCCCCACATTACTCTGCAAAGCCCCCACATTACTCTGCAAAGCCCCGCCATACTCCGCCATACCCCGCCATACCTCGCCATACCCCGCCATACCCAGCCATGCTGAGCCATGCTCGGCTGTACTCGGCCTCTGTATGTGGCCAGGCTGTGGAACTCTCACACATGTGGTATCGCCGTACTCAGGGGGAGCAGGAGAATCTATTTTGGGGTGTCATTTTTGGTATGTACATGCTATGTGGTAGAAATATTGTATAAATGGACAACTTTGTGTTAAAAAAAAAAAAATGCGTTTTAACCACTTCCCGCCCGACGGCCGTCATACAATGTCCTTGACTTTGTGCGGGGATATCTGAATGATGGGTGCAGCTACAGGCATCATTCAGATATCAGCTTTTTCAGCCGGCGATTCCCTACACCATAAGAATGATCATAGCAGCTGTTCCACTGCTTGATCGTTCTTACGGGAGGCGAGAGGGGATGTCCCCCCCTCCCGCGCTTCTACCGACTCACAGCTACGATCGAAGCCAGGATCGTTTTTTTTTTTTTTTTTTTTTTAATTTCAGGCTTCCCAGCCTAGAGGTGAGATGTGGGGTCTTATTGACCCCATAACTCACTGTAAAGAGGACCTGTCATGCCATATTCCTATTACAAGGATGTTTACATTCCTTGTAATAGGAATAAAAGTGGTCAAAAATTTTTTTGGGGAAATAAGCATCAAACTAAAATACATAAAGTAAAATGAATAAAAAAAAAAAAAAAAAAATTTTTTTAAAGCGCCCCTGTCCCTGTGTGCTCGCATGCAGAAGTGAACGCATACGTAAGTCCCGCCCACATATGAAAACGGTGCTCAAACCACATATGTGAGGTATCGCTGCGATCGGTAGAGCGAGAGTAATAATTTTGGCCCTAGACCTCCTCTGTAACTCAAAACATGTAACCAGTAAAATTTTTTAAAGCGTCGCCTATGGGGATTTTTGAGTAGCAAAGTTTGGCGCCATTCCACAAGCGCGTGCAGTTTTGAAAGGTGACATGTTGGGTATCTATTTACTCGGCGTAACTTCATCTTTCACATTATGCAAAAACATTGGGCTAACTTTACTGTTTTGGTTTTTGTAAAGCACAAAAAAACATATATAATGTTTTTGCGTTCTATGTAATTTTCTAGCTAATAAATGATGATTTTTACATGTAGGAGAGAAATGTCAGAATTGGCCTGGTTGCTCCTAGAATGCCTGATGGTGCTCCCTGCATGTTGGGCCTCTGTATGTGGCCACGCTGTGTAAAAGTCTCACACATGTGGTATCGCCATACTCGGGAGTAATACCAGAATGTGTTTTGGGGTGTAATTTGTGGTATGCATATGCGGTGTGTGAGAAATAACCTGCTAATATGACAATTTTGTGGAAAAAAAAAAAGTAAAAAAATAACTTGATTTTGCAAAGAATTGTGGGAAAAAATGACAACTTCAAAAAACTCACCATGCATCTTTCTAAATACCTTGGAATGTCTTCTTTCCAAAAAGGGGTCATTTGGGGGGTATTTGTACTTTTCTGGCATGTTAGGGTCTCAAGAAATGAGATAGGCCGTCAGTACTTCAGATGTGATCAATTTTCAGATATTCGCACCATAGCTTGTGGACTCTATAACTTTCAAAAAGACCAAATAATATCCACCGATTTGGGTTATTTTTACCAAAGATATATGTAGCGGTATAAATTTTGGCCAAAATATATGAAGAAAAATTACTAATTTGCAAAATATTATAACAGAAATGAAGAAAATTGTATTTTTTTACAGATTTTTCAGTCTTTATTCTTTTACGGTGCAAAAAATAAAGAACCCAGCGGTGATTAAATACCACCAAAATAAAGCTCCATTTGTGTGAAAAAAGAACAAAAATTTCATATAGATACAGTGTTGCATGACTGAGTAATTGTCATTCAAAATGTGAGAGCACCAAAAGCTGAAAATTGGTCTGGTTAGGAAGGGGGTTTAAGTGCCCAGTTGTCAAGTGGTTAAAATGACCTATTTTTTTCTTAAAATGGTACATTTACTCAGTTTATACATATCATATGTTTTCTATTGTGAATACAATATGGGTTTGAGATTTTAAAATTCCTGCATTCTGGTTTTATGGAGATTTTACACAGCGCCCCAACCTTTTTGGAAATGGGGTTGTACATAATGTATTGATCTTTATTTTACTAATGCAAATGTAATACAAGGTGCCTGTAAAATGCAAAGAGCAACTCCATTGCTAAAAATAGTAAATATAAAAGTTTATATATAATGTTTCATATTTATCTGTATATATAAAAAAAAAATCGAAAATAATTTTTAAAACCTTTTTAGTCTGGAAAATAACAAAACATTGACAAAAACATTATACATTTCATTTAAAGGGACTTTTTACCATACTGTAGGAGAATGCAGACTTGTTTTTATTAACAGTATTGGAGGGCCATACTGTACATACAAAATGTTTATTGTAAGCAGTTTGTTCTGTACTGTGAATTCCCAGTACTAAAATAATTAACAGAAATTATTTACTTTGTAATCTGCAACAGTATTTTTATAATACCTCTACATCTAGTTATTTGTTAAACCCAAAAGCAAAAGGATATACTTGCTTAACACCTGAATTACAGGTTTTAAAAAATACAAACACGGTGAAGGTGCTGTCCAGCAATTTCAGCATCTGGTTTATTTTTACACTTTAAATTATTAATGTCCCCCTTTTTCATGTTGACATTAGTAGTGATGTGTTGTATGTATAGCTAATGTATTTTTCATATAGATCGACACAGACCTAAAGTGAACCTAACCGGTTATAAAGAGTTTGTATGGTTACGACAATGCTGGTACCTCCTGTCTGCAAAAACCTCTGTTAGTCTTTACATTAGCAAATGAACAAAAAACATACCTGTCTAAGGGGGAGGGTTTGTCGAGGGTACAGGAAGCAGAAAAGGAGACTAGAGACTATGGCCAATGAAACCCTCCAGGCAGGGGTTATGTGAATATATTGGGGAATAAAGGGGGGGGGGGGCTGGGGGGAGTAGAGATTGGATGTGAAAGACAAGGGAATGATAAAAAAGGAAGGTGAACTGTCACTATATCACTCTGATCTACTAGAGGGGTGTTGTACATCAGTCATTCAGAAGGTCCCTTACAGGCAGGGCCCCCATACCAAGTGTAACAGCAGGCAAGGAGATTATTGGCCATTTTGTTTTAATTTCATTTTGTTGGGGTTGTTGTTGGAACGTATGCTTTCCAAAGGGAGCAAGAAGCTGCATTAAAATGCGCCAAGGAGCAAAGAAAATGGCTCAGCTGAAGGCAGGTCCACGTTGGTAAAGGAGTGTCCGGCAATTGTGAGATCAGTTCTGCTCTGTTCAATTGTTTACCATTTCGGAAGAAATTTTTGGCCCTAAGAAAGGGGTTGGGAGCCACACCCAAAAGGAACTTGTCAGACATCCTGGGCGAGAAGTCTCTGTGAAAGTGATCAGGTGTCATGGGTCCACCAACCGAGAAGAGGCCATGCTTCGCAATAACCTCTCAGAAAAATGCCAGCACAGGACCAATGAGTAGGTAAAGAGAATAAGGGAGGTGGCGTGCTAACAAACAAAGGGTAGTCTCTAGGGAGAGAGTTGAGAAGGATGCCTCAAATGTTACTCCGTTTTTGATTCACCTATGAACATTCCAGGCCGTGATCCGCGCTAGGTGACAAACCCAGTAATAATAGCGTAGGTCTGAGACCTTCTTTTTGTTTGGGAAAGACTAGTTGGTCATAGCTAATTCTAGGTTTTTTATGCTGCTATTAAAAGGTTACACAAAGTCTCTAGTAGGACCTAAAGAATGTAGAAGTCAGTTCAGAATCACCTGTAAGAGATGAAGCAGGCAGGTAAAACTTTCATCTTTAGAGTGGCTACCCAGCCAATAGGCTTGTCCCATCTACGGAGGTCTTCTGCCACTGTGCATAAGACAGGCAAGACACTTTTAGAAGAAAGATCAGACAGGCAGGCAGGAAATTGAATGCCTAAGTATGTGATGGCATCTAGCTGCCATGTGAAAGGGAAATTCTTTTGGCACTGTGAAACAGAGGTGAGCAAAGTGATATTAGGGCATGACATTTATTGAAGTTCATTTTAAAGCTGGAGATATAATTAAAAAAAATGCAAAGTCTTTCAGTAAGTTGGGGAGTGTAGTATGGGGTTCCGTAAGGAATAGTAAAATTTCATCGGCAAATGGTGCCAATTTATATGCGCAAACCGCTATCTACTGTTATGCCCTTAAGGTCATTATTTGCTCAGAGGCAGCATATAAAGGGTTCCAATGTATACTTTTATATTATTATATCTCCTAAAACGTAAGGTCTCCGCTCCTGTAACTCCATCCGGTGTTTTCTGTAATGGGTGCTGGCTGGGCAGGAGTCTAACTCCTATACTGTGGATATGCATAGCGAAAGGTTCCAAACACCGCACACCCAGTAAAGTCATTCGTAAACCGGTGAAAGCAGCCTCACCCAGCTTTATCCCAAGCCATGTCACGCCACCAACGCATTTCACATCATTCACAGGGCTTAATCATGGAGGTCGTATTTGGTAGACTAACCAAATAATGTACTATGAAGATAACTGCTTGCTTTATAGAACCCTGTCTATAGAAAGATGGTTGGATTTGTTGATGGAAGACATTGCGCTTCTGGTATTTCTGCAGGCAGAATAGTGCTTATTACATTGTAAGATCATGGCAGCCACTTTACCCACCCTTCAAATATGGTTGCTTTAGTGATCAACTCAAATATTTTTAGGCACAGGATCAGAGGCAAAGGCTAGAACAGTTTTTAAATGTCCATTTACACTTGTGCATTGTGGCAATGCCCACCAAATACAACCAATAAGGCTGCCCATACAGTATTCAATTTTCTTTTAGATTTACCAAAACTATATAATATGAGGTCAAACCTAAACAACTCTTTTCAATTTGTAAGCAATCAGGCAGGCCTGTGCACTACATGGTTGAAGGAAATTCTAAAGGAAATTGAATAAGAAAATTGCATAATGTATGACCAGCTTAATACGCATTGCTACAATACAGAGCAATGCACCTGCTCTATGTGCGGTATGCTGCAGTGTGAGTTTTTGATTGGTGCCCCAGTGCATTGTACAGTACAGCACAATGCACTTCATATACCGTATGTTTGTAATGCACTGCAATTTAAAAGGATTTTTTTAATCCACTTTGGGACAGCCATAGACTGCTCTAAAGCGATGTTAAAATTTGCCATAATGCATGTTAATGTATTTGTCTATGCGTTGTGTGTGGAGCAGAAGATGACTCTGAGAAGTTCTTATGGATCTAGCTCTATTGATATAGATATGTCCATATTGTTGGGTTGATAGTCTGAATCCCTCATCATTGCATGAAATGTCTGGTTATTTTAGGAATATCTATTCAGGTGCCACTGCTGACTGAAAGAACTAGATTTGCATCCCTACAGCTGGAGAGGCATTGAATGTAAGCCAGAAGGCACAGGAACTCTCGGAAGTCGTGGAGACGGGTGACGAGGTGCCTTCTAACACCTGACAGATTCAGCTGTGCAGCAGGTATGGGAGGAGGAGAGAGATAAAACAGCACAGGAACTGACAGGGAGTTCATTAGTCTGAAACCAGCAGCCATTATTCTATTTTATAGAGCAGGCTATTCTGTAATTAAAACTTCCAAGTGTTTCTGAGAAGAAGGAAAAACACAATTATCTTCTTATATAAGACATTTCATTACAAAGCAAAACGCCTCATACGTGCCTATCCTTTGATAGCGCAGTCAAAATTATGTCTTAAATCAAAAGCAGCTATATAATCAGGTGCAGCCTTTGATGTTCTGTTGGGCTCTACCAAGAATGAGGTTTCATTGGGGGTAGGTATTAGAATTATTATTTATTATACTTTTTTTTTTTTTTTTTTAGTTTTATGGCATAAAATATAAAACCTACCACAAAATTTAATAAAGAGGACTTTCATTATGCCTCTTATAGTGAAAATCAAGATCATTTAACAAAACTGATTAAAACTTAAACAATATCTTATTCCAAAATTACATATTAAAAAAACGCCCTACAAGGGCCTATAATATCAGGGTAAGATACCTGATCTGATAGTAATCATTTGAATTGGTTTTGTATATGCAGTATATTGTATGATTGCAGACATTTTTCTAAACACATTTTATAAAATGATATGGTTCCTGTCAATTGATATTTGACCGTTTTTTATAGTATAGTCTTTGTAGGCAATTTCTTAATAAGCAATCTTCTAAAAAAAAAATGCTGTGTAAGTTTTACTCAGTTTTGTTGATTGATCTTGATTTTCAAGATAAAGTTCCCTTTAGGTTGTGATATATAATCAACTTACATTTTTGGGATGATGCTTCCCATAGCGTGATTATGATCTTAGAACTTCAATTATACCCTTGGGTGCATTGGTATCATTAAATATAACATGTTGCATCCTTAGTCCTATGTTAACCCTAATCCTATGCTAACCCTAATCCCCGGTCTTATGCTAACCCTAATCCCTATGCATACTCTAGGCCGCACCTAGAGTATGCTGTCCAGTTCTGGGAAACCAGTCCTCAGGAAGGATGTACTGGAAATGGAGTGAGTGCAAAGGACAACAAAGCTAATAAAAGGTCTGGAGGATATTAGTTATGAGGAAAGGTTGCAAGCACTGAACTTATTCTCTCTGGAGAAGAGACGCTTGAGAGGGGATATGATTTCAATATACAAATACCCTACCGGTGACCTCAAAATAGGGATAAAACTTTTTCACGGAAGGGAGTTTAACAAGACACGTGGCCACTCATTAAAATTAGAAGAAAAGAGGTTTAACCTTAAACTACTTAGAGGGTTCTCTACTGTAAGAGCGGCCAGGATGTGGAATTCCCTCCCACAGGCGGTGGTCTCAGCAGAGAGTATCGATGGTTTCAAAAAATTATTAGATAAGCACCTGAATGACCGCAACATACAGGGATATACAATATAATACTGACATATAATCACACACATAGGTTGGACTTGAAGGACTTTTTTTTTCAACCTCACCTACTATGTATATGTAACTATCTATATGTAACATAACAGCTATACTAATTGTAGCCAAGGAGTATGCTCATCCTTTTACCAAAACCAGTGACAGACCAAACAACACAAAACCATAATTGCAGCTTACCCAGGAATGCTCATCCGAGTACAATTCCTAAACTTTTCCAGGTGAACTCACAAATCCTGGTAGAATGAATTGTCCTCTTGAGGAGTGTGACTGCAACATGGAATGAACCCAATATCTACGTTGCTGGCTCCGCTTGAGAAGATGTCCCCAATATAGAAGCACGAAAAGAACCACCACTACTGCAAACTCCATCTTTTCCCTCCATAAAATGTGAGGAAGTGATGTAAAGAGGGGAAGTTCTAAGATAATACTGGCGCTTCTAAAACGTCTTAAAATGCCCCATGTGTTGCGCTAATAAGACAGTTGCTTGTAAGATATCAGAGTATTGGAATGTTTTTGTTTTTTTTTCTTATGAAGTTGAAATCAGCAGACAAACCTATTTTAATTTTTTCTCTTCCTTGTTCATAGTGTGTGTATGTATATGTGTATGTATATGTGTGTGTGTGTATGTATATATATATATATATATATATATATATATATATATATATATATATATATAAATTATATTAGACAGCCATATCTGCTCATTCCATGTTGCTATTGCTGTCTAATTTGTTGCACAGAGGGTATGCCTCACTGTTCTTTTCTCGATGCAAGTGTACAAGTCAAGTCTGACTAGTCCAGTCAGCTGACTCTGCTTGATTAAGTGGAAGTTGAGAATCTGGCAGGTACATTTTGGGAATATATAATTTTTATGTTTATGTAATTTGCCTGCCTAATTAGCAATTTGGCTGGAGTTCATATGTAAAGGTTAACTAGCTGTGATTTTCAGACTTTTGAACCACTGCAGTATTTCCAACATGGCATTAGCAGCTCACCAACTAATGTATTTTTTGTTAGAGAAAAACATGAGATGACCAATGTCTCAACATGCTAGTTGCCTGACTTCAGTGCTGTCTGGGCCACTGACCATAAACAAGTATGAAATTCAGGAAAGTCAGTCAGTTCAACTTTGTTTAGCACTTAGCACCAAAGTAGCTGCTTGATGTGCTCGGTCCCCTGTCCCTGTGCCCACGACTCTGTGAACAGCACCACACACTCTAACACACTTGGCTCGGTAGGGAATGTTTATTGCAGGTAGCTGTATATACACCCCAAAGGCTCAAGGTGCATAGATACCAGGAATGATACAGCAACTGATTAAGTATCATCAAGAAGTATATTGAAACAGAGTAAACTGTAATGGTTAAATAGTAAAAAAATATCCTGCAATGATTAAGCATTAGGAGTAATATGCTGCATAAATAATAATAATTGGTATAAAATACCACGCCCTCCTGAAGCCTGTAATGGGCAATCCTAACTAGGGGGAGACCACAATAAGGCTACTTTCACACTGAGCGCCTGTGCCGTTAGCGCTAAAGTGCAGCTCATTTTTGCTGCGCTTTGGCACTGTTTTAGCGGCACTTTTCGGGCCGCTAGCGGGGAGCGCTCTTTACCAAGAAAAAATTGTAAAAAGTCCCGTTTTCCGGAGCTTTCAAAGTGCTTTTCAGGTGCTTTGGAAGCGCTGCCCATTCATTGCAATGGGCAGGGTGTTTTAGGAGCGCTATTTATGGTGCACCCAAACAGCCCCAAAGATGCTGCTTGCAGGACTTTCTGTAACATCCCACAAGCGCACCGCCCCAGTGTAAAAACACACTGCAATGAATGGGAGGTGCTTTTCAGAGGCTATTTCTAGCGCCTGAAAACTGCCACAGTGTGAAAGTAGCCTAACTGTTCAGCAGTCAGTATGCTACCCTATGTCTTCTGCTGGCCAGCTCATTGGGGCCCAACCTTTTTATGGTGCAGCGGTCAAGGTCAAGGTAATAGCCCTTTAAGAACTTATGCAAAACTCTGTTCCACTTTTACAATGGTGTAATGCAGGTTTGGCCAGAGGCCTCTCACTGCTTTGTGTCAGCGGGGGATTTCCTTTTGTTTGCTGTTAAATTGTACCCCGGTCAGTGTCTTTAGCTTCCAGGTCCTCAGTCAGGCAGCAGGCTCAATCAGAATCCAGGCCGTCCTCCAGTGTTCTGTAATGGCTACCAATGTGTCTCTCTATTTCACTCAGGTGAAGAGGTCCCCTCGCAGCCTGTTTCTTTCCAAGTCGTCCATCCTTCCTCTCCTCAGCCTGGGAAAGTTACAGTACTTCCCCCTCCTCTCCACCACTGCAGTGCCACTGGGAGCCGAAGTCTTTTCCTCTTAGAATCTAAGGCCAGTACGGTCTAAGGAAAATGCACTTTTCACAATCCTCCACACTTTTATCCAGATTCTATATATTAAAACACATCCTGTGTGCATCCTTATTCTTCAGAGGACAGGCTTGATAATGGCTGCACCTTTCCATAATCACAGTAACAACAATAACCTCCCTAAGCTGTGCCTGTGTAATTCTCCTCTGCAGCACAGACAGATTTATTTTTCAGCCGGAGCTTCAGACCAGGCTACATCTGTATATTCGACAACCAGCAAGCTAGCATTTTCAGGAGTAAAGGTCAGCAACAACATCTTAGAATTGTATATTTTGACCAATTTCCTTTATGTTGCTGAATGCCAAACCTGGAACCAGTACGCATATTCACAAGCAGCGAGTTTAGATTATAAGGTAAACTACTCATTAAACCTGTCATCCTCCATTATTCTTGTGAGATGTAGATAGGCAGCGACATGGCGGATGTGCTGTGATGCTACCGAGTGATTGACATGGATCTAATTCCCCTCTGTGCTCTGTTTACAGAGAAACTGTTGAGAAGCATTATATGGTGTGATAGGAATGCAGCAGAAATTGACCCACAGGACTTTTTTTTTACAGGCCGGATGCTTAGAACCTTTAGACAGACACATCAAATAGCCAGGAAAAGCTGCTGTGCCTCTTCAGTCAGATATATAATGACCCGGAGATGCTTGTCTAATTGGAAATCCCCAGTAGGGGACAGGAGGACATAGCTGCTTCCCTGACATAATTGTGTCCTGTAAAGTATGAAAGAATGAGCTCTTGCCCATGATTTCTAAAAGTGAACGAGCTATTAATACCAGAATTGCAAAAAAAGCTTTGAAGCAAAAAGAGCTGGCATGCCACTCTAGTCTGCTGATAACTGGAAAAAAAAATTGGCTTCCACTGTATACAGCACGAGGAGATCGGCTTCAGAGATTTAAAACTTGTGGTTGAGCAAAAAAAGGTTAAAAGTCGCATTTAATGCCTTGTCCAGTGTGACTATGAGGAAGCTGACTGGATACATACTTCTGCAGTGCTACCCCTGAAGGAGCTGATGTAATTTAACCAGTTCTTCCCCAGAGTTTCTGCAAGGGCAGCCAGGCACACAGCAACATTTCACTCAATCTGACTCGATAATCAGTCTAGGACAGGGATCTCCAAACCCGTCCCATGAGGTATTGTAAAATTCTGACATTCACAGATATGACTAGGCATGATAGGAATTGTAGTTCCTGAACAACTGGAGGGCCAAGGTTTGGAGACCCCTTATCTAGGGGATGTCTTTTAGGATTTTCATTGATGAAGAACTTGAGATTTGATGTAGGGCGATATGGAATAGACCAGATTCCCCGATTCTTTGCAGGAGGATACTCCACTCCGTCTCTTTGAGCAGTCTCTTTATGGGAACAAGTACAAATGACTGAGCCCCCTTCTTAGAAGCTATCCCTGTCAGGAATACTACTGGCTTGTCCACCTAAGGGATACAGCACACAGCCACTAGAACCCCGAGCCCAGGTTAGGGCTCACAATGTCACAGGATCACCGGATGCCTCCTTCAAATATCCACCAGACACTTTCATGTGAGGGAGGGACTAATGCTTACAATGCCACAGAACAGCCAGACACCTAACTTCCACCAGGCACTCTTCAGTGAGCTCTTCAGACCAGGTCCTTGAATGAGTGTTCCCTTGACTAGCTTCAAAAGTGGGTCTATAGGAATAAGTGCCCCAGCTATGCCACAGCTGGGACCTCGATGAATATTAGCTGGAACCAGGAGAACTGCTGGCTTCCCTCCACCGGGAACAAAGAAACCCCCTGCTCTAAACTTCAGACTCATTGTGTCTCTCCAGCCACCACCTAGGCATACCTTCCCAGGAATTGGCTGGAGCACACGAAACATTCAGGCTGCCCATTTACTTAGCTCAACCCTCTGTTTCAGAAGCCTCTGAAAAGCAGGGGAGAGCAGTCAAATATGCAGCATGTGGGCAATCAACAACTGCTCCACTGTCTATAGAGGAGCCAAAAAAAAATTTGCCTAGCTTCCTAGGACCTAACTTGGCGGGTGCTACACTTGTATTTATGCATGTAGGTAGAAGCTAGTTATACAATACATTTTTAATATGTTTCAAAGACCTCTATTAAATGTTAATCACTTGACCTCAAAATGGTTTTACCCCTTCATGACGAGCATTTTTTCGTATTCAGCACTGTGCTACTTTAACTGGCAAATGTGCGGTCATGTAGCATTGTATGCAAATAAAATTTTTATCAATTTTTCACATAAATAGAGCTTTCGTTTGGTGGTATTTGATCACCACTGGGTTTTTTATTATATAAATTTAAAAATACCGGAAATTTTGAAAAAAAGGTTTTTTTTTACCTTTTTCTGTTAAAACCAGGGCTTTTTTTTCTCAGAGAAAAGGTGCAGGAACTCACCCCCCTCCCCTAGGCCATGACTGTCTCTGCCCCCTACCCACCCCTAAAACCACCCCTTGTCTCCATCCCTCCTAGCACCGCCCCCTTAGAGAACAGGTATACTTTGGGGAGCTATCCAAGTAATTTGTATAAAATTTGTTAATAAAAAGCAATGTAGTAAAATGTACAGCACATTAGAAATATTCAGCTCTTACCAAAGTAAACTCAGAGGTACTTGCAGATTAGTAGACACCCTCATATTACTCACGAGACAGTCCCATAACCAACAAATAACCAGCCCCATAACCAGCAAATAGCCCCATATCCGGCAGATGGGACGGGCTCCGTATCCGGCAGATGGGACGGGCTCCGTATCCGGCAGATGGGACGGGCTCCGTATCCGGCAGATGGGACGGGCTCCGTATCCGGCAGATGGGACGGGCTCCGTATCCGGCAGATGGGACGGGCTCCGTATCCGGCAGATGGGACGGGCTCCGTATCCGGCAGATGGGACGGGCTCCGTATCCGGCAGATGGGACGGGCTCCGTATCCGGCAGATGGGACGGGCTCCGTATCCGGCAGATGGGACGGGCTCCGTATCCGGCAGATGGGACGGGCTCCGTATCCGGCAGATGGGACGGGCTCCGTATCCGGCAGATGGGACGGGCTCCGTATCCGGCAGATGGGACGGGCTCCGTATCCGGCAGATGGGACGGGCTCCGTATCCGGCAGATGGGACGGGCTCCGTATCCGGCAGATGGGACGGGCTCCGTATCCGGCAGATGGGACGGGCTCCGTATCCGGCAGATGGGACGGGCTCCGTATCCGGCAGATGGGACGGGCTCCATATCCGGCAGATGGGACGGGCTCCATATCCGGCAGATGGGACGGGCTCCATCTCCGGCAGATGGGACGGGCTCCATCTCCGGCAGATGGGACACTCAGACTCACATCCAAGCAGCATTAACAAAGCCCCATCCCGCATGAATACTTTACCAAGAAAGGCTGCACAGCTTTGCATTCAGGCTACACGTGTCACGCGCTTGCTCTCTCTCTCTTCACACAGATCCTAGAGAGGCTGCCACCAAAAGGAGCATTCAGTCTGCAGGGAGAGGTGGAGTGCGGATAATGTCACTCTGCCCTCCACTGTCTCAGGCATGCTGCAGTCAGAACTATATACGATTGCTGGCTTATGCAGTCTCCCATTCATGCCTGCTTCCACGTCTGTGTCTGACATAGGTGGCGTTCCGGCGCATTCCGCCAGAAGAGCCCTGGTTAGAGCACAAATCCAATTAGAAAAAAAAAAAAAAAGTTCTTCAAAAATTTAAGCCTAAATGTATTCTGCTACCTATCTTTGGTAAAAAAAAAATTCCAATAAGTGTATAATAATAATAATTATAGAGTCTGCAAACTATGGCATATACAGTGCCTTGCAAAAGTATTCACCCCCCTTGGCATTTTTCGTGTTTTGTTGCTTCACAACCTGGAATTAACATGGATTGTTTGAGGATTTGCATCATTTAATTTGCAGAACATCCCCACAACTTTGACAAAATAATAGAAAAAGTCAATGTGCATAGCTATTCACCCCCCTAAAGTCAATACTTTGTAGAGCCATCTTTTGCGGCTATTAAAGCTCCAAGCCGCTTTGGATAAGTCTCTATGAGCTTGCCACATCTTACCACTGGGATTTTTGCCCATTCCTCCTTTCAAAACTGCTCCCTCTTCCTCAAGTTGGATGGTTTGCGCTTGTGAACAGCAATCTTTAAGTTTGACCACAGATTTTCTATTGAATTGAGGTCTGGGCTTTGACTAGGCCATTCCAACACATTTACATGTTTTCCCTTAAGCCGCTCAAGGGAAAACCTATGTGTGGTTTCAGCCCACTTTTCCATTTCTCTTCTCCCATGGTTTTGGGATGCTCATATGATACCCATGATTTTTTAAGGTAAGGTTCTGTTTCCTTCTTTATCCATTTTCCCCTCTTTCCCTTCTTTCCCTCCCTCTCTCCTCCCTCTTCTCTTCCCTCGCTTTCTCTCCCCCTCTCCTTCTTTTCCCCATTCTCTCCTCCTGTCTCCACATTTGGAGATTTTTAATTCATCCCAGCCTTCTCTCTGACATCACTACTAAATTTATGTTGATTACCACCATTCCACCATTACACAGGAATCCCTCTTTACATTGGGAGGATAAGGAGTTAATCCTCATGGGCTCCCCAGGCTCAACCTCCATCAGGCCGGTCGTTAATATTATACAGGTGAATTTTCAAACATCTTCTTATGGTTTCTCTTATATTCTAAACTCGAGTATCGTTTCTAACATGTTGCTTTAGAAATTGGTCCTTTCTTTCTCCCCTCCTCTCCCTCCATATTTTGCTTTGGTGCATGTAACAAGCTCTATAAGGTTGTTGTTATAAGATATTTAAATACTGTTAACAATTTTTTGAACCATTTGGTATCGCTTTGGAAATAAGTCATTTTTCAATTCTTATATGTATTTTTCGCTAATGTGTTTGTATATTTTTACAGTATATATACAATTTGTACTTTGATCCAAGGCCCTGATGAAGTGGGTTTCCTGCTAAATGCGTAGGCCACTCTTTTCGGACACTCCAGCCAGGACCAGCACGTCCTGGACAATTTAACTAACTGTGATTTTAACTACCGTATTTATCGGCGTATAACACGCACTTTTTTCCCCTTAAAATCAGGGGAAAATCGCGGGTGCGTGTTATACGCCGATCCCCTGCGATCCTGACCTGTCAGAATTAAAAAATCGCTGACCGCGATTTGAAAATGGCGCCGCCGGCGCCGAAATACACAGTGCAGGTCCTCGGCTCTTCTCGGCGGCTTTCGGTTTCACTCGAGCACCGCCCGAACCTAGCCGAGTATACTCGGCTAGTTTCGGATAGCTCCGCTCACCGTCCGAGTGGAACCGAAAGTAAACGAGAGCCGCCGAGAAGAGCCGAGGACCGGCTCTGTGTATTTCGGCGCCGGCGGCGCCATTTTCAAATCGCGGTCGGCGATTTTGAAGCACACAGGCTTCAGCAAGGCTGGACTGGGGCAAGGCTGGAGTGGACACTGGGGAAGGCTGCACTGACATGGCTGCACTGACATGGCTGCACTAGCAAGGCTGCACTGACATGGCTGCACTAGCAAAGCTGCACTGACATGGCTGCACTGACATGGCTGCACTGACATGGCTGCACTGACATGGCTGCACTGGCAAGGCTGCACTGACAAGGCTGCACTGGGGCAAGGCTGCACTGAGAAGGCTGCAATGATGGGCATTTAAATGTAAGTTTTTTTCCCTTCAACTTCCCTCCTAAAAGTTTTTTTTCCTTAAAATTCCCTCCTAAATTGAGGTGCGTGTTATACGCCGGTGTGTGTTATACGCCGATAAATACGGTAGTTGTATTTTCAACTTCTTTTAATCTAATTTTCTTGTATATGTAGAAGACTTGTTCATGTTTTAATTCCCATGGTTTATGTATTCATTAGACCCTACAGGGTACACTTAATGTGCTACTCAATCTTGCTCTAGTATATTTGTTCTATATGGGATGGCACCTCCGTGGGGTCATAATAATCTCACACCCATCCCCCGCATCTCCTTAATAGTCTCTCTAATTTATAGTATTGGTTAGCAGGAGGTGCGCTCATGGGCACCCAAACCCAGAAAAAATCCGGCAATGTACATGTATTATGTCGCCATGCCTGCACCTTCTGCCCACTTGCAGTATATTTACTGTGTTAGCGGTCGGCAAGTGGTTAGACAAAATTATAGTGTTGTAAAGTCAACTTAAAGCTCAGCCAAGACATTTTTTTTTTTTTTTTAGATTTGGATAGATAAAGGAAGAGTTAGAACCTCTGTGAAGTTCTAATTTTTTTTAAAAAATTCCTAGCAATACAGATACCCTGTCCTGGCCGGTGTGTTTCCAGTACCAGAAGTAATAGGGTAGTAATAGAAACCAGGAAGATTTTCTAATCCTTCTCATGTTCTAAAAGCGTTATTTTATGTATCGGGCTAGAAGTGATTTTTCCTCGTTCACTGTAGTTGATAGAAGACCAGGAAGTGAGAAAAAATTTTTATAAGGGGGAACACGGCTATAAAAGAGCTTATATAACCCCAAGACACTAATTCTAAAATGGGGAAAAATGTAATCGCACCTTTTTATTTAAAATGGAATTTAAAGTGGAACTAAACTCTTTCAATCAATATTAACTATTTTAATACCTATGCTGCTAGCATTAGTACATAGACAGGATGGTATATTGTATTTATGTGTTCTAAACTTTATTTAAATTCAGTTGCTTTCTGGCCTAGGCCAAAATGATGTCAAACATCCCAGGCATCTTCATGTGCATTTTTTTTTTCTGTCATCTGGAGGAGGTGAGGAGGGGCTTTCTCAGCCAAACATGCCCTTGTTCCTGCATACCTGAGCAGATAGATTCCTGGAAGTAAATGCTACATAAATAATCAGCCCCTGCTCAAGATGGCCACAGATGGAAATGCTAGGGGGGGGTTAAAGTGATTTCTCAACAAAATAACGCATGGAGACATAGATGGATGGGTGTTTTCTTTGAAATATTAAAAATGAATTGTGCTTTTCAGTTTTTTCGTTCCGCTTTCAGTCAATATTTTTTTTTTGGGGGGGGGGGGGGGGGGGGCAGAGTTGATTTTCAATCGATCCCGCAATGATTCACATGATCTTGACATGGAGATCGCCTTCCCCTTCCAGAATAGTTGTGAGAGGCCACATTCATTCATACTGCGCTTCTTGCTCAAGCCCCTATGAGTTCTGTCTCAGTGGAGATTTTAACAGGTTGTCATTGATGCTGCAGAAATATGCTTACAAAGTTTCCAGGTTATTCCCTACTTACAGTATCTCACAAAAGTGAGTACACCCCTAACATTTTTTGTAAATTTTTTATTATATCTTTCCACGTGACAACACTGAAGAAATGACACTTTGTTACAATGTAAAGTAGTGAGTGTACAGCTTGTATGACAGTGTAAATTTGCTGTCCCCTCAAAATAACTCAACACACAGCCATTAATGTCTAAACCGCTGGCAACAAAAGTGAGTACACCTCTAAGTGAAAATGTCCAAATTGGGCCCAATTAGCCTTTTTCCCTCCCCGGTGTCATGTAACTCGTTAGTGTTACAAGGTCTCAGGTGTGCATGGGAGCAGGTGTGTTTTTTTCAGATCTTTGGATTGTTTTTTGGTGAAATCCCTTGTGTCCCTGCCAGTCCCTCTGCTTTCCTATTAAAAACTGATCACACTAAGCAGGGTAGCACAGCGTGGTCAGTTCTCTAGCTGTGCTGGGAACTCAGCCTGCTCTCCTGCAATTATCAGACCTGTCCTGACACCCCCCATCCCCCTGTACAGCTATTCACTGGTAAGCTCAGTGCACTGCTGCTTCTCCCCCCCCCCCCCCCCCCCCGCTCTTATGCAGCTAAGGATAGAGGGAATGTGATCACGTATTAAAAAAAAAAAATTATAAATACTTTTTTTTTTTTCTCTATACACAAATGGTTTGCCTTTCATTTCCATTTTAAAATGAATGGGTTGTTTTACAAGGTAATTGTCTACAATCACTTTATCTACCTGCTTACCTCCTTCCTGACCAGGCCAATTTTCAGCTCTCAGCGCTCTTACATTTTGAATGACAATTGTGTGGTCATGCAACACTGTACCTAAATTAAATTTTTATTATTTTTTTCACACAAATAGAGCTTTCTTTTAGTGGTATTTACTTGCCGCTTGGTTTTTTATTTTTTGCTGAACAAAAAAGACCGAAAATTTTGAAAAAAAAAAAAAAAACATTTTTCATATTTTGTAAAAATTATTTAACAGGTAATTTTTCTCCTTTGCTGATGGGCACTGATGAGGTGGCACTGATGAGGCGGCACTCGTGAGCACTTATGAGTCTACACTGATGGGTGGCACTGATGATGAGGCACTGATTGGTGGCATTGATGAGGCGGCACTGATGAGGCTGCACTGATGGGCACTTATAGGTGGCACTGATGAGGCTGCACTGATGGGTGGCACTGATGAGGCACTGATGGGCACTTATTGGCATTACTGATGGGCACTTATAGGTGGCACTGATAGGTGGCACTGGGGGGTACTGATTAGCGGCATTGGAGGGCACTGATTAGCAGCACTGATGATCACTAAGGGGAGCGATGTCCCTCTAAAAGATGCCGGTTAACGGCCTTCTTTTCTTGACAGCTTGAAGAAAAAAAGGACAAAAACCAGCTTCTGTTTACTTCCATGATCAGCTGTCATTGGCTGACAGCTGATCACATGGTAAAGGGCCCGCTGTGATTGGCCCTTTACCCTGCTCTGTGATCAGTCTAGTCCCAATGACTCGGCGATCACAGAGTGCGCCAGGACAGCCATGTACGCTCTCCCGGAATTTTAAGCCCGTGCTGTAGCCATCTTTCAGCTTTAGTACGGGCACAAAGTGGGTAAATTTGAGGAGGTCAGTTGGGAGGAGTGGGGGTTTTTAGGCAGTCTGCTTCTGCGTGCAGACTGACCTAGGTAAGGCTAGGTTCAGACTATTGTAGGTGCAGGAATCGCAGATGCTCCCGCAACCCAAACAGGCTACTCTGTAGAGATGCGCGGGGTTGCAATTGGGTTGCCATTCTTAATGGCACCCGCACGCATTTAAACACACAGTGTGTTTGCAGGGTGCAGGAACTTCAGGGAAATTGCATGGTGCAGCTAGCTAAGGAACTTTTTTTTTCTGCGGGAAATGCAAGCACAGCAGCCCATACAAATGTGCAAGCGGGGTCCGCAAACTTGCAACTGTGGGAACCTAGCCTAATTCCAACTTGATGTTGAGCCTCCATGATAGAAAGAACTGAATTCCAATGAATAAATGGGGAGGAAATGGCTCACAGTGTGCAGTGAAATAAGAGTGAGCAAATTCAGTACAGGAGAGGAGCCTGCACAACTGAAGGTAAGGTTCGAGTTCAGCTTTAAGTGAGATTATATATCCTATATTTGTTTTCTTTGACCCTCACTCACATGTAGCCTAAATTAATGACCCACAGTGTTGGTCCAAGGTGCTTGTCATCATTTATAACTTTCTCCAGACAGTAAAACTGGGTCACCGGATTTCAGCCAGATTTATTGACAAAAGGAAAACTCTTGGTGCCAATTAGTTTTGTTGATTGATATATCTAGCACAGGATTTTTCCACTACTTTTTACTCTGATGCCTGGGCAGACCATGATAAACGATTTCAAATATTCCTAATAGTTTTTCCTTCATGAAAATGATTCATCACACTGCTTACCAACTCATTCTTTATCTTCAGTCCACTCATCTACAAAGAGTGTTGATTGAAACTTGTGATGGCTGGTTATAAAATGTAAAAGATGTTAGATCAGAATTGGAATCTGTTGTTGCCGCTAATGACATTTGAATGATTTTACTTGGTTATATGTCTTTGAACAGATGTAAACCCAAAACCAATGATTTTTAGTTTGCTAAAGCCAGGGCTGGGACAAGGGGTGGGCAGGAAGGGTGGCTGCCCTGGGCACTGTGGTATCATGTGTGTGCTGGGGGTGGTGTCTATGCAAGGAGATTGGGGGGAAGGGATTTGTGTTGGTAGGGGAAATTTTGGGGGTCGGCGGGCTTAAGAATTATTCT